>NC_062561.1:30581666-30913611 GCF_022837055.1 Prionailurus viverrinus
TTTCCCATTTTTTACTTAGTAATTTTTCTCACATTATCGTGTTGTGAAAATTTTAAGTTATCCTGAATACGAGGCTTTTGAAATACATATATTTTAAATAATTTTTCCAATCTATGGCCTACCTATGAGTTACATTAACAGTGTTCTTTAAAGAGCTACCTTTTGAATTTTGATGAAGTCCCAAATATAAAGTGTTTTTAAATGATTCATACTCATTGTTTTATATCCAAGAAATCTCAAGGTCATGAAAATTGTTCCTCTGTATTCTTCAAAAAGATGAATGGCTTTACCATTTACAATAGTAAGCCTATTACTATTTTGGGTTGATTTTTATGTATGCATGAGGTAAGGGTCAAGAATTTTTTTCCATGTAGAATATAAATATCCATTTGTTCCATCATTATTTATTTAAAAGATCATGCTTTTCCTAAATGAATTGTGTGGACACAATCAATGTTCTATATATGTGTATATCTATTTCTGGACTCCCTATTTGGATTTAAGGTTGTATTAACTTTTAAACAAGTAATCAAAACAATTCATCATGTTAACAGTAAAAGAGAAGGAAACATGATCATCTCAGTAGTTGCAGAAATATCATTAATCAAAATTCAACACTCATTTGTGATATAACTCTGAGTAAATTAGGAATAGACAAAACCAATAAACGACATCTATAGAAAATGTACAACTAACATAATACTTAATGGTGAAAGACTGAAAAATTTCCCCCTAAAATTAGGAAAAAACCATGATTGTTCACTTTCATCACTTTTATTCATTATTGTACTCTAAGTTCTAGTCATGTAACAAGGCAAGAAACGGAGATAAAAGGCATCTAGAATGGAAAAGAAGAAGCAAAACTGTATTTCAATGTGACATAATCATCTATGTAGCAAAGCCAACAGAATGTATAAAAATCTAGTGAATGAGTTTAGCACGTTCACAGTATACAAGATTTATGTGCCAAAATACTATTTCAATTAAGCAAGAAATTACCAGAAAATTTTTAAGAGTGCCATTTGTGAAGTAGGTAACAAAAGAAATAGGGATAAATTTGAGTATGTGAAAGATGTATACTCTGAAAACTAGAAAATACTGTTGAAAAAAATTACAGAATAAGTGAATCTATGGAGGGCTATATTGTACTCATTGGTCAAAATCATCTCTACTCTTAAGATGTCAATATTTTCCAAATAGACTTATGGATTCAATAAAATCCCATCAAAATTTCAGCTGACTTTTTAGATAGAAAGTTGCAAATGAATTCTAAAATTCATATTTGAGTGCATGGAATAGGCAAAACAACATTGAAAAAGAACAAAACAGTAGGACTAATGGTGCATGATTTTATGACTTACTCTAAAGCTACAGTATCCAATGAAGTCTGGTGTTCATGTCAACAGAGACAAATAAATTAACACAACAAAATGGAGAGTCCTGAAACACAGCCACGTATATATGGTCATTGATTCCTGACAAAAGGCAATTCAATAGAGAATTATTTTTTCCAACAAATGGAGCTATACAAATTAAACATCTATATGCAAAAAGTTAACCTCTCCACATAACTTACACTGTGTATAAAAATAACACAGGCCTAAATATAAATTCTCAAACTATAAATGTTTTAGGAGAAACATAGAAGAAAATCTTGTAACCTTAGGTTAAGTAAGATTTCTTAGATACACCCCTTCAAACATGATACAGTAAAGAATAAATTGATAAATCGAACCTCATTAAAATTAATAGTTCTACTTTTCAAAAGGCAATGATAAAATAACAAAAAAAACTATAGGCATGGGAAAGTATTTGAAAATCATTTATCTGGTAAAATGACTTGTATGTCAAATATATATAAATAACATTGAAAGCCAATAATAAGAAAATAGTCCAATAAAAATGGGCAACAAATTTTAATGGCCACTTCAGCAAGAAAGAGATACAGATGACAAATAGAAAATATGAACATATTTTTTACCTTGATAATTATTAGGGAAATGAAAGGTTAAAACCTAATGAAGTATCCCTATACCTCTCTTAAGAATGGCTAAAAATAAAAAAAAAAGCAAGCAAACACCCTGACCATATAAAGTGGTGAGGGTATGAAACAACTAAAGCTCATACCCTGCTGCTGGGAATGTAAAAGATGCAAACACTTTGGAAAATGGTTCGATAGTTTCTTTAAAGCTGAACATTCATCCAATGTTTGACGCACCCATTCCACTCCTAGGTATTTGTCTAAAAGAAGCGATAGCATATGTCCATATAAAGACGTGCACATAGGGGCGCCTGGGTGGCGCAGTCTGTTAAGCGTCCGACTTCAGCCAGGTCACGATCTCGCGGTCCGGGAGTTCGAGCCCCGCGTCAGGCTCTGGGCTGATGGCTCGAAGCCTGGAGCCTGTTTCCGATTCTGTGTCTCCCTCTCTCTCTGCCCCTCCCCGGTTCATGCTCTGTCTCTCTCTGTCCCAAAAAAATAAACGTTGGGAAAAAAAATTAAAAAAAAAAGACTTGCACATAAATGTTCACAGTTGCTTTGTTTGTAATAGCTAAAGAATGGAAACAACTCAACCAACCATCAACAGGTGAAAGGATTATCGAATTGTGGTATACTGAATTTATGAAATATTACTCAGGCATAAAATGGAATGAACTGTATACGATGAAGAGGAATCTCAGTATGATTACTGTATTACTCAGTATGAAATGTAAAAGGGGCAGAAAAGTTTACTTCCTATATGAATCCATTTCTATAAAATTCTTGTAAATGCAAACTAATTAGTATTAGCGGAAGAAAGATCCGCTGCCTGGGTGGACAGGTAGGGGGCAGTGAAGAGCGGGCAGAGGAAGGGATTGCAGCATGGGGAGACACTTAGGGGCATGGATATGCTAATTATCTTGATTGCCATGATGGTTTCATGGGTGGTGTGTACATGGTTAAATCTTACCAAATTGTTCAGTTTCATATGTGCATTGCGTGTCAACTCTATCTCACTAAAGCTGTTAAAAACAAAATAAAGATTCAGGGCCTAAAATGATATTAAATCACATTATTTTCCCCCATCTATCTTATTTTGAACATTGTCATTACAGTTATGAAAAATAAAATCTGTAAGGTCATCAACCATTTGTATTTAACAAAGAAGGTCAAGGAAATTTCCCCTGCCCTTAAGAAGTCTATAATCTATTAAAGGGCACCAATTTCCATTTAAAATTTCAGAATGCATTTCTAGAAATCAACAACTTAGTCATACACAAATACTTTGAAGTGGAGCAAATTCAGTACTGGAAAGGATGCAGGTTTTAATGGTAATCAGCTGAGTTCACATTTTTGCGAGGTGGTTTGTAGGAGTGTTTTCCTCTTCTAGCAAAACTTCTTTTGTACCTGCAAACTCTCAGGTCTCATCTATGTACACCAGTTAAACAACTTGCTCAGCACTTGAGTGGCACTTCAGTAAAAACGGAATTGACACCCAAGGATCTTTTTCTACACCTCAGTGCATACCTGTTATTTCTTGCACACACTTCTGTGTTAAGTCCTTATATTCGAGATAAGAGTATGCAATTGGGTTACTGTTAGCCTGGAAATGGATTTTCTTTTTTCCTGAATATGTCATGATTTTAGTGTGCAAAAGAACAGCAATTCATTGCCTCGTATATTCCTTTAGAAACTAAAAATCAGGGTGTTATAGAGTTGTTTTAAGTCTAGTAATAATAACAACTTATATTTATTGAGTAACTTGTATATACCAACCATTTCTCATGTATTGTTTCTCAATCGAGCTTCATATTATTTTTGCCCCGGTTATTAGAGATTGCTATATTGGCATAGATTTTTGGTCTTTGTTTATGCACAGTGTTTTTGATTTATTTTCTTCCAAACTTCAAGGGCAAATGCATTCTTTATCCACAGAAAGAATTGCTGTTGTCTGGAAATTTATTGTGATGTGATCATGAATTCTTATACTCCGGTGGGATAAATTTGAACTCAGGATCATCTAGAACATAATCAGAATGGTAAATGTGTGAAGGTTGTTGATCCTTATGTGTCAGCATGTGCCAGGTTATCCTACACAATGTATGTAAAATTCATTAGCATAGGAACTATCAGATTTAAAATAAACAGAGTTTAAGACTGCATTAAGAACAGTGAAGAATTAGGTTCTCAGTAGAGATGAACAGTATTGAAATGCTTGTTAACTATCTCTTAAGCACTACTGCACGTGCTCTTTGGATGCTTTTTAGCATAATAAATCTATTTCTGTGGTTCAAATGTAATGTATCGAGAAAGACAACATGCTCTGCCCTGAATTTAAGAAAACATGTGGGTATGATGCTGGATTTTGATGATCCATTCAACCTGGAATTTAGCCTAGACATGATTCACTGAAACTTAGATTGAAAAGAAATAAAACAAACCTCATCCTCCACAGACTTGTGTTAAGTTTTGCTTTAGAAACAGATGGCAAAGTAGAAAAGCTGGTGGGAAATTGATTGAATTTGAAAAATCAGATGTGGAAAAATCTAGTAATTCAACCAATTCAATAGCCTGTTTTGGCGTTTCAGAACTTTTCTTCACTGCATACCCTCAAGAATGTTTTTCCTATGTGGTTAGGAGCAACAGGTGATTATTATTTCTTTACCTTTTTCCTTGAGAAAACTCTTTCTTTTCCCTTTTTTTTTCAAATTTTAAGAATTTTATTTTTATTTTTAAGTATTTATTTAACTTCAAGTTAATTAACATACAGTGTAGTATTGGTTTCATGAGTAGAACCCAGTAATTCATCACTTACACATAACACCCAGTGCTCATTCCGACAAGCGCCCTCCTTAATGCCCATCACCCATTTGGCTCATCTTCCCACTTACCTCACTTCAGGAACCCACAGATTGTTCTGTGTATTTAAGAGTCTCTTATGGTTTGCCTCTCTCTGTGTTTTTATCCCATTTTTCTTTCCCTTCCCCAATCTTTATCTTTTTTGTTTCTTAAATTCCACATATGAGTGAAATCATATATTTGTCTCTCTCTGATTGTCTTAAGTCTGTTTAGCATAATACAGTCTAGTTCCATCCACGTTGTTGCAAATGGCAAGAGGGCAAGATTTCATTCTTTTGGATTGGCAAGTAGTATTCCTTATATATATATACCACATCTTTTTTATCCATCTGTCTATGGACATTTAGTTCTTTCCATAATTTAGCTATTGTTTATAGTGCTCCCACAAACACTGGGATGCATGTGCCCCTTTGAATCAGCACTTTTGTATCTTGGATATATACCTTGGAGGTGCAATTGCTGACTCATGGGATAGTTCTATTTTTAATTTTTTTGAGGAACCTCCATACTATTCTCCAAAGTGGCTGCACCGGTTTACACTCCCACCAACAGTGCAAAAGTGTTCCCCTTTCTCATCATCCTCGCCAACATCTGTTTTTGCCTGAGTTGTTAATTTTAGCCATTCTGTCTGCTGTGAGGTGGTATCTCACTGTGGTTTTGATATCTATTTCCCTGATGATGAGTGATGTTGAGCATCTTTTCATGTGTCTGTTTGCCATCTTCATGTCTTCTTTGGTAAAGTGTCTATTCATGTCTTCTACCCATTTCTTCACTGGATTATTTGTTTTTTTGGGTGATGAGTTTGATATGTTCTTTATAGAGTTTGGATACTAACCCTTTATCCAATATGTCATTTGCAAACATCTTCTCCCATTCTGTCAATTGCCTTTTAGTTTTGTTGATTGTGTATTTTTTCGGTGAAGAAGCTTTTTATCTTGATGAGGTCCCAATAGTTCAGTTTTGCTTTTGTTTCCCTTGCCTCCAGAGACATGTCTAGTAAGAAGTTGTTGCAGCGGGGGTAAGGTCAAATCCAGTGAAGAAATGGAGTTGTTGCCTGTTCTTCCCTCTAGGATTTTGATGGTTTCCTGTCTCACATTTAGGACTTTGACCCATTTTGAGTTTTTGTGTATGGGGTAAGACAGTAGTCCAGTTTCATTCTTCTGCATGTTGCTGTCCAGTTTTCCCAGCGCTCTTTGCTAAAGAGACTTGTCTTTTTTCCATTGGATACTCTTTGCTTCTTTGTCAAATATTAGTTGGCCATACATTTTTGTGTCCATTTATAGGTTCTCTTTTCTGTCCCATTGATCTATGTGTCTGTTTTTGTGCCAGTACCATACTGTCCTGATGATTACAGCTTTGTGATATAGCTGAAAGTCTGGAATTGTGATGCCTACAGCTTTGCTTTTCTTTTTCAACATTTCTTTGGCTATTTAGGGCCTTTTGGTTCCATACAAATTTTAGGATTATTTGTTCTAGCTCTGTGGAGAATGCTGGTGTTATTTTGATAGGGGTTGCATTGCATGCGTAGATTGCTTTGGGTAGTATCGACATTTTAACAATATTTGTTCTTCTCATCCATGAGCATGGAATGTTTTTCCATTTCTTTGTGTCTTCTTCAATTTCTTTCATAAGCTTTCTATAATTTTCAGCATACATCTTTTATCTCTTTGGTTAGGTTTATTCCTAAGTATCTTATGGTTTTTGTGCAAATGTAAATGGGATCGATTCCTTGATTTCTCTTTCTGCTGTTTCATTATTGGTATATAGAAATGCAACTTATTTCTGTACATTGATTTTATGTCCTGCGACTTTGCTGAATTCCTATATGAGTTCTAGCAGTTTTTTGGTGGAGTCTTTTGGGTTTTCCATGTAGAGTATCACGTCATCTGTGAAGAGTGAAAGTTTGACTTCTTTGCCAATTTGTATGCCTTTTATTTCTTCTTGTCTGATTGCTGAGGCTAGGACTTCCAGTGCTATGTTGAACAACAGTGGTGAGAGTGGACATCCCTGTTATATTCCTGACCTTAGGGGGAAAGATGTTAGTTTTTCCCCATTGAGGATGATATTAGCTGTGGGGCTTTCATATATGGCTTTTATGATGTTGAGACATGTTCCTTCTATCCCTACTTTCTTGAGGGTTTAGGGACCTTTACTTCTTATTTGAAATGTCTCTACTGTGAAAAGTATTTCCAAAAAGCATGCATTTTACCATCTATTAATTTCATGCTTTGAATTCTGCTTGAAAAATTTTCTCACTCCTTCATGTGCATGCCTTACAACATTTGTAGAAGTTCTCAGGTCTGTCGACCTTAATTACTACTTAGCCAGTGATTGTGTGTGTGTGTGTGTGTGTGTGTGTGCGCGCGCGCGTATAGTCACTTCTCTTTGAGGGATTCATAAATGAAACCCATTTATATAAATTTTCTTCTTTCCTGAATTATTTTTAATTTTCATTTCTAGGTTTTATGTTCTGTGACCATCTCTTTTCAGACCCAGTTTTCCTGGCATCTTCCAATTCAATATGAGAGGAACTTGTGAATTTTAGAATAAGAGACTCAAAATGAATCCAAGAGATATAATTTGGAAAACATCAAAGCCTATTAAAAAATAAAATAAAAATAAATGATGTACGTTGCCACAAAATCAAAATCAGGGAGTATTTTTACTGATGAGTGGCCAGAATGACATATTAAAACCAATTTATTTTTTTTCCCTTTACCATATGGAATAAGGTACATTGTTAGACCAGTCCACACAATCTTCATGTTGACTTTGTTTTTGTCGAGAGTATCAAAGCAACATGATGACCCCTTGAAAAGATATATTGCCATAGGGAGTCAATAGATAAGGCTATCACTTCTCCTCGGTCACTCATGGCCCTGACATGCTCTCCTGAAGAAGTGATGATTGAGAAAAAAACTAATGAAGTAGCCTCCAAAGTGAAGATGACATGTGTCAACTATACTCAAATAAATACATAAACAAAATCAGAATGGCAATAGAAAAACAAAAACAAAAACAACAACAGCACAAAAGTAACTCTCCCCCACATCACCCCACACACAAAATCCCCCCAAAACAAAGTAGAGATGACATACCCTGGAGCACCAATGTACAAAACAGTCCATTTGTGGAGCACTAAGATAGTAATAGATGTTACATATGTGTATTTATCTACAAATTAGAAAGAAAGCACATTTGACCATTATTTAATAGTATGTGGACACATATGGGTGCCCTAAATTGATCTCTATGGTCAGGCCTGAGCCATGTTCAGGAGTGGAAGTTCTCTACTGAGAGGCAGCCAATGTTCACTCTTCTGTTGGTTCAACGTATATGGAGATATATCACAATACGCTTTTGCACAGGTCATACTGTGTAAGATTATATTGTCAACCATGTCAATTGTCAACAAATGAACAGATTGCTTGAAAAAATAGTGACCAGATGGAGGTCCCAACTGAAGAACACACTAATAATAATGCAAGGAGAGTGAACAAGAAAATGGCGGAGCTGAGTCTCCCATTCCTGGTTTGAGCCCTTCCTAGGACACATTGTGAAGTAAAGCAATTACGATCTACTCAGAGAGTTCACAGAATGCCTTGGGAAATTAGCTGATGTTACTAGGAAGCCTAGCACACTAAAAGAGGAGGACAAAGTTCTATAACGTTTTCAATTATGCTTAACATTTTTGTGATACCTAATGCAGCACTCTGTGTCTTCACTAAGCATAAAGACACATGTTTGAAAACCTCTGAGATGTCCTGTCTATTAACAGAATTCAAAATGCCACTTGGTTTTCATAGCATAATAAAAATGGCTGAAACCAGAACAGAGAACTGTACGATAGAAACTAAAATACATCCCTTTGGCAGTAAATACTGGCACAGAGAAAATACTGTTTAATATTTGAAGAGACAAGTATTAGAACAAATTCACAATGTGGGAGGTTTGCTGTGCAGTTGGTTGAAGGAACAGATGTTTGTAACATGCCTGAGCTTATGGTATCTGCAAGATTTTGTTTTAATAATGAAATATAAAAGTAATTATTTTTGTGAGCCACTTGACTAAAGAAAAAGATGTACTGGACTTATACTTAAATGCAGACATTTTACAGACAAATTATGTAAGTATAAACTCTTATATAGTGGCAGCTTGGCTGACATTTATGACTGATTATGGGGCAAAGGCACAGAGTTAGCAGCACATTTAAAATATTTTCATTCCAGGCACCCGGGTGGCTCAGTTGGTTAAGTGTCAGCTCTTGATTTGGGCACAGATCATGATCTCACAGTTTGTGAGACTGAGCTAGAGATTCTCTCTCTCCCTCTCTGCCCTTCCCCCACTCACACGTGCACTCTGTCTCTCTCAAAATAAATAAATAAATAACCTAAAGATTTTTTTCATTCTGTGATAATTCATAGCAGAGGAGTTGAAGTCAGAAGTATGCAAAGCGCTGTGGTATATCTCTGGGTTTATAAATACAACGATAATGTTAGATGGCATTAATACAAACTTCCCCTGAGCCAGAGTCTATTCTTTAGTGACTTCCATATTAACTCATTTAGTCATCAAAACTCTTGGAGGGTGACACAGTTGCAGTGTCTTTTCTCAGATTAGGAAACTGAGGCATAGAGAAGTTCATAAACCTCCTGAAGATCATAACACTGGAACATAGGCCAAGCTACTCTGGTCAGTCTGATTCTAGAGACAATTATTGAATTCTGTCTATATACTTTTGTGAGGTACCTTTTTTCAGCTATTATATGTATATGTATATGTATATATACATGTATACATATGTGTATATATATTATATATATAATAGATAAATATATATACTTCTATAGATAAAATATATATACTTTAATTTGTGTGACAATATATATAATAACTATATGTATACAAAATGAACAGAATGTAGAAGCAGCAGACTTTCAAGTCACAGCATATTCAATTTCATTTCTCATAAAAATATTATTGAAGACATTTTTTAGTTTTCAATAATATTGAACTAAGGAGCTTCTTAGTGTCTTTAGTAAGTACTATTGAAAAACAATTTTTAAATTTTATCCTTGGAATATCCTTTACATTTTCTATTTTCATGTACATTTTTTCATATACATAGCATTATTTATAACCATATATAATGTGTGTGTGTGTTCATGAGTGTGTCCCTGTGTGTGTGTATCTGTACACACTTTAATTAGGCTGCAAGTGCAAAAATTTTACTGATGTGGGTACAATAAAACACTTTTGGGGATTGGTGAAGTAAAGAAAGAATTGGTACTAAATAAGAAAAGAAACTGGAAAAAGCATGAGAGATAGTGGGAAGAGGATTGTATAGGTTCTATATTGGCAGTAACCGTGGGGAATTGATAGAAATGCAGGGAGGAGAGTATGGATGGAGCATAGAGAGCAAGAAAATTGATGAGCGTGGTATGTGATGAGTGTGGAAAGGGTGTTTTGGAGAAAAGTTAGAAGGGTTTGTTCTGAGGCCATGGCAGAAGGAGGTCAGAGGGAGATGATGAAGCTTGGACTAGGCAGGTGGTATAGAAATGAAGGAAAGACACACGGAGAAAGATCTGTCTATCATCCATCCACCCATCCATCCATCTATCCATCTATCCATCTATTAAAGAGGAAATGATTGTCATGGTGATGAAGGGCAAGGCCATGGAAGGTAAACAGGAGGAGTCAGCAGTTTGATAAGTAGGCTTTTAATTGCCTACTAAATTAAAAACTAAAACTAAAATTGGACAGGTAAATGTTATTTTATTACTATAATTTTTAATTTTCTTTATACGTTCTGATATTTAAGAATCACTTGAAACAATTCAGCATTGAGTTTATCACTATATGAAGTTCTTAATAATCGGCAAACAAATACTTAAAGGGACTTACAGTTTTATTATTATTATTATTTTTATAAACTGAGGAATTGTTTTGGTCTCCTGAGTAAGTCTTTCCTCTAACTTATGAGTCTGTGAGAACTTTAAGTGCCCGTTTTAATCAGGTACAAGTCTGTCCCATCCAGAGATGCATCTCAAAGGAAAGACACAGCACACATACGATCTTCATAGTTCCTTCTCTCTGAGTATTATTATTACTTTTTTAGAAAATCTTTTTCTTTGGACTTCTAAGAGTTTAGTCTTAATCACTACCTCCTTCCAGTTGCATACAAGTGAAGGAAAAAGCTCTCCTTCTGAGAGGAGAGAAGGGGCACTCTGGCTCTGGGGTTGCTTGTTGAAGGTCACCGTGGAATGGGATGGTGAGATGTGGATCTAAAGCTCCAGAACTTTGAGACTGGAGGTGGGGCTGGAGAAGTGTTCTTGAAGATTATGAAGTTTTGTCTCTCATCCATGTTGCGTTACAAAAATAATGGAAGATTTCCAAAGCTTTCCTTATAAAAATGCCCATTTATTCTGAATCTCTGAAGAGACCCTGTGAGACTATGAGTCAACAGAAAGTCTTCAGTGCAAAAAAAAATTTAAGTAAATAAATGAATAATCCAGGAAATCATAGTGAGAAGGAGTTTTATGAACTTTGCGATATGGGAAGAAAGTAAAAAAGTAAAATCAGGCTCTGCGGTAGCAGATATTTAATTAACTTGAAATTTAAAATGCCAGGGATTCTGCGAATTTTGTGAGAATTGTGTATTTTGAGAAAGTTTTCTTAAACTTCTTTCTATATGCAATATGATATATTCAATATGAATTAAAAAATACTTTCGAACATTTATTTTGGAAATGCAGGGCATATTGACATATTTTAGGGAAACAGAGGATTCAGGATCCATTAGTTCCAATCTATCAGATTCCTTTTACTTGGTGTGTTAATATAAATGACATTAGAATTAATAGATGCTTCTCCAGATCGGGCATACCTGGCTGTTAAGAGCCCTTAAGCAGCTTCTCTCCCTCTAATGGGACAATATGAGGCTAGAGTATAAGGAGTGAAAAGATGCAGGGTCATTATTATATCCTATGAATCTCTGCCATATAATAGCAGGTAGCTAATTAAGACAAAGATTTTTCAGTTAGATATTGGAAATTTTGAAGTGCCCACTGCCCTGTTCACTTTATCTATCTTATTTCATGTCTGGAGATTTTCATGTTAAACTTATACTAAAAGCACAGAAGGGTGAAAATGGAAGGAGTTATTTTCCTGACACAAAATTTTGGTTCATCCTGCAATTGCGATTTACCTACATTTTGAGTTTCAAGTTTTTCCCCTCCCACTTAGACCTCACATTAGTGAGTCATGAATGAAGTCCTTCTTAGTGAAATACACTTTGTTGTTGTTGTATCTGGATTAAATGATTAGATCTACTTTACCAAGGTAAAAAACCAAAAAGGCATCCATTTGGGCCAGCAATGGTAGAAGTGACTTCAGCCCTTAAAAATTAGTTATAATTGGGGCACCTGGGTGACTCAGTCAGTTAAGTCCAGGTCTGGCTTGCTGCTGTTATCTCAGAGCCTGGAGCCTGCCTCCGATTCTGTCTCTCCCTCTCTCTCTGCCCCTCCCCTGGCTCACGCTCTGTCTCTCTCTCTCAAAAATAAGCAAACATCAAAAAAAATTGTTTTAATTAAAAAGATTAATTGTAATTTCTCTGTATGTGACATGCAAACATCATCAGACAGGATTGGAACATTTATTGTGCTTGCATCACTAGAAAACTTTAGGGGGGGGACAGCACACATTAGAGATAACAATTTGGTGAAAATGTGTTAAGTATGCCCACTGTTCCCTCCTAGGGAAACGTAGCTATTAATAAGATCTCCACTTTCTTTCTTGTTGAGCTTTAGATTCCTTAACACAGGCAATACCAGTAACGGATACTTGGCACTTGGCATACAAATTAAAACACATCTGTCTTTGCTTACTTACAATGGGAAGATTATAACCAACATCTTGTGTAAGAAAAAGAAGATGTTATGAATATGCAGAAACATTCATTCATGGGAAGCACCGTAACATAGCGAGCTCGGGGGTAGTAGGTGGTACTGAGACTGGGGAGCCCTTTGACTGTTAGGTCTGCTACCTCAGTTATCCCACGGATCAGATTGCCTTCCCTTTTCATTTCCTATTAAATCTCCAACAGAGGGCTGCCTGGGTGGCTCAGTCAGTGAAGCCTCTGACCCTTGGTTTCAATGCAGGTCATGATCTCACGGTTCGTGAGTTTGAGCCCCGCATCTGGCTCTGTGCCGATAGTGTGGAACCAACTTGGGATTCTCTCTCTCCCGCTCTCTCTGCCACTCCCCTGCTTGTGTTTCTCTCCCCAAACAGATAAATAAAACTTTAAAAAATTTAAAAAATATCTCTAACAGAGAAGAGGAAAAATTGATGAGGAAACGTGATTTGGACCAAATGGAAAGGTCTTTTGAGGGAGGAGTTTCCAAGAGAGAAGTCAACAGTGGTATTGTTTGAATTACATGAATTTTAAAAAATATTTTCTAGAGGGGCGCCTGGGTGGCTCAGTCGGTTGAGAGACCGACTTCGGCTCAGGTCATGATCTTATGGTTTGTGAGTTCGAGCCCCGCGTTGGGCTCTGTGCTGACAGCTCAGAGCCTGGAGCCTGCTTCTGATTCTGTGTCTCCCTCTCTCTCTGCCCCTCCCTCACTCATGCTCTGTCTCTCTCTGTCTCAGAAATAAATAAACATTAAAAAAAATATTTTCTAGAAATTTTAATTTATTTATTAATGATTAAAGACATCGATATAATTTTCCTTCAAAACTTCCCATGTAATACCATGTAATTAGAAAAAAGTCTGAGTAGTTAAAAAAGGTAAAAATAAAATGATTGCCAAATGATGTTGACAATTATTAAAATAATTTTTTTAAATGACCCTTTTGCGTATTATTTTTCCTAAGAATATCTTTGAGAGGCGCCTGAGGGCTCAGTTCACTAAGCATCTGACTTCAGGTCATGATCTCACAATTCGTGGGTTCAAGCCCCAGGATGGGCTCTATGCTGACAGCTTCAGATTCTGTGTCTCCCTTTCTCTCTGCCCCTCCCCTACTTGCACTCTGTCTGTCTCTCTCTCTCAAAAATAAGCATTAAAAAAAATTACAAAAAAAAAAAAGAATTTCTTTGATTATGACTTTATCCTGGTGTGACTTGTACACAGATATTTTGTAGAAATGTTTCCACTGAGGATACAAAATATAATTTCGTCCAGATACCAAAACGTCCTAAGCATGCGCCAGAATTGGGTGAAATTTTAGATGATGCATTAGTTACGTATTGCTGCATAACAAATGATATCAAAGCTTAGTGGCTTAAAATGACAAAGATGCATTATTTCAAAGTTTCTGTGGCCCACGAATGTAGGTGCATGTAGGTGTCTATGGTTCAGGTTTTCTCACGGGTGTTGACCCGGCTGCAGTCCTGTCAAGGCGCGTGTGGGGAAAGATCTGCTTCCGTATTCACTCAGTGGCTACTTCAGGCACAGGTCGTCACTGGTTGTTGGCCGCTTCCTTGCCATGTGGGCCTCTCCAGAAAGTGGTCACATGGCGGCTGGCTTGCCTGAGAGCAAGACAGCAAGACAGTAAGGGAGGGCAAACGAGACAGAAGCCACCGACCTTTTGAAAATTAATGGCAGAGATGTCTCATATCACTTTTGTTGTATTCTGTGCATTGGAAAGGAGTCACTATGTCCAGTCCACGTAAAAAGGAAAAGGATGACACAGGACCTACAGGAGTCAAGGAGGCCATCTTAGAAGTTGTACCACAGAAGATATATAATACATTTTAAAGCAGCCACTTATTTGGGCTTTTTATGCTAACAAATTTTTTTTTCACCACCATCAAAAAATTAATGATCCTTTGATTATTTTGTTTATTAAAGCTAATTGAAGCCTTTGGGAAGTAGATTATCCAATTCAACAACTCATTTGGATGTATGGGACATTTTTGCCAAGTACAATCAGGAGAAAGATCCCATGATTTTCCTTGAAATAATGTTAAATGAGGCTTTATTTGTAGAGAAAATCAAGTCTGTTTACTCTGGAGGTTTCATTCAAGATAAAATATGTAACGTAAGGATTTGGGTATTTTAAAACATATCCACTAAAGTCATTGGAAATTTTGTATGTCATCTAACTTCATCTTACGACCACTTTCAATCAGTTTTCCCTTTTCTTTCCCTGTTTTTCAATCCCCGGAAAACAAAGAGATTCCTTGTCTTTTCCATTCTTAAATAATTTCTCGATTTACAGTAACATTGCTCGAAAATAAATATTCTTTGCACTTCTGCACAAGGGACCGAGTGACCATAGTAATTCTGAAGGAATAGACAATGATGAATAAATGTGTGATAGCCCCAAATCTTGTATTTTGAAGATGGATCATCCTTCAGGAGAGAAATCAGTATAATAGGACAAGAGTGTTTATCATATGTTACAAACAAAGCCTGCTTTGTCAGCCATTATTTAGTATGATATCCAAAACATATCTGCAATTTTATTCAGACATCTATCTTTACTAGAGTTCTGGTAGTGGAAATCTTCAGAGTTCTCAAGACTTCAAGAATGTTTTAATGTTACCTATGCTATGTTGTATTATATTCAAATATGTTTCATCCGATCACTATAAGCAACTTCCTCCTGAGATATTATTTGATGAATAATTCTCCTTTGTTTCAGTAAGGTCACCGTAATAGCCAGGCATATTTTGGTTGTATTATTAACAAGGATACCTATTTTGTCTATATAGAAGAAGAAATTATTAGCATATTTTTTGGTTAACAGTCAGCTTATGTTTTCTGCACTATGTCCTTACTCGCTCTCAAATTAGTACAGGCTATATGTAGAAATGAATTCTTCCAGACCACTGTAAATATCTGTTATAACGTACTCTTTTTATGTTTCCAATCCTACCTTTAAATTATTTGACATTCTCATCATTGCTAGGAATTTTTCTGTCCTCTACCAGTTTCTAATTATTTATTTAAAACTGTTTTCTATTACAAGAAAGTGAGGGCTTGAATCTATTTAAATATAGATATATCTTTCCTTGAGAATTTGGATTTAACTTAGTAAAAACAAAATGTAACCATCATTCCTATTTACCTAGTACTCCTTGTCTTCTGGAAACTTAGTTCATGTGATCAACATAGATCTGGAAATTGAACGGCTAAATTTGGCATTCATTTTGGTATAGAACAGTATCAACCCAAAGAATATTCAAAAGATGAAATGAAAGTTAGACCTATTTTTTAGGATTTTTATCAATATTTAATCTGGGATCCAGTGGCAGTCCCAACGAAATGGAACAAGGGAAGGAGGAATCACTTGTTTTCTAATGTTTTAAAAACACCTTTGGGGCACCTGGGTGCCTCAGTCAGTTAAGCATCTGACTCTTGGTTGTGGCTCAGGTCACGATCTCACCGTTTAGTGAGTTCCAGCCCCAGGTCAGGCCCCTGCACTGTGGAGCCTGCTTGGGATACTCTGTCTCCCCCTCTAGCCCTGTCTGCCCTCCCCCACTAGCTCTGTCTCTCTCAAAATAAATAAATAAGCTTAAAAATTATATTTAAAAATACCTTTAATACTTTAATAAAACAGGAAAAAAAAAAAAGAAGGGAACCCGCGTGGCTCAGTTGGTTAAGCATCCGACTTGGGCTCAAGTCATCTGATGCTTTGAGCCCCTCATTGGGCTCTCTGCTGTCAGTACCCAGACTGCTTTGGATCCTTTGTCCCCTTCTCTCTCTGCCCCTCCCCCACTCACAGGTGCTGTCTCTCAAAACTAAAATAAACATTAAAAAAAAAGTCACTGAAGGGGCCCCTGGGTGGCTTAGTCGGTTAAGTATCCAACTTCGGATCAGGTCATGATCTCCGTTTGTGGGTTTGCGCCCCACATGGGGCTCTGTGCTGCCAGCTCAGAGGCCTGGAGCCTGTTTCAGATTCTGTATTTCCTTTTCCCTCTGCCCCTCCCCCGCTCATGCTCTGTCTCTCTCTGTCTCAAAAATAAGTAAGAAAATAAAATAAACATCAAAAACATCACCGAAAATGTGGTAAGTTTATATACTAGTATGGTTTTGTTTGTTTGTTTTTTGTTGCTTTGTTTTTGGTCACAAAAACTTGGATCTAGCAGTTTCTTAATGTCTGAAATTGTCATGACATGTATTCGATATCTACAACAAGGTCTTGTTTACTTACAATGTAACCAAATAACATGAGGGACAGGGGCATACCCAACCATGCTCATGCAGTGTAAGTTACTGTTTCTCAGAATTCAGACATGTTCATGGTCATTGAGTAGTCTCTGCTGGGCTCCAGGGTGAGGACGGGGGAGTACAGGGATCCTTACCAGCTGGATTTGGAGGACGTGGGAGGGGGCCACACTCAGGTAGAGCCATTCTGAGCCTCCTGATAAAGCAGTAGCCCCAACTCCCCTTCTCCGAATCCCAAGACCAGAAGAAAGCCACAACTGTCTCAGAAATGCTTTTGTGTACTTTTATGTAACTTCATAAATTTCCAAATGTGTTGTTGGCTCAAACCAAACAGAATATATTTCTAATTTACAATTGCTGTTCTGTGAGATGGTGGCCAGTTTTCTGTGCAATAAAATGGGACATCAAGATTTGTAGGCTGTTCTCATTGTGAACATAGTGCACTGGGACAAGCATAAATGATGCCATTAAAGATTCATTCCGCAACCCTTGCTAGAGTTTTATACAGCTACGTGGCATTACTTTTAATACAGATTTAGAATATATATTTCTTCCCTTTCATTTTACAGTTTAAATATTTGTGGTTTGTTTGGTTTAGCACCTGCTTCTATGTTAACCTTCCAAGACGGAACACCTCCCATTTGGGTATCTCCTCAGCTATTTCTCCAGACTCTCATTAAAAGAAATACTTGTGAGCATTTCTTTCAAAGTAAGCACAGCTCGTCTCCTCTGCTCCTGACCTTCTCAGAGACTGAGCCCTAACAATGAGCTAAGCTGAGTTGCCCTCTCTCAAACCATTCCTGGAGCAAGAATATTTATTTAATGTTTGTTTAACAAAAGACTTTTGGTTGGCATACGGAGGTATGTATAAGAAAAGAGAGAGGAAGGGTTAGAAATCAATAGTATTAATAAAGTTCTATTTGTCAAAAATAAAGGGCTGTCTTCAAGGGATGCATAGTTTGTCTAGTACTTTAGGTGCTGGAAAATATACCAGAAAACCAGATTTGTTTTGGCCGTTCTCCCCTGTAACTTAGCCATCTCACAGCTAACGTGAGAATTGCCTGGACATATTTAGTGTCGTATACTTTAGGATCTTTGAAAGCTTCTATGTTTTTAATGGAAATATTTCAGTATAAAATACTTATTAGCTTCTCTCTTGGTTCCTTCAACCGGTTTTTTAAATGTGTGTATTTTCAAGAGACCTCGAGAGCTGGGTGTCCATCTTATCCACAGCAAAACTAACTTGCACAGATTAGTATATACAGTCTTTGTCTATAGGTTCTGGGATTTATGGATCTTCTTCAGACCATCAGGCACTTCTCAAGTTAAGAACACCTGTTCTGTTTCTTCTTTTTTCCTCAGTATGTAAATATATTCTAGAGAGACTCTCCCTTAGTTAAAACAGACAACACAAAACTATCCCCTAATTTGAATGCTTTAGAGTCTTGCGTAGTTAAAAAATGCCTTCCTCTCTCCACACTCATTATCGGCCAGCTACTACTCCATTTCTCTTCTTCCCTTCAGCCGTATACTCACTTTCTCTAGTCACCCACACTTCAATCTCTTGCTCAGTCAGCTGCCTTCTGGCTTCTATTCCGTTGAAGTTGCTCTTGGTCAGGTCACCAAATAGCTTCCTAGTTTTTGATACTAACGGACCCTTTTAAAACCTTTACCTTACTTTTTCTTCTCGTCAGCATTGGGCCTTTCTGTGGGGAGAAGGGAGAAAATAAATGACTTTCTAGGTCCTCTGAACTGTTCCTTCTTGATTTCTTATAGGTCTTGTGATCATCTTGACACCGTGTTTTCTTGTTTCCTAGCATCCCATCATCATTTTTTTGCCTCTTGAATTTCCTGGGTGAGCACACAGGCTGATGGGCTCCTATCGCTCTATTCCTGACCAAGAGTACTCCGAGCACTGAGCTCCTAAGTCTCGCCATTCCCATGCATTTTCTCCTGACAGTCTCAACAGATATCTCAAAATCAGAGTTTCACAATTAAACCCACCTTTTCTGAAAAACTATTTTCCTCTATCTTTTTTGTCTCAACGAGAGACATTTCTGCAAATTCAGTTATATAATAGAACAACCTGGGACTCATCCTCTGCTCCTTTCCCCCCATTTAACACATTTAGTTGGTGACCACATGTTGTAGACTCAAACTCTGTCACTTCTTTCTACCTTCCTGTTGCCTTCATTTCAGAAATATTTATGAAGCAGCTGATTGGATTGGATAAGGGAATGAAAGAGAAGAAAGATTTCCAAAATTAAATACATATATATATACACACACATATATATGCATAAATATATATATACACATACATACATACACACATACATATATATGCATAAATATACACACATATGTATGTGTGTATATGTATGTGTATATATATATACATATATATATACACATACATATATATATATACACACACACACACACACACACACACACATACTTTTTCCCCTGTCTTTATGCTGCAATCTCAAGGTAGAATGTCTTTTCTGGGAAATGTTAGTTTTTGCTTTTGTATCCTTTCAGCCGATTGGATGAGGCCCGCCCAGAGTATCCAGTATAATCTCCTTTATGTACAGTCAGTTGACTGTAGATGTTAATTCCATCACCGAAATACTTGTATAGCAATACCTAGATTAGTGTCTGAAAAAGTAATTGAGGACTACAGCCGATCCGGATTGACACAGAAAACTAATTGTCACAGGTGAGAACAGTTCAGCTTCCAGTGCAGATTTGAACCACCCGTGGTTGCTATGTTACCATATTATCATGTCTAATAGACTCTTACTGGTTGTCCTGAGGGGGTAAAGGAAGAGGAGAGAGAAATGGGATTGTAGTACAGTCTCTATAATTGGTCTGTGATCTTTTGTTTTCTTTGTCATTCCAATGCCAAAGAAAATCAACCTGATTAGTGACTTCACATCAAATTACCTGTATCTATATGAGTTCATCTCTCTCTACAGTGTTTGCAAAGGGACTAGCCAACAGCAAAGAAGAGTCCTGACTATATGAATTTAACACTTTCAACACTATGAATTTAAATACTTTAATAGGTTGCTTTGCTTCTATGACATCCTGTGACCCTGTGCTCTGCCAATGCATGGGGCTAGCTGGTAGGGCTCACTCTTCTCACTTCTGGACCCAAAAGAGTTCCCAGCAGCAGCCCAGTGGCCTCCTAGAAAGGAAGTGAGCCCCAAAGCATTGTAATTGATAACGATGTGATCATTAAAACCCAGAGGTAAACAGGCTGGTTGGTCATCAGCATGCTACAGAAGGGACAAGTTGAAAACAATGGCCCAGTAAAAGAAATGTACAATTTGAAGGATGTGGTGATGATTACATTCAGCCCATGATTTTTTTGTCAATTTGTTTGACTTTACTTTTTGCCCCCTGGCAGTTGAATTGTCTGCTTTTTCCTCAAAGCTGTTAAGGTTTGAGAAGGAAAACAACGTAGGCATTTTAATTAAGTTAGAGGCAGTGTTTGCTTGAAAAGTAGTCACTCCGAAATAACGTGGTCTCCTCTGCATTGACAGCAGCAGTTTCAAAGGGTCTTCTGGAAGAATTAAGAGAGGCTTAAGTTTAAACTAAAAGTAACACGACAGTTACAAGCTCTGCATTCATGCTGTGTTCAAAAGCTTCCTCGATTTCAATTTCCCTTCCTTTTTGAATAAGTAGGGAGGAAGAGAATAAATAATATCTTGTAGAAGTTTTCCTCCTGTGGGACCCCATCTTTCCGCAGTGAGCTACTGCACATTCCCTAGTCAAAGGACATAAATGCAGACCTCCGGGGGCATTTTAAAGAAAAAGATCACCAGAAAAGTGACATTTCTAGAAATAGTATCATGGTGTTCGCTCATTAGCCTCGGCTGGTGCTGAGCTGTTCCTCTTGAAGAATCCCTCTTAAAATCCTGCACTTCTAAACTTGGCATCATAAAAGGCAGTGGAAACTCTTCACTTGAAAACAATTCATATTCTCTTACTCTCTGGCCAGCATTAGGAGTAAAAGATCCAGAAAGCAAAGATCCCAATTTACCTTACTCAGTATTTTCAAAGACTCCTTCCTGCTCATTTCCTATTGATCTATGTGTGAGAGCCTCTTAAAAAGTCCCCAGTGATCTGGCCTTCTGGTGTCAACACCCTTGGGTACTTACCTACCCTTGCGTAGGCACTGGATCTCGTGACTTTTTTTCCAGTGGAGAGCATGTGGCAAAAGTGATGGGATGTCACTTCTAAGATTAGGTTACAAAAGACCTGTGGTTTCCAACTGAAGCACCCTCTCTCCTTCTTTGGGGCCCTAAAGAATCAGCCAGCTGCTGCATTCTGAGCTGCCCTGTGGAGAGGCTGACATAACAAGGAATTGGGATCTCTGGTCAACAGCGGGAAAAGACTTGGGACTTATTAACAATCTCATGGGGAAGGCGGAGAACGTATCCTACCACCCATCAAGCATTGAGATGACTACAGGGCAGTCAGCACCTGGATTGTAGCCTTGTGACTTATTCCAGCTAAACTGTGCCTGAACTCCTGACCAGCAGAAGTTGTGCGATAAGTATTTGTCATTTAAAGCTGCTAAATTCTGGGGTAATTTTTTATCCAGGGGTAAGATGATTAGTATATGTTATGTAGAATAACAAATACATCACTTTTCCAAGAAACTCACTGTGTTTGCTTCCACCTGGCCCATAAAGGAAGAATAGGCAAGATCTCCAGATAATTTAATCAATTTAGATAAGCTAGATTACTCGGCTTCAAAGAAAATGCTCTTTTTAATGCTACTCAGTTTCGCTGTCTTCGTTGATTAAGTTAACTTACTGATAGCCAAATTCCCTGCTTTACTTTCTTATGGCTTATGTACACAGGCTACAAAATCCAGAATTCATTTCTTTTCCTTTGTTTTGTTAATTTAGAACAAAAGCAGAAGTGTTTTTTTTGTTTGTTTTGTTTTTTTTTTTTTTAGCAATACTAGCAAAGACTACTTAAAGGGGTGTTAAAAGAGATGTAATGTCACTCATATTTTTGGAATAAAACATATTTGAATATTAAAACACACAGAAAACATTTTCAAAGGTCAAGGCTTTAGTGAGCAGAATTACCGGGAGAATCATTTGGGTAAACATGTGTTAATTAGCATAATTCTGAGACAGGGCACACATGACCGTGCAGGTTAGTAGAAAGGAGGAGAATTGGTCTGTTAGAAATTATTCTTATCATGTGGCGTAAGTGGTGGCATCTGGTAATGAAGATAGTAATATTTATATAGCACATTTAATAATAATACATAATATTTTTGAACACTTATTACTTCCTACTCATTCATTATCTTACTTAATCTTCACAATAAACTTTTGAGGTGGATACTGCTACCATCTTCATTTTATGGGTAAGACAATGGAGATTAGGAAAGGTGAAATAACTTGTGTAAGGTCACACGGTAAGTGGCAAAGCAAGTGTTCTCTTAGGGTACACGAATACTAAAGTGGATTTTGATTGAATTCATAGTGACTGAAGTCTTCTGTGATTATTTAGCATAGGACCGTATTCCTCTTTCATTCCCACATTTGTTCTCGTCTAGGTGAGGTGAGTCTATTAAATTGGATTTCTGTTGATCAATCATATGTTTATATCTGAAAAAAGGGTTGATCTGATTTCCTTCTGTATAGAAGGTGAGACAGAATTATATTCTCTGAGACCAAGGAGTATATACTATGTGAAATCACATCCATCTTTTAAGACAATAAATTAAAATTTAAGTTATTTAAAAATTTTTTAAATGTTTATTTGGTTTTGAAGGAGAGAGAGACAGAGTGTGAGTGGGGGAGGGGCAGAGAGAGAGGGAGACACAGAATCTGAAGGAGGCTCCGGGCTCTGAGCTGTTAGCACAGGGCCCGATGCGGGGCTCGAACTCACAAACTGCGAGATCATGACCTGAGCTGAAGTCAGACACTTAACCGACTGAGCCACCCAGGCACCTCAAAAAATTAAGTTATTTTTAAAAACTAAAATGATATGCTCTTTTAAAAAACCAGCAAGCTGGGGCATGACATCTGCAAGATGGAGGAATAAGACACCCCAGATGTCATTCCCGCACAGAGATACTGACTTGACAACAATACATGGTACAAAAGTTCTTATTAGAATTCCAGAAACCAGTTAAGAAATCTCGATACTTCAGGCAGGCTCAAAACCATGAACAATTGCACTGAAACTGGTAAGAAAAACCATTTTAATTCAAAACCACGTCAGCCCTTCCCCCAAGCTGGCACAGCACAGGGCAGTCAGGAGAAAAAAACCCCAACATACAACTTGTTTCTTGAGAGGGAAGGAGAGTAAAATTTATCCAGCATTCTGGCTTTTGGGCAGCTTCACGAGGGATTGGTTTCTGCGTACCTGAGGTTAGAATGCTGAGAGGGAACCAGTGTACTTTGGATGGTTAGGGACAGTTGAGAGCAAGAGAGCTCATTGGCCTGTTGCAGCATCAGAGTGCCTCCAACCACTTCAGATAGAAGCTAGCACAGTTCAAAGGGATTAGGAAAAGTTGCCCAGTGTGACTTCTACCTCAGGACGAAAAGAGAAGACTGCAATATGTATGTCCAACAGTCCAGCTTTCAGGGAACTTCTTGAAGACTTAGTTTCTGTCCCACCTGACTCAGAGTGCTGCTTCAGCTGGCATACTTTGGATGCTTGGGGGTCACGGAAGAGAAAAGAGAGCTTATTGGCCCTTGAGCCCCAGAGACCACAGACAGATACCAGAATCAGCAAGAGCTGATAAATTTCTGAAAACTAACCAGCAACCTCTTAAATAGGGAAATTATACTCACAAGCCCAGAAAGACACAACCCCATACTCCTTGTAAAAGATTTGAAAGGCTCTAGGAATCTCCAGCCAGATGGTTGGCGAAAGTCTTCCCTTGTAGGATGCCAGTCCACAAAGACTGGGAGAAAGACTGGCTCTTTTTACAAATCCACAAATCACAACAGATAAATAACAAGGCACACAAAGAAACAGAAACATGGCCCAATCAAAGGAGCAAAATAAATCTCTAGAAACTGAGGCTAAAGAAAAAAAAAAAAAGATCTATGAAATAAGAATTCAAAATAATCACCTTGAAAATCTCAATGCACTAGGAGAGAACACAGATAGACAACTACACAAAATCAGGAAAAAGATGCATGGACAAAATAAACGTGACAACCAAATGAACATGTCAAGTAGGAAGTATAGAAAAGAAGCAAACATTCTGGAGTTGAAGAATTGAAGAACTGAGTTAAAAAATTCACGAGAGGTTTGATTTCAGACATAATCAAGTGGAAGAAAGAATCAACAAACTCAAAGACAAGTCATTTAGAGTGATTGACAGAGAAAAATAAAAAAGGAATGAGGAAAAGTGAAGAAAGCCTAAGGGACTCATGGTCCCTTATGTTCAAAGGAGTGACATCACCAAGATGACATTATAGGAGTTTCTAGCACTTGTCCCTTCACAGCAACATCAATTTTAACAACTCTTTCCACACACAAAAAAACACTTTCTCAATAGCCAAAGATTCCAGGTGAGAGATTGCAGCACCTGAGTGGAAAATACAAATAAGAATAGATCTATTGAAGAGGGTAGGAAGGACAATTTCACATTACCCCTGGTGACCCCTGCCTGGGCAGGCAGCCCAGTGTGGAGAAAGATCCTCCCCGTGAGGGAAGAAGAGTGAAGTGAGCACCAGGCCCACCCCAGTGAATACCAGTGCCAAACACCCCTGGGCCTTGTCTTCAGGCTGACCCCAGCAGACTACCACTGTGGTTCCAGGCTCCAGGGTTAAAACATCCCAGGGCAGCTCCTGAAGTCTCAGGTTCTAGACTGGCTACCATGCCCCCAAGTTGACAGCCTGCTCCAGCACCAGCTCAGCCCCTTTGACCCCAGTCTGAATCATATGCACCAAGGCTCCTGGCATACCCCAATGCACAGACATCAACTCAAGGCCACAAAGATCATAAATAATCAAGGAGACATGATACCACCAAAGGAACAAATGAACTACCAGTAACTGACCATAAAGAAATGGAGATCTATGAACTGCCTGGCAAAGATTTAAAAATAATCATGCGAATGAAACTCAATGAGCTACAAGAGAACATATAAAGGCAGAGGACAAAATCAGGAAAATAATAACCAGTGGGTTAAAGAAGAAATCACAAGGAAATCAAAAAATATCTTGAGACAAATGAAAATGGAAAAACAAGGTATAAAACTTCTGGGATGCGACAAAAGCTATTTTAAGAGAGAATTTTCTAGTCATAAATACCTACAATAAGAAAAAGGAAAGATCTTAAATAAGCAACTTTTCACCTCAGGGAACTAGAAAAGAATGCATTAAGTCCAAAGTTAGACGAAGGAAGGACATAATAAAGAACAGAAAAGAAATAGAGACTAGAAAAACAGTAGAAAAGATCAATGAAACTAAAAGTTGGCTTTTTGAAAAGATAAAAAAAAATAACACACCTTTAGGTAAACCAAGAGAAAAGTGATGAGATTTAAATGAATAAAAACAGAAATGGAAGAGGAGATATTAGAACTGATGTAACAGAAATACAAAGGATAATAAGAGAGTACTAGAGATCTGAAGCGCGGGCATGATGAAAATCATTAATAATACTGTATTGGATACTGAAAATGTTCTGAGAGTAGCTTTCAGGTTCTTCTTCATAGACACACAGAAGTTAACTATGTCATGAGATGATATGCTAGTTAACTTGACTGTAGCAATCATTTTACTGTGTATATGTGTTTCAAATCATCATGCAGGACACATAAAAATACATAAAATTTTATTTAAAATATGTAAATAAAAAGTTTACAGGCCTCCCAATAGAATGAACCCAGAGTCCTGCACCATGACACATTGTAACCTAATCCAACTATCAAAAGCCAAAGACAGACAGCATCTTGAAAGAAGGAAGGGAAAGTGTCTCTTCATGTACAAAAGAGTTTCCATAAGGGATACCGAGTGGCTCAGTTGGTTAAGTGTCCAACTCTTGGTTTCCACTCAGGTCATGATCTCATGGTTCATGAGTTTGAGCCCCACATCGGGCTCTGTGCTGACACCATGGATGCTGCTTGGGATTCTCTCTTTCTCTCTCTCTCACTCACTCTCTCTCTCCCTCCCTCTCTCTCTGCCCCCACCTCTGCTTGTGCATTTGCTCTCTCTCAAAATAAACGAATAAAGAGTTTAAAAAAAAGAGATTTCATAAAATTATCAGTGGATTTCCTAGCAGAAAGATTACAGGCCAGAGGAGAATGGGATATTATATTTAAAGTGCAAAAAGAAAAGAACAGTTAACCCAGGACTGGTCTTCAAAAATGAGGAGAAATACAGGCTTTCCCAGATAATCAAGTCCTAGGGGAATTTATCACCACTATATCTGCCTTAAAAGAATTGACAAAGGGAATCCTTCAAGCTCAAACAGAAGGACGCTGCACAGCAACATGAGAACATACAAAAGTATGAAGCTAATATAGGTTAATATATAGACAATTACAAAGTCATGTAATACTGTAATAGTGCTATGTAAATCACTTGTAATTCAGATATAGAATATAAAAGGTAAAAGCATAAAGATAACTGTAACTATAAAACTATGTAGATTGCTATGAAACGTGAAAGATTTAATCTGTGACATTGATAACACAATGTGGGTGGAGATATAAAGGTGGAAAGTGTTTGCATATGATCAAAGTTAAGTTTTTATCAGTTAGAAATATATGTTTGTAACTATGTTTTATGAAATCCCCAATGGTAACCATAAAGAAAACATTTACAGAAGACACACATAAGAAAATGAATGAAGATACACATAAGAAAATGAATGAATCAAAGCATGTTGCTACACACACACACACACACACACACACACACACACAGGAAAGCAATAAGAGAGCAAAACAGGGACAAAATAACTGCAAGACATGAGGAAGTCATAAACAAATGGCATTAAGTCCTTCCCTAGTTTGAATATAAATAGATTAAGTTCTCCAATCAAAAAACAGAGTGGTTTGGATGCATTAAGACAATAACAACAACAACAGACATATACTATGTATTATTTACAAAAGACTCACTTTAGATACAGAGACAAAATAGGCTGAAAGTAAACAGATAGTAAAAGATATTTGATGCAAATGGTAACCCAAAGACAGCAGGAATGGCCAGACTTCTATCAGACAAAATAGACTTTTAAGTCAACAACTGGTAGACCATAGACCAACACACACTTACACAGAATACTCCATTCAACAGCCGAATACACAGTCTGTCAAGTGCACATGGAATATTTCTCTGGGTATATCCCACAAAACAAGTAAATTTAAAACTAAAATCATACCAAGTGTATTTTCTGGCCAGAATGGAGTGAAACTAGACATCAACAGCAAAAGGAAACCTGGAAAATTTGCAAATATGTGGAAATTAGACAACACACTCTTGAACAAACGATAGGTAAGAAAAGAAATCACAAGAGAAATAAAAAAATACCTTGAGAGAGATGAAAACAAAAATACAACATACCAAAACTTATGTGCTGTGGCAAAAAAGTATAAAGAGCAAAGTTGATGGTGGTAATTATAACTGAATAAAAAAGTAACCTAACTTTCCTTAAGGAGCTAGAAGGACAAACTAAGCCCAAAATTAACAGAAGGAATAAAATAACTATTAAAGCAGAAATAAATGGGATAGAAAACAGAATAGTAGAAAAATCAATGAAATTAAGAGTAGCTTTTTTTTCTGGTAAGGACTAACAAAATTGACAAACCCCTTAGCTAGACTAGGAAAAAGAAGATTTAAGTAAATAAAATAAAAAAATATATAAGAAATTACATTAAAATTGATGCCATAGGGAAAAAAAGGATCATGAGACTACTATGAACATTTATATGCCAACAAATTGACTACTATGAACATTTATATGCCAACAAATTGAACATTTATATGCCTGAAAAAAAATGGATGAATTTTAGAAACATGCAATCTACCAAGACTGAATCAAGAAGAAATAAAGAATCTGAACAGATATATGACTCATAATAGGATTGAATCAGTAATCAAAAAGCTCCCAATAAAGAAAATCCAAGACCAGATGGCTTCACTGGAGAATTCTACCAAATATTTAAGGAAGAATTAACACTAATCTCTTTAAAGCTCTTCCAAAAAATTGAAGAGGAGAGAACGAACACTTCCAAACTCATTCTGAGGCCAGAATTACCCTGATACCAAAATCAGACAAAGATACTACAAGGAAAGAAAACTACAGACCAATGTCCCTGTTGAATACTGGTGCAAAAATCCTCAACAAATACTAGCAAAGTGAACTCAATAGCACTTTTAGAGGGTCATGCACCATAACCAAATGAGATTTATTTCTGGAATGCAACGATATTTCAAAATATGAGAATCAGTCAATGTGATATGCCGTATTAACAGAATAAGGCTAAAACCCATAGCATCCGTATTTCAGTTAATATAGAAAGAGAAATTGACAGAATTCAACACCTTTTCATAATAAAAACACTCAAGAAACTAGGAGTAGCAGAACATTACCTCAGGAAAATAGAAGCCATACATGAAAAGCCCACATTTAATATTATACTCAATGGTGAAAAACTATAAATTTTCCCTCTAACATCAGGGACAAGGCATGGATGAACACTTCTACTATTCTATTAAACATGGTACTCGAAGTCCTAGCCAGAACAATTAGGCAAGAACAATAAATAAAAGGTATCCAAGTTGAGAATGAAGAAGTAAAACTATCTCTACTAGACGATATAGGTAGGAAACCCTGGAAATTCCACCAAAAAAAAAAAAAACCTGCTAGAGCTAATAAATTAAGCAAAGTTGCAGGAGACAGAATCGACACACGTTATCAGTTGTGTTTTTATATACTAATAACGAACAATCCAAAAAAAGGACATTAAGAAGACAATTCCATTTACAATAGCATCAAAAAGAATAAAATATTTAGAAACAAACTTAACTAAGGATTCAAAAACCTTGTGCATTGAAAGCTACAAAGCATTTCTGCAAGATAGTGAAAAAAAAACAAATAAATGAAAATGCATCCCATGTTTATGGATTGGAAAGCTTAACATTATTAAAATATGCATACTCCCCAAAGTGATCTGTAGGTTCAATGAAATCCTTATCAAAATCTTATTGACATTATTTTAGAAATAGAGAAAAAGTCCTAAAATTCATATGGGGTCACAAAGGACCCCAAAATAGCCAAAACAGTCTTGAGAAAGAACATCAATGCTGGAGGCCTCACATGTTCTGATTTCAAAATAAACTTTCATATACATGGTTGAGTGGTCTTTGACAAGGAGGCCAAGGGATATAATGGGGAAATAATTTTCTGTTAATAAGTGTGTTAAGAAAACTGGATATTAACATGCAAAAGAATGAAGCTGGATTTTTACCTTAAACCATATGTACAATTCAACTCAAAATTGAATAAGGATGTAAAGGTAAAACCTGAAAAATATAAAACTCATAGAGGAAAACATAGGGGAGAATCTTCATGACATTGGATTTGGCAATGGGTTATTGAAAATGACACACACAGACAAGAAAAATAATGGAGATTACATCAAACTTAAAAACTTCTATGCAGCCTACAAAACAATCAAAAGAGTGGAAAGGCAACCTACATAATGGAAGAAAATATTTGCAAGCCATATATCTGATATTGGGTTAGTTTCTACAGTATATTAAGAGCTCCTACAACTCATCAAAAAACCCAAATATTCTATTGACAAATGAGTAATAGACTAAATAAACATGTCTCCAAAGAAGATATAGAAATGGCCAACAAGCATATGAGAAGATGCTCAGAATCACTAATTACCAGGGAAATGCAAATAAAAACCATAATTAGATATTACCTCACTATCAAAAAATGGAAAATAGATGGCCGCTATCAAAGAAAAAAACTAACAAAGTGTTTGCTAGGATGTAGAATTTGTACACTTTGTGTATTACTGGCAGAAATGTAAAACAATGAAGCTTTTATGGAAGACAGTAATGGAGCTTCCTCAAAAAAATGAAAAATATAATTACCACATGATCCAGCAGTCCCAATTCTGGGCATATATATATAAAATAATTGAAAACCAGATCTCGTAGAGATATTTGCACTCCTAGGTTCATTGCAGCAGTGATCATGATAGCCAGGATATATAGAAGCAACCCAAGTGTTTATCCATGGGTGAATGGATACACACACACACACACACACACACACACACACGCACGCACGCAATGAAATATTATTCATCCATGAGAAGGAAGGAAATCCTGCCATTTACTGCATCGTGAAGGAAACTTGAGGACCTTACATGAAGTGAAATAAGCCAGTCACAAATAGACAAATACTTCATGATTCCATTTATAAGAAGTCATCAAACTCTTAGAAACAGAAAATAGAATTGTGGTTGCCGGGAGCAGGTGAGGGGGACAACAGAGAGTTGTGGCTCCATGGATATAGAGTTCCTATCTTGCAAGATGCAAACATTCTAGAGATCTGTTGCACAGCAATGTGCATACATTGTCTACTGTACTGTGCGCTTAAAAATGGCTAAGGTGGTACATTTTATGTTATGTGTTTTTAACCACAACTAAAAGAAACCAGCAAACTACCCAATTTGGCATATGAATTCAGAGACACCAATCCTCTCTTTCTCTGAGCTTTCTTATCCTAGTGATAACTTTATGCTTGCTGCTTAAAGTTTTGTTAGCAGAGGCACCAAGAATTCTATTGGAAAATGCCTGGTTTTAAAGTCAAAGGATCTTGATTGATCTCGATTTCTGGCTCCTCCAGAATTGTTTTATATACTCTTAGACAAGTCACTTAGACTTCCTTATACAAAATAGAAATAATTCTTAGGGACACAGTGAGGTTTCAATAAAATAAGAAAAACAGAAATCCTTTTAAAATTGCCCTGTATTATAAATATGTGAATTACTCTCCCCATAACTTTGTAAAAATAATTTAAAATCCCCTGAAATTTCCTTCCAAAAAGTTTTGAATCAGAACATGTAAGCGAGAGTTTTAGAAACCCTCTGGCTGACTTTACTTGCATCTGAAAATTAAACAAAATTTTTGTACCTTGAGAATTTTTTAAACGCCGTAGATTACTTTTTTAAAAACTGACCACTAAAAAGTAATTTAGGGGCACCTTGGTAGCTCAGTCGGTTAAGCATCCAACTTCAGCTCAGGTCGTGATCTCACGGTTCGTGAGTTCGAGCACCTCATGGGGCTCTGCGCTGACAGCACAGAGCCTGCTTGGGATTCTCTCTCTCTCTCTCTCTCTCTCTCTCTCTCTCTCTCTCTCTTTCTCTCTCTCTGCCCCTCCCTCACTCTCTCAAAAATAAATAAATGAACTTAAAAAAAAGTAGTTTGAAGCGGTTTTTCTACATAGATAGAGAGTGTGTATCTGTTTACTGGGTAAAATGATGAGAAATTCAGTGAGATACATTAGTGCCACTTTAGTCCTGTGGTTCACAACTGGAGGTGAATTTACCCCTCCGGGGACATTTGAGATAATTTTGATTGTCACAACTGGGGAGGAAAGTGCGACTTGAGTGATAGAGGTCAGGGATGATCCTAAAGCCCCTACAGGACACTGGACAACCCCGCTCAACAATGAATTATCTAATCCAAAATGTCCATGTGCTGCGATGAGAAACTTTGCTTTAGATGACACGAGGGAACGTGGACTCTTGTAGACGAAGCTGCTTTTGGATCCTGACCCTTAAGAGGCTATAAGGACTACTATGGAACCCTATGTTTTGCCTGTTTTCCTCCTTCTCTATCTGACTTACGGGACTTATCTCCAGTATCCCCAAGGACTACTCCATCCTAACATGTCTTAAGTCAGAATTTATGTGGAACCACTGTGGAAACTCATAAGACACGACAGACCACAGAGGCATTAATATGCTGCTGACACCAGCTGTAAATCTTCATCTCATCTACTGCTGACAGTGCTATCTCAAAGATTTCAAAGAGCCTGAAAAAAGTAGACTCCTGAGTAAAAAAAAAAAAAAAAAAAAAAAAAAAAAAGAAACACAGCCGTCTTGGAATCAACTTCAGTGATATAGAGGCAGTGTTGCCCTGCAGGGGAAGGCATTTTGAGAGCTTATCTACTGCTGACTTCACCTCCAGTTGAAGTTTATGCTGTCCTCCTTCCTTACAGATCTTCTTTACTTTTTTTTTTTTAACTCTCAAGCCTTAGCAGCACACATGATCTGCTTCTTCTGTTATAAAGGTCAGTCTAAAGTTACAACAATATTGCACATGATAGCTTACTATCTTGATGCTTTTTTTTTTTTCAAACTGGTTATTTCCCCAAAGTTCCGCTAACTGAGGATATGGAGAGATTTTTAAGTGATGGCAGTTAGATGCCTGGAATCTTGAAGCAGAATTGCGGGAGTCTGTCATTTCCTGAGTTCCAGGTTTTTTTAATTAATTAATTAATTAATTAATTAATTTTTTCCAATAAAATAACACAAATTTTATTTGATAGTATTTATGTTGATGATCTCTTCCTTTAGAACAGGGGTCCTTCCCTCTTTTTTGTATGGCATTAACTTTTATTTTATTTTGTTTTTTTTAATATATGAAATTTATTGTCAAATTGGTTTCCATACAACACCCAGTGCTCATCCCAAAAGATGCCCTCTTCAATACCCATCACCTACCCTCCCCTCCCTCCCACCCCCCATCAACCCTCAGTTTGTTCTCAGCCTGAGTTCCAGTTTTGATGCACATAGCCTAACCCCTGAAAGAACCCAAGTCAGGTTGCCAAAAGTAGGTACTGAATGAACTATTTAACTTTCTGAAGTTAACTAGGTTATTACATGCCTGATTGGGGTCAACAATGAACAAGGGTTCTCTTCGCCATCCAGAAAGTCCAGGGCTATGACTCACTTTCCAAATGCCTCCCATATTTTATCATCCTTTACAGAGTGTTCCAAAGGGGAAGAGTCAGTGATGATTTTCCTGATTATGTTCTTTTGATGAGGTTGCCACTCAAAGGATTCATTCAACCACTTGACCACTTGATATGGTAGTTCTCTGAATGTCAAAGAGATCTGAGGAGAAGGAATTAGTATTTTTAAAAAAAATAACACCCGAGTCAAATTAAATGAGAGAGATTTTGGCAACTATATCTACTTCTGAAATTTACCTTTAAAGGCTGTACGGCGTAATCAGAATTCTAACAAGGAGTCAACATCATTCTCTCAGTGAAAAAATGACTTTTTAAAATTTGTTTGCTGAAGCTGAACAGCCTTGAAAGAAGATGGAAAGGTAGCCAATAAATTCAGTGTCTTACCGGGAGACTCGGCAAATACTGAATATCACTATCCTAACAAATCTTAATGAAAAGCTAAATCTACTTACGGACAGAGGGAATTGATTGGGAATACATTTACTTCATAAAGACTAAAATCAAGTGGTCATACAGTACTGTTTTGTCAAGTTTGGAAAAGCCTTCTCATTAAAAAGAAGAGAATTCTATTGTGCTTTATCTTCACTGTTGCATGAGGGTCCTAAAACGATTCTGGTACCAGCAGCATGACCTGATGTAGGCAACTAGAGAGAAAGCAGGAATAATTGAGACTTGGAGCTAAACACATCTCACCTCTCACACAAAAGCTGGTGGTAGAGTGAAAATGGTCCCAGGAGTCTTCCCTCACTACATTGCCCCCAAAGAATTAATTACAGTGTCTGGCTTAAGGATGTCTTTGGGAAGGGAAAGCACGTCCTCTCAGACCTGTGTGATCTCAGAAACATATTAGTGCTTAAAACGGTATGTGGAGAGCTTTGCACTGCTCTATCTTAGAAAAATGTGTGCATGGGCCTATGAAACATTTTTAAACAAATAATTTAGCATCTTCTCTAGACTGAAGAGTAAATTGTTCATCCAAAGGTGGCTGCTCAGGAGCCTGAAGTTCATAGGCTTATGCATTAACAGTACTAATAATTTAGCCTTCAACTGGATATGCAATTTCCAAGGGATGGGCTGGCAAATTGTATGGCCATCTTCCACCTCGTTCATGAGCAAGTCGAGAAATTAGAAGTAAATAAGGGTAAAACAACACATTCACTGAATCCAAGTTTCAGGGCAGGACCAATTCTGTTAGTAAAGTGTCTTTCTCTTCCAAACCCCAAAATTAAGCAGGTGCCTACTCTTACACTCTTGGTTAGCTAGACCAAAGGCTTAGACATGGAGGTAACGTTGCTCCCAAAAGGATGAAAGATAATGTAGAACTGAGTATGCCTAAGTAGTTGTTTTTTCATAAATTACCAGTCAGAAAAGTCAGACTACTTCCCTAGGAGTAGAATGAGTCAAAGACAGATAGAGGCCAGGAATGTTCTTAGAGAAATGCCCCCAACCCAAAATGGATTCCTTTCATAGTTCAGTTTTTGACTTATTGTTTCTATGCCAAAACATTCGTGTGATGTGTGTGTGTGTGTGTGTGTGTGTGTGTGTGTGTGAGTGTAATTTTTTTAGTGTAATTTATTTCTTACGAAAGAAAACATTCCTGTGAGGTGTCTAATATTCTCAGTCTGGACTCTTATGATTTGGAATCTTTACCAAAATTTAAATGATTCTTTCCCCAGGAATTATACGAAGGAAGTACAATTACATTTATGGAGCTAAACAATAAAATCTATAGATATCAGGTCAGAGTAGAAAAATGCCAATTGCTGTAAGGAGACAATGATACTCTAAGTTGCATGTTTTAATACAATTAAAGAAAGAGTATGTCCCCAAGTAGGAGGACCAACTAAGGAAAGAGAATGAGAGAGAGAGAGAGAGAGAGAGAGAGAGAGAGAGAGAGAGAGAGAATTCTTCAGCTAGGCTCATTAAAACACTGTCCATGGGAGAGGAAACCTTTGTCAGCTGAATGTCAGAAACTCAGGTCCATGTAGAAGGGTTTTCCTCTGTTCTTTTTAACCATTTGATTTCTCTGACTTTTACTACTTTGACGCCCTGCTTGTTGAGGCAGCTTTGACTGCTCTGTTGCTGCCTGTGTAAATCTGCTGAGTGAGATAATGTTCTGGTCATGAAACTTCAGGTTTGCTCAGTAGCTGTGAAAATAATCTCTCCATGGCATCTGATTTTCCCTTCCCCACATAGAATATCAACCAGAGAATGTGATGATCGTGTTAATGCCAGTATTCTGATCTATGCCATAGGGATATTTTCCTTGGAAACTAGTAAATGATGACTCTAGCTTTCTAGATCCATTCTTGTGAGCCTGGAGAAAGTGAATCTCTTCCTGAGAAGTAGAGCCACTGTGGGTATACTGACCAAATAAAATTTCTGTGCCTGCAAGGCTGAGGAAGAAAGTGGTACCAAAGGCCACGTGATTGAAGCAAAGATTAGGCTGTGGGAAAATGAGGTATAAAAGATCAAATTACGCAATGATTATAAGAATATAGCTGCATAATTACATGGGCACAGTTCCATAAAATTTCCTAAAACTTCTAAAGTATTCACTGGATGTTGTTGCGACAGCAAATTAGAGCAACACGAGGAGGCATGATCTGGTCTTGCAAATCGGAGGAGCATAAGGGTAGCATTAAAACTTTGAAGACCTGTAGATCATGCTCAGGTATCTCAGAATTATCGAGAAGGCTCGATGGCCAGGATATCTCTATGTTAGTGGAGGTATGATGCACAAAGGAAATCGCTAGTGAGTTCCATTTAAAAAATAGTCTGGTTGCAGAATGCTTCCGTTTCCTTTTGGGTTGAAAGTCATTTAGGAACAGACTACACGTAACAACAAGAAGACATTATTACTGAATGATGATATGAGGTTATGAGATATAAGGAAGATAGGAGGAGGAAGAAAAGATAGAGATTTAAAAAATAGAGACATGTAGTCAGGCAGCAGTTTCCTGTGCACATGGAAAATGCATACCAATGATGTTAATGAACAATACTGTCTGATATTTATTGCGCTCTTACTTATGGCAGACACCATAATAATTTTTATGTTGTTTATCGCATTGAATCTTCAACACCTTATGAGTCAAACATTATTATTCGTGTCATTTTACAGACGAGGGAATGAAGTGATGGAGCGATGTCATTTGACCAAAGTTACATCACTAATAAATGGAGCTGTTAACGAACCAAGGTCTCTAAGAGCTCCATAGCTCAACATTACATCTCATTACCAAATACAGTCACGGACTATATAGAGAAATATACTAGTGTTTGGGTTGTAGGGAGTGGTGTATCAGATTCATTTTTATGCAAGAAACTTAACTTTAGAAGACAGACTGATAACTGGATTTCGAGCAATGGTTTGAGAGATGGAAACTATGCAATTTTGTAGGTAAAAGAAAATAGCGTTTTCTTTGTTTTGTAAAGTACAGGCAATTTCTCAGAGTCTTTTCAAGGGAAAGCAAAATTAGGGAATAAATTGCACCGGATAATTTTGAGTCTTACATCTGTCCTTGAAAACTATACATAGAAGGTCACCTAGACACTGTAGAGGAGGAAACAAACAAAAGTTGATATGCTTCTCTACAGTTCTACTTGTGCTTTATAGTTTTCAATGTATTTTAATATGTATTTTTGAACTCGAGTCTGCTGCGGTAGATAGCGTGGCTGGATTATTCCCATTAAATTATGAGAACAATGGCGCTCAAAGAGATTCAATGACTTGCCTAAGATCATGTGGCCCATAAGAGACAGACTTAAGGCTATTTATTGTTCATGTGGCAAGTCTCTTGGAAAAGTGCTGAACTGCTAAGTCATTACTTTCCATGAGTCTATAATTCAATGCAAGAAAAAAAAGTTGGACCGAGATGTGAAACCAGTTGGGCTAAATAGTCATATCTGAAAATATAAAGTAGAAACACGGGTAACTGACAAATGATTGCCTCCTGGTGACCTGGGCTTGGATGTTGGATTCATGTTATGGTTGTTCCTCACCTTGTTTCCCCTTGATTTCTAAAGACAAGGGGCTTTTCCTCAGGATTATTTTTACTTCTAGGCTCTTTGGTGAGTTATGCACGGGGTGAGTTATGGGCACAGCTACATGCTGCTCTTTTTGGAACACCTTTAAAATACAGGATTCTGGCATTCTACAGTTGTTAAGAAACCCTGCTGCAGCATAATGTGTTTCTGGGCAAATTACATAACCCTGACAGACCTCACTTTCCTCCTAAGTAGCACAAGTAGAAAATACTGACATCGATTTTCTGTGTGGATTACTTAGAATAATGTGTGTGAGGTGCTTAGCCCAATAACTAGTGTAAAGAAATGCTCAGCAAATGGTGACTATTATTTCTTTTGCTAGAATATGAATATCGTCAATAGGAGTGAGTGGAGTTTCTAACAAGACACATCAGTTTTGCTGAGTTCTGAGAGCTCTGAGATGTATCTAGAATCTTGCTTATTAAAACACATCCATGTAGATATCCCAAACGTGTGTCCAATTCAACACTTCCAAAACGGAACTAATTTTTTTTCCCTTTGAACCTGCTATGTGTCCTCCCTTAAATGAATAGCATCACCATTCACCAGATTGCCCAAATCAGATGCCTGGTTGTAGCAAAGTAGCCTTCATTTCCTTCACCAGCAGTGGTCTGATTATCTATAGACCCTTCCTCCAAAATGTTAATGGAATCCAAACTCTCTTTTCCACACTCTCTTTGTTGAAGAGTCTCTTTGTTGAAGCAGTCACCATTGTGCGCTGAGCCCACGGCAGTGTTCTCCACCTGAGCAAATTGCATCCAGGTTTATTTTCCTCGTGGCGGCCCTCCACACAGCTTCCAAAGTGATTTGTCTAAAATGCAAATTTGGTAATGTCATTGCTTTCCCTTTAAATCCCTTAACTAACTCTTAATAGCCGGTGGGATAAAATTGGAGCACACAAAAGCCTTTCTGATCTGGCCTACTCTTCGGTTCATCTCCACGGACTCTCTCTCCCCCTCACTGCATCATGCTTGCTTCTGACCATGTGCCTTGGTTCATGTGGTTCCCCTCTTCCTCTAATCTTCTGAGATCAGGATGCTCAAGTGTCTCATCTTCGTGGAAGCCTTGTCTGGTTGGCTCCATGTTCCCTTTATCCCTCCTCTCTCACTTCCTGCACGCCTCTTCTGTAGAACTGACTTCAACACATTGTGTGTCTACATTTGACCTCCACCAGTAGACTGTGAGTGTCCTGAGGGCAAGGGCTTTTTTCCTATTTGGATTCACAAATTTTATCTGGCACTTATTAAATCTTCAGTAAATAAGTGTGTAATAAATGTATTAATTGTCAGCATTCTGGACTGGTCACAATAATGCAATTATTTTAAGCGAAATTAGTGTCCAGTGACATTTTTAACAGCTTTATTGAAATATATTTAACATATAGGGGTGCCCGGGTGGCTTGGTCTGGTAAGCATCAGACTCTTGACTTCAGCTCAGGTCATGATCTCCCGGTTCATGACTTCAAGCCCTACGTCGGGCTCTGCACTGGCAGCAGAGCCTGCTGGGGATTCTTTCTCTCTCTCTCTCTCTCTCTCTCTCTCTCTCTCTCTGCCCCTCCCCTGCTCGTGTTCCCTCTCCCCCTCTCAAAATAAATAAATAAAATAAACTTAAAAAAAAGTATATTTAGCACATAATAACTAACATAGAGAATAGTGTACCACTTGGGAAGTTTTGACATATGTATATACCCTGGCAACAGTCACCATAATTAAGTAATGAATGAAGGAACTCGAAAGTTCCCTTGTACCCCTTTGTAATCTATCCATCCTCCTTCTAAATCTCCTCTCCAGGCAGTCACTGGACTGATTACTATCACTCCAGATTGGTTTGTATTTTCTAGAATTTTATATAAATGGAATCATATGATATGTATGGGTTTTTTGCCTTTTCCCGCCCATGGAGCATAATTATTTGGGGGATTCATTCGCGTTCATTATGTGTATCATTGGTATCATTAGTTCCTTCCTTTTTTTGCTGAGTTGTTTTCCAAGGTATGGAATACACATCTGTTCCACAATTTGTTTATCCATTCACCTGTTGATGGACATTTGGGTTATTTCCAGTTTTTTGGCTATTACCACGAAAGTGGATTTGAATATTTGTAAATAAGCTCTTTAAAATGTATTTATTTAAATTCAAGTTAGTTAACATACAGTATAGTATTGGTTTCAGGAGTAGAACCCACTGATTCATCACTTACATATAACACCCAGAGCTTATCCCGAAAAGTGCGCTCCTTACTGCCCATCGCCCATTTAACCCAACCCCCCACAACCTCCCCTCCAGCAACCCTCTGTTTGTTCTCTGTATTTAAGAGTCTCTTATGGTTTGCCTCTCTCTGTGTTTTAATCTTACTGTTTCTTCCCTTTCCCTATGTAAATCTGTTGTGTTTCTCAAATTCCACATTTGAGTGAAATCATATGATACCTTTCTCTGACTGGCTTATTTCCCTTAGCATAATACACTCTAGTTCCATCCACGTTGTTGCAGATGACAAGATTTAATTCTTTGTGATCATCAAGTAATATTCTATTTTGTGTGTGTGTCTGTATGTGTGTATATACATATATATATGTATATACATATATATGTGTGTGTATATATACATATATATACACATGTATATATGTATATATATGTATATATATACATGTGTATATATATGTATATATACACATATATACATGTATATATATATCACATCTTTATCCATCAGTTGATAGACATTTGGTTTCTTTCCATAATTTGGCTATTGTTGATAGCACTGCTATAAATATTGGGGTGCATGTGCCCCTTCATTCCAGCAATTGCAATACTAGGTGTTTATCCAAAGGATACAAAAATGTGAATACGTTTTTAGGTGAACATGTAATTCATTTTTATATACTAAATAGCTACTAATGGAATGACTGGATCATATGGTAGCTGTATATTTAACATTTTAAGAAATTACCAAACTGTTTTCCTAAGTGTTTGTACCATTTACCATTTAACATAACCACTAGCAGTGTATGAGAGAGTTCTGTTTTTTTTTTTTTTTTTTTTTTACATCCTTGTTAACACTTGCCATGGTCAGTTTTCTAAATCTTAGACATTTTAACAGATGTGTAGAAGTTTCACCTTAATATTTTTTTTTTTTTAATTTTTTTTCAACATTTTTTATTTATTTTTTGGGAGAGAGAGAGACAGAGCATGAACGGGGGAGGGGCAGAGAGAGAGGGAGACACAGAATCGGAAACAGGCTCCAGGCTCCGTCCGAGCCATCAGCCCAGAGCCCGACGCGGGGCTCAAACTCACAGACCGCGAGATCGTGACCTGGCCGAAGTCGGACGCTTAACCGACTGCGCCACCCAGGCGCCCCTCACCTTAATGTTTTAATTTGCATTTCCCTAATGGATGTTGACCATGTTTTTAATGTGCTTATATACCATCAATGTCGTTTTTAGTGAAATAGTTTTTTTTTAATATTTTACCCATTTTTTTTAAATTGGGTTGTTTGATTTCTTATTATTGAGCTTTGAGAATTCTTTATACATTTTGGGTAGAAGTCCTTTATCAGATATATAATTTGCAAATATTTTCTCCTAGACTATAAATGATCTTTTAATTTTCCTAAAATTCTCTTTTTAAAAAAAACTGTTTGAGGGAAAAATGTTTATTTATTTATTTAGAGAGTGTGCAAGCAGAGGAGGGGTGAGAGAGAGAGAGAGAGTGTGTGGGGGGGGTGGGGGAGAGAGAATCCAAAGCAGGCTCCATGCTGTCAGCACAGAACCCCACATGGGGCTTGATCCCAGGAACAATGAAATCATGACCTGAGCTGAGATCAAGAGTCAAACGCTTAACCAACTGAGCTGCCCAGGTGCCTCCCCTGCACCTAAAATTTTCTTTCAAAGGACAGAAGTCCTTAATTTTGATGAAGTCTAATTAATTGTTTTTTTTTTCTGTATTATGCTTTCAGTTTTATATCTAAGAAATCTTTGCCTAACTCAAGATCAAAATATTATTACCTTATGCTAGTTTTCTTCTGGAGGTATATAGTCTTAAGCTTCGCATTTAGGTCTGTGATCAATGCTATGTTAATTTTTGGATATGATACAAGGTATGAATTAGAATTGTTTTTTTCTGCCTTTTTATATGGATATTTAGTATTTCCAATACAATTTTTTGAAAATATTATTCTTCCCTCAATTGCCTTCCCATGCTTGTTGAAAATCAATAGTACTTTTTGAACATTCAAATAATTTTACATTCCTGGAATAAATCCCACTTGCTTATGATGGATTACCTTTTCATATTTTAAAGGTCATTTTGCTAAAATTTTGGTTAAGTTCTTTTGTATCTATGTCTGAGAGAGGGAGTAACCTGGAGTTTTCTTCTTGGGAAGGTTTTTAACTACAAATTTAGTATAGGTAAGCGATAGGACTGTTTAGATACCTATTTTTTCCTCATTGAGCTTTGGTGGTTTTTGCCTTTCAAGGACTTTTGTCAATTTCACTCAACTTGTCAAAATGACTATCACAAAGTTGTTCATCCTATTCCCTGATTATCCTTTTAATATCTATAGACTCAGGAGTCATATCACCTCTTTTATTCCCATTATTGGTAATTTGTATGTTTTCTCTTTTTTTACTGATCAGTGTAGCAGATTTTTGTCAATTTTATTGGTTTTCTGAGATAACCAGGTTTGGGTTTCATTGATTTTTTTTTTTTTTTTGGCATAATTTTTTTTTCTATTTTACTGATTTTGGTTCCAATTCTTTTATATATTCTTTATTCTGTTGGGGTTAGGTTTAGTTTGATTTACTTTTTCTATGTTTTTTAAGTGGAAGATAAGATCTTTGCATTGAAACCTGTCTTCTTTGCTAACATAACTGTAGTTATTGTAGCCATTTACCTGCTGCATCATCTCTAAAATTCTGACATATCCTCTTGTCATTTTCATTTAATTCAAAATACTTTCTATTTTTTTCTGTTTTCTTCTTTCATCTATAGTTATTTAAAAGTGTTATAGAATTTCCAAATCTGTGAGGATTTCAAGTAATCTTTCTGTTATGGATTAATAATTTACTTCATTGTGTTCAGAGAATATGCTTTGTATATGAGTTGAACCATTTTTAATTCATTGATACCTGTTTTCCTCTTAGACTATGTTCTTCCTTGGTAAATGTTCTATGTGTTTTTGAAAAAAGGTGTGCTTTATTGGTGGGGTGTCGTGAATGTCAATAAATCAGGTCAAGCTGTCTGTTGCTATTTAAGATTTCTATATCTTTACTGATTTTTCTGTTTATTTGTTCTATTAGTTGTTGAGACAATAGTATGTAAATCTCTGACTGTAATAGTGGGTTTTCTGTTTCTCCTTGGAATTATAAGTTTTTATTTTATGTATTTTGAAGCTCTGTTATTAGATGCACAAATGTTTAAAGGGTTATGTCTTCTAGATGAATGTTCCCTTTTATCATTAAGAATTGACCTTCTTTAGCCTTATTAATGTTCTTGTGACTAAATCAATTTTCTCTGTTAACATAAGACCATCAGCTTTAAAAAAAATTCCGCGTATCTTTTTTGCATCTTTTTACTTTTAGATTATTTGTTTTATATTTTAAAATATGTTTTCTTATACACATTATATAGTTGGATTTTTCCTTTTCATCTGTTTTGATACTTTATGCCTGCTCTGTTCATACCATTTGCATGTAGGCGTGATTTTTTAATTTCCCAGCTTTCTTGAATATAATTAACAAATAAAAACTGGCTGCATTTAAGGTGTAAAATATGATGATTTAATGTACATATACATTGTGACGTATCTACAAAAATCCAGTTAATTAAGAGATCCATGATCTCACAAAGTTGGCTTTTTTGTGAGTGTGTGTGGCGAGAACACATGATTTTTGAGCCTGTCATATTACTTGTTTTCTACTTCTTTTACCTTTTCTTGGTTTCCTTTTCCCTCCTATTTTTGTTTACTTTCAGACTAGTGTTTTTTTGATGTCATGAATCACCAGTTTGGGCTGGTTAACTATAACTTTTGTGTGTATGCAATTTTAGTGGTTTCTTTGACTTATCACAGTCTGTCTACAAGTGATCTTATGTCATTTATTTATTTTTTATTTTTTTTTAATGTTTATTTATTTTTGAGACAGAGAGAGACAGAGCATGAACAGGGGAGGGTCACAGAGAGAGGGAGACACAGAATCTGAAACAGGCTCCAGGCTCTGAGCTGTCAGCACAGAGCCCGACGCGGGGCTCGAACCCACGGACCGTGAGATCATTACCTAAGCTGAAGTCGGACACTTAACCGACCGAGCCACCCAGGCACCCCTTATGTCATTTAAATTCTATAGGAAACTTTCACCAAATGCTTCCATTTATCCCTTCAGACTTTTATGCTGTTATTGTAATAAGTTTTTCTGTGATATATATTATAAGCTCCATAATATATTGTTAACATTTTTGTGAAGTGCAAATGATCTGTCCTTTTTCTATGGATGCTTTTGGGTTTCTCTTTGTCACTGGTTTTAAGAAGCCTGATTTCAAGGTGCCTTAGTGTAGTTCTCTTCACATTTCTTGTGTTTGGCATTTGTTGAACTTCTTTTATATATTGATTTATGATTTTCATCAAATTTAGAACCCCTAGACCATTATTTCAAATATTTTTGTTTGTTCTTTTTTCTACTCTCTTTTGGGGACTCTAATTATATAAGGTTGCTTGTAGTTGTCCTATAGCTTGATTATATGCTGATCTTCTGTTCTTTTTTATTTTCAGTCTTTATTCCCTTGGCATTTTATTTTATATACTGTTTGTTCTGTGTTTTCAGGTTAATGAATGTATTTTGCTATGTCTAAAATAATGTTAATTCTACCCAGCTATTTTGTTGTTGTTGTTTTTCCAGATACTGTAGTTTGCACCTCTAGAAGTCTGATTTGGTTCTTTTTATATATGCTATGGGTTTACTTATATTTTCTTCTCTAGTTTCTTGAGCATATGGAATACCATTATAATAACATTTTTTTCCCTCTAATTCTATCATCTGCTTCATTTTAGAGCCTGCTTTAAGTTACTTTTCACTTTGTTATCGGTCATTTTTTTCCTACGTGTTTGCATGGCTGGCAATGTTTAAGGTAGGTGCCTAACATTATGAATTTTACCTAGTTGATTAGTATTTTTTTCTAGTCTTACAAATATTCTTCAGCTTTGTTCTGAGACACATTTCAGTTACTAGGAAACAGTTTGATCCTTTTGGGTCTTGCTTTTAAGCTTTATCATATGGGATAAGAATAACCTGTAGTCTGGTCTGAAGCCTGCCCCATCAATGCGGCAAAACATTCCTGAGGACTTTTGTCCAGTTCCTCATGAGCTAGGAAGTTTTCTACTTTGACTGTGGGAGCAGGAACTATTTCCTTCCTTGTGTGGGCACCAGGGATTATTTCCTCTCATCTTTTTGTATGGCCATTTCCCAGGCTCGTGTAGTGCCTTTCCATGCATGGGCTGAGCGGTGCCTGGCTGAATAGTCCAAGGAGATGCTTGGAATGCTCTGAAGACCTCAGACTTGTCTTGCAGCTCCCTCCCCTCCAGTTTTCATTCTATGAACTCTGGACACCTCATCTCCATTTATCAACCCTGGATATCTGCGGTGCTCTGCCTGAGTTGCCTCTCTGCACAGTGGCCTAGAAGCTCCCTGCATGGAGCTGGTGATCTGGAATAGCTCTATGTCTCATCTCATTTGTTTCACCTCACTTAGGAATCACTGTGTTGTTGTGGTGGTGTGTTGTTTTTTTATTACTTGGTATCGAATATCTTGAGAACTGTTGTTTTATATATTGTATTACCTGTTTGTATTAATTTTTAGTTACTACAGGCAGGGGAATTAGTCTGTTTCCTCTTACTTTACCTTTGCTGGAAGCAGAAATCCTCTCAGTATCATTTTGTGTAATAAAAACAGATAACACGAGGGGCACCGGGGCGGCTCAGTTAGTTAAGCCTCCAACTTCAGCTCAGGTCATGATCTCACGGTTCGTGGGTTCGAGCCCCGCATCGGGCTCTGGGCTGACAGCTCAGAGCGAGGAGCCTACCTCAGATTCTGTGTCTCCCTCTCTCTCTGCCCCTCCCCTGCTCACTCTCTTTTTCAAAACTAAATAAACTTAAAAAGAATTTAAAAAGAGCAGATACCATGAGATTTACTCTCTTAACCAAAAACTTAAGTGTACAGTATTATTAAGCACAATGTTATATAGCAGATCTCTAGAGCTTATGTCTCGCATAGCTGTAACTTAATACCTGTTGAACAACAACTTCTCCCCCACAATCCCAGACTCTGGTAACCATGTTCCACTTTCTGCTTCAAGACACTGAATGTTTCAGGGGTGCCTGGATGGCTCAGTCGGTTAAGCATGTGACTCTTGATCTCTGCTCAGGGTTGTGAGATCAAGCCTCCTTCAGAACCTCACTGGTCATGGTGCCTGCTGGGGATTCTCTCTCTCCCTCTCTCTGCCCCCCCATTCTCTCTCTCAAAATAAACAAATAAGCTTTACAAACTGTTTTTTTTTAAAGAGACTGTTTTTAGATACTTCATATAAGTGGAATCATGTAGTATTGTTCTTCTGTAACTTTTTAAAAATGCTCATTAAATTTTTTTTTCCGCTACTAAAAGTCACATATTTATTGTAGCGTTATAGGAAATATACTAACACGTGGAGAAGAAAAATGAAAAAAACTCTACTCTAATCTTCCAGAAATAATTGCTTAAAATTGTATTTTGTAGCTAGTTTAAGTGTGTATGAAAATTATATACCTAAAAATTAGATAATTCTCTTCATTTCATTTGATATCTGGAATATTTTTATATGATTCAATAATTTCCTCCAGTATGATTTTTAATTGTTCCATAATAGTCCATTTTATGGATGTGGCAATGAATTATATCTCCAAATTGTGCATAATTATGTGTCATAATTTATTGAACCAATCACTTATCATTCAGCATTTATGCTGTATCCAATTTTTCACTATTATAAATAGTGCTGAGGTGATCATTCTAGTAGATAAATCTTTCTTACCATTTATCATAATTTCCTCAGGAAAATTTCCTAGAACCAGAATTACTGGTTTAAGGAATATGTACATTTTGAAATCATTCAATATTTATGGCAAAAAGTCATGCAACTGGCTTATAAGCAGAACGCTAAACTGCCATTTCCTTTATGCTCCAGGCTATTCTAGCTATTATTTTTTTTTAAACCACTTTTACAAATGGTATTTCCTTGTTTTACTTTTAATTAACACACTTGATCTTTGTGTCAGGGACATCTTCCTCTGCCATCGCCGCCACCCACCCCCCCCCCCCCAACCATGGCATTCCTTGAATTCTGCCTAGAACATCTTCACGCCTGGGCTAGAAAAATTCAGCAAGACATTTTGGCTTGGCATGGTTGCTTTCCTTCATCCCTTGACAAATTTGAGTACTGAAGTACTGTGACTTGATAATTTCTTCCCTCTCTGTCTTGTTTTGACTGCGTTTCTTCTTTTCCCTCAACAATAATTAGTTGTCTTTTCTTCCAGTATAAATATTGGTTTTTTTTTCCCCCACCATATTTGGTTAAGCCGCAATTTCTTTCCTTATAGTGCTAAATAGTCTTTATGGTGAAACCAATACATCTCTACCTCATTAAGCACCCACCAACCTACTCAGGACTTCAGGGAAGCAATTCAGGAATTCACATGCAATTCAGAATGTAATATAAATGAAATAGCGTACCAAAGGAGATAGTGTAGTTGCTAGGTGTTCTTCTTGTTTGTGGGCTCAAAATCCTGGAATTGGTTCCATGATGCTAGATCTTGCTGAAGCATCAGACATATATGACAGCACAAATAGAATTAAAGAGGATAAATATAGACGATCGTCCTCTAAGTAGGCAGAAATATTAATCCAAGCAAAACTACAAATATTGGCTTCAGATTGTGGACAGAATCTTGTTCAAGCATGTTTTCCAACTTCTTTTTCACACAGGCCACAATATAGTACAGAAATTAAGCCTTGCATTCAGGTGCACTGTTGCTTTTATTGGGTTTCCCTCCAGACTCTCTCCTTTTATCCATGACAGCTATTGAATCCCATGTGTAGGCATTCCATGATAAACGAGATAGACTTCTTCACGTAACTCCAGAAGCTTGTTCTTCCTTCATGCCAAGGCTTATCCTTTGGTCAAAATTGCTTTCTGGGTGATTCTGTCTCCTGTTCCTTTTCTTTGGGCATCCTCCAACATCCCATTTTCAAAGATGTAAAGTCTACCCTTCTATCAAAACCTTGATCCCTTTGGTTAGTCAAGGATTACAGGCTCAAATGCAGAACAGAAAGGCATTCACCTAGAGTTCATGTCTTAACAGTTCTTGGATTTAAAATAGATGCCATAGGTAACTATAATCATGTACTCATTTTAGAATAACCAGACAGCTTAGATTAAGCCACTGGCAAAGAGAGAAATAATTATTTCAGACTTGGCTATCAATCATAAACACTTTTTGCCTGCCTCCAATTTTATTCATAAACCATTCCTACATAGATTTGTTATTTTACCTACTAGAACTGTTTTAAAAGAGAGTAAAATTAGAATGCTGGAAGAGACTATCTTCCAAAATATCAAAATAGAGTTGTATCCAACTTTTTTAACTCTTAGGGAAACTGTAATAAATGCCCATTTACATGTATCCAGGTAACCTTAATAATATTGCCTTATTTTTGTCAGAATCCATGTATAAATGTCTGTTAAATCACAAACGCAGATCCTTCCATTTCCGTCACCCTCTGGTTTGTGGGGCTGGCTCTCTCCGCAGTGTCCAAATGTTCTAGCAGCCAACTCTTAACCAGTAGAAGTCTCCAAGGCTGCTGAAATGTGCCAGCTTCCATCTGTTTGTGACCTGTGCCATGCCAGGGCAGAAGAGAATGAACACTTGGGTTTTTCCAGGCATCCTACCCAATATATAAGGATGTGGAGCTCTAACTCAGTCTAAGAATCTTCCCATGTTTCAATACAAAAAACTAGTTCTTTGGCCTGGTTTCTTCAGTCCATCCATACTGGTCCCTAACTCTTGTCATTTCAAGAAAAACAGTGAAGATTATGTATTCCATTTTAAGTATTTCCAACTCTTTAAAAAAAATTTTTTAATGTTTATTTTTGAGAGAGAGGGGAAGGGGCAGAGAGAGAGAGGAAGACACAGAATCTGAAACAGGCTCTAGGTTCTGACCAGTCAGCACAGAGCCTGACATGAGGCTTGAACCCACAAACTGTGAGATCATGACCTGAGCCAAAGTCGGATGCTTAACCGACTGAGCCACCCAGACATCCCAATATTTCCAACTCTTATATGGACTGAGCTCCATTCTCTTTTCAGCATTTCCTCAAATTTTGCTTTATTTGTAATGTTGGCAAATGACTAAGTAAATAAATTAGGAGGAATTTGCTTAATAGTTTACCTGGTTCAATGATTCTCAATCCTATTTAAACGGCAGAGTGCGCAAGAAATATGGCACACCTCATAGAATCCCATAAATCTCGACATATCCAACTGACATTCACCACGTATATAACTTTGTTCTAAATTTTAAAAAAAGGGATTCTATTTTAAGATAGTAGAGGAAGTTATTTATGAAAAATTATGGCATAAAAATAAAACTGAGAAAATTTTATTCATTAGATTTTATTTTCCCTCGCAAAATTAGGGTCTCGAGTTACTGATGTAATAGACTCCATTTTTTGATATTTCTCTGCTGAGGGTTTGAAGCCCCAATGCTTCCCTTTCCCCTTTGCTCCATATCTGGGAAAGCTGATAAGAAAGCCTGTTGCTTCCTCCTTTAGAGCCTGGTGGGAAGTTCAAATAGTGCATATGGGAATCCTCACCCAGCTTCACCCACTGATCACAACAAAAGCCAAGCCAGTCTCCTTTCTCTTTTTCCTGAAGACATTCTGGGGCCTGCTTGGGAAGACTGCCCTGCTCTCAGAAACTTTCATTATGCTTCACACCTTCTTGGTACGTGCGGGGCATTCAGTCCACATCTGAACCAAATTTTGGGAGTGTGTGGGAAGGGCCATCACTATTCTGCACGGTGTCCACAACAACCGGATTTTTAATAGTAATTTTTAATAGTAATTTCCTCTTCTTTATTAACACCATATTTTGCAGCAGCATCTGTGGAGAACTTTAAGCACCCACTCATTTAAAAACAAAAAAAAGGATTGAAAAGAGAAACAACAGATAAAAAATTATAAGGAGCTGATTCCAAATTTTATCAGAATTTATAGATGACATTTTATTTAAAATGCTGCGGTTATGAAGTAAGCCGCAATTAGATATTTTTGGCACGAGAGACTACATTGAAATTATAATTAAAAATTTTGTAAGAGATGTAATAACTAAGATTGTTGTATACTCATATGCTAGATATTGTACTCAGTGCTTAGCTCATTTAATACCTATAACAACTCTATGAGATATAGATTATTATTATCCCTATTTAACAGGTGAGTATGAAGCTGAGGGAGGTCAAGTAACATGTCCAATACTACATAGCTTGTACGTAATGAAGCTTGGGTTTAAAACCCATGCAATTTACTCCAAAGCCAGTATTTCCAATCACTAAGCCCTACAATGTAAGCACAGTCAGTACTGTTGGTAATGCGAGAATTGCTTTCTAAGAAAACTCTTGTTCCTATTCAATAGAACAATAAAGGGTGGTAGCGATTAGTTTCTTGATTCAGACTCACATTCGCAATGTTACTTTACATTGAAAGAATTTTAACAATAAAGGGATTTGCTTTTATTTTTAATAGTCTAACAGAAAGTTATAAAGCCTAAATATCACTAAACAAATCCAGCCTTTGCATCTAGCTTTATTGGAAAAGTATGGCCTCAATTTTCCTATCATCAAAACTATAATGATTAAAAATCCATTATCACCTGTTGTTATAATAAAACATAAATCGATTTTAAAAAGTCATTTCACTTATACTCTCTTTTTTCACTGCTTGAGAGATACTAGTTTGTGATTTCAACTTCCATATTGACCTCAAGTTCCTAGTAAAATATAAAGAAAAGTGGCCTGCATTATGCAAATGCTTCCTTAATCACATTATCACAATTTATATTTTGAAAACTAGTTCTATATGAGAAGTGCCTGTATTAAGTAAACAATGTGTTTTTCCCCCACAGAAGGGGTGCCACTGAAGAAATTATTTTCAGGTATTACAAAAATGTATTTATCTACTATCAATGAAGATATTTCTATAGACAGATTCCATTTAATAATAATATAATTATGGGGCACCTGGGTGGCTCAGTCGGTTGAGCATCCGACTTCGGCTCAGGTCATGATCTCGCGGTTTGTGGGTTCGAGCCCCGCGTCGGGCTCTGTGCTGACAGCTCAGAGCCTGGAGCCTGCTTCGCATTCTGTGTCTCCCTCTCTGTCTGCCCCTCCCCCACTTATGCTCTGTCTCTCTCTGTCAAAAATAAAATAAACATTAAAAAAAATTTTATAATAATATAATTACAACTTAATAGGAAAGCAGTGATTTTGTATATGTCTGTGTCTGTCCTGGGGGTAATTGCAAAGTATACACATTTCCCATAATTCAGTGTTGTGGGCCTTAATTCTTTATGCGAAAGGTTAGAAGATTTTTATGGATGCAACATATTAGATATTTTTTCCATCGACAGCAAAACAATTGAGGGTCACTGAAACTGCAATATAATACAGAAGCTATGAGAAATAATTTCATAAGTTTGGAAAGGAATTAGGTAAGAGTTGAGGAAGAGGCCTATAAAATTATGGATAGGGCACCCTGGGCCAGTCTTCTTACCAGTTCTATAGTAGAAAGTTTAGAGAATCCTAAGTGAAATAAGAGCTACATTACTGAACCGAATGAAAGGAAAATACGTTTTTTACACAGAAGATTCTGTAATTAACCTATGGGTCTCTAATGTGATTATAAATTATGGCAGTAAATTAATGAGAATGACTCAAAATAAGACACATGGAAAACAGTATCTGGTAGTTGCTGAATTAAAAGAAAGATGATGTACAATAGGCTGACCAGCTGAGGTCAGCAATGAGATTTCTTGTCGTCTTTTTTTGTGTGTTGTAACAGTACACAGTTAGGGCCCCAACCTTTCTCAACGCTTGGGCTATTATGGTGATGAAACACCATGCAGAAAGGTGTTTGTCAATTTTTAATATATACATAAAAGAAACCATTAGATTTAAGAAAATTACCAACAGCAAAGGGTTTTCAATCCCACAAGATAATGCAGAAAATACCTCTCTGTCTTAGAATTATTATTTTTCTTTCTAATGAGCAGAAAAGGTGAGAATCTTAAAAACGTAAAAGACATCAGTCAATACTCAAGAGAAGTACAGCTTCAGAGATGAAAATATCCCTTCTCAAATGTCTTTGTGGAGTTGGTGGCCATCATCTTGCTGATGCCAGAGAAGCTGTACTGTAATTAAAATCCTGTAGTCCAAGAAAGAATTTCTTTCTCCTCTAAGGAAAGTTCTTTGTCTTTTTTCTTTTGTCAGAAAAGATGTGTGGTTATTTTGAAAATGAGAAAACAGATTTTCATGTCTCTGTGTTTTATCTGCTGATTCCAGGGTTGCAATTTAAGTCGTTGAATTTGTGTGTGTGTGTGTGTGTGTGTGTGTGTGTGTGTGTGTGCGCGCGCGCGCGCGCAAGCACGCGCCCATGCAGAACCGCCGTGTATTTGGTTTAATGTCCTGATGTACAACAGTGCACAGATGGAATTTATCCTTACCTTCAGGAAACACACAGAGAAGGGAACTAAAGCATAGCGCTGAAATATTATGACAGAGGGAGTCAGGTGTCTGACTGGGGCCCGCCCCTTCCTCAGATTTAGGAGGTCAGCAAATGAAAAACCCTAACCGGATGACAGTGGTGGGGACACTTCCTGAATAAAGCTTTAGAGGCAGGGAAGAATACGGTACAATTTGGAAATTGAAAGGGTGTAATGTTTACAGTGTGCGCTGTAAACCAGAAGGACAAAGATGGAGCTGGAAAGGAAAATGGTGGCAAGACCATACAGTACCTTGCAAGCGTTTTGGACTTTATCCTAATGGCAGATTTCAAGACGGAGAAATTTACTAATGTACGGTCATAGTGGAAAACTTTTAAACAGTGGTCTTAAAGATAACTATATTAAACAAAGACAGAACTAGCTAAGATATAGGAAACGTGAAACACAGTAATTGGCCAAGAACATGTACCATCGAAACAATGCTCTCTGATAAAAAAAAACGAGAACAAAGAAAGGAAGAAGTCTTATATGTTGGTAATTTCAGAACACACTTCTAAGTAGCCCTTGGATACAATAAGTCATGATAATGAAAGCCAGACAATACTTTGAACTGAATACAAATGAAAAATATCACATATTAAAATATGTTAGGGTTAAAACTGTACTCAGAGTGTGATTTTCAGCCTTAAATGTTTAGCTAGAAAATGAAAGCTGAAAACTAATGAGCTTTTTTGAAAACCACCTCAAAATAAATCCGGGGAAAGTGGGTAAAGGACTATGATAAACAAGGTGTTAAAGCTAATGAAATAGAATGTAGTTATAATAAAGAGGATCTTTGGAAAAGTTATTCATATTGACACATCATCTGATAAGGTGTTCAAGAAAATGCAGAGACGATTGAACAGAAGCAAAATATAAGGAAGGAAAAAAAGACCTAATTATAGATAACTCCCCAAATACGCTGTACAAATTTGTGTTAATAAACGACCACTTGGGGGGAAAATGGATAATATCTTAGAAATATATTATCAAACAAAACTGGATCAAGTAGAAACAAACATAGCTGAATAGATTTCTAGCCACCAAAGCCATTGAATCGATAGTGATAAACTTTCCCACATTAAAATAACCAGGCCCACATGGCTGGTAGGCTCCCTCCAAGCATTAAAAACATAAATCCGATCTTGCACAAGTTATTTGTAGATGATATACTTGTCTACATAAAAAATTCAAGGGAATCTAAAAAACGTCCAAGCTAATAAAAAACCTGAGCAAGTTTGCTGTATACAAAATTACCTTTCCCAAAGCAGTAGTGTTCCCAGACACAAACGACAGCTAGAAAATATAGATAAAATTGCTCAGATGATAATAAGTAAAACGATAATTATAGAGAAAAAGTGTAACAAAAATGTGCAAAACTATATGGAGAAAAATTTTAAATTTATTTAATGGCATAAATTAGATGTTGTTAGTGTGAGGTATACCATGTTCATATATGATTTGCCATGAAGCTTTTTTTTTAATGGTTTTATTCATTTTTGAGAGACAGAGAGACAGAGCGTGAGCAGGGGAGGGACAGAGAGAGGGGGAGACACAGAATCCAAAGTAGGCTCCAGGCTCTGAGCTGTCAGCACAGAGTCCAATGTGGGGCTCAAACCCATGAACCATGAGATCATGGGTTTGGACACTTAACCAACTGAGCCGCCCAGGTGCCCCACCATGAAGCTTTTTTTAAAGTTTATTTCTTTACTGAGAGAGATAGAGAGGGAGAGAGGGAGAGGGGGAGAGAGAGAGAGAGAAAAAAATCCCAAACAGCTTCCTGCTGTCAGTGGAGAGCCCAGTGCCGGGCTCGAACTCATGAACAGTGAGATTATGAGCTGAGCTGAAACCAAGAGTTGGATGCTCAACTGATTGAGCCACCCAGGTGCCCCTACCATGAAGCTGAACTTCACTGAATGCAGAAGGCATATAAAACTCTAGACAGTATTAAAGAATATGAGTAAGATTGGACTCTACAGTTATAAGGACATAGTAATTAACACAGTGATATATTGGTGTACACAGATAAAAAGAAGCCAGTAGAACAGAATCCAAACCTAAAGGGACTTGACATATAAATGTTTAACACATAATACTGTGTGATCCAGGTGGCAATACCAAGTGTGAAAAAAAAAAATCTGGGCAATCCTCAGGCCACTGGGGGGAGGAAGTATTCCCATTTTTTAATCAGATCCTCAAAATAACATGTGAGAGATAATCTATATGACCAAAGATATCACAGAGTGAAAACATAACAGATGGGAAGAAAATATTTGTACTTGATATAAAATGGTGAGAGATTGGTGCAGAGAATACATGGAGGACCCCCAGAAATCAGTACAAAAATGATGAAAAATGGACAGTGAATATTAAATCATTGGAAAGGAATCATGAAAGTCAATAAACACACTAAAATGCCTAGCCACACAAATGGGATAGTGCAAATTAAAATAAATAATCTATACTATTTTATACCCATCAAGTTGGAAAAAAGAAAAATCTAATAACACCACGTTTGACAATGGCGTAAAGAAACGGGAATCCATATCCGGAGAGCTTGAGTAAAGAAATGTGGTGATATTGAGGGGAATATGGTATAAAATTCAAAAATTCCACTCCTGGCTCTCTCCAGAGAGAAACTCTTTGACATATGTACAAGAATGGTATTGCAGTAATAGTTTTCTAACACCAAAAGTGTAAAAACAACTTATCTGTCCCTCAAAAGGGAGTTGAATATAAAAATGTGGCTCAATCATGCAATTGAGTAACATGTGACATGTAAAAGAATGAATTGGACTGGGGTGGGGTGCCTGGGTGGCTCAGTCAGTTAAGTGTCTGACTCTTGATTTCAGCTCAAGTCATGATCTCATGTTTCAGGGGTTCAAGCCCTGTGACAGGCTCTGAACTGATATCTCAGAGCATGCTTGGGATTCTCTCTCTCCCTCTCTCTCTCTACCCCTCCCTGCTAGCACGCACTCTCTCTCTCTGTCTCAGAAAAAGAAATAAACATTAAAAAAGAAAGGATTGAACTGGATCTATAGTTATCATGGAGGAAACAAACTACAAAATAATATGCAGAAGGTACTACAACTAATGTAGAAATGTAAAACACAGTATTTATGGAGTTTATAGATAAATGTATATTTGGTAAATTTATAAAAATACCACGTATTAAAATCTTACACACTATGGATAAATGATTATGTATGCAGAGAACTTGAAAGACAAGGTGGGGGGGAGAGTAGGACTTGGCCTGTAAACTTTTATTTACTTCTTACAATAGTGAACTGAATGAGATACTACAAAATATTACTGTCTGTACACTGGGGTTATGAGAACGTGTTTGGATGTTTAAAATATTTCATATTGTTTTTAAAAATTAAGAATTTATGTAAAGGCTAAGCCAGAAAGAGGAGTCCTAATTTTGGCAGTCTCTGAGGTGTCGGAAGGAAGTTATTCTGTTTTTTTTCTAGCTCCTCTCTGGGCGCCTGGGTGGCTCAGTCGGTTGAGTGTCCAACTCTTGATTTCGGCTCAGTTCATTGTTCCAGGGTCATGAGGTGGAGTCCCGTGTCGGGCTCCACGCTGAGTGGAACCTGCCTAGGATTCTCTGTCTCTCTCCCTCTGCCCATCTCTCCTTCTCATTCTCTCTCTCTTTAATAAATAGATAGATAGATAGATAGATAGATAGATAGATAGATAGATATTACTCTTAAAGCTCCTCTGTATGCATAGGGATCTCCATTATCCTAATGAGTGCAAATAAGTTACTAGATAACTTAGAATAGTCAGTAAATTAAATCATCAGTAATTTATTTTGCATAATGCCCAGCACCAGCGCCTGCACAAATTGATATTCTGTCAATATTTTGGATAATAATGTTGGTGATTCTGATACAGTACTCACAGACTGGTGACTCAGAATTGCAAGTTCATAGCTCTTTGTCAATGTAGAATTTGACTGCAGGTAACCCTTCTCAAATGAGATGATGCGGTCTGAGTCAGATACCTTTCAAATTCCTAATGAATGTGAATTAAGGAACTGGCTGTATGGATGTAAGGACTCAAGTGCTGTGCCGGTAGGTCCGAATTCGGACCATCAGTGCTGCAAAGGACATTGAATTCTTGCGAGGATGGCCATTCAGGAAATGTCTGGATGTGTTTCCCGAGGCCCAGCTTTGATACATACATCTGGTTAGAAGGGAAAAGCAAGTTATTACTTTCCCGTATCTTATGCAGACTCTCCAGATTTTGACTGTTTTCCTCGTGTATCATTCAAAAGAATCAATATCAATTTCAATGGTGTAACTGTGAGAGAGAACTAAGAAAATCACAGCTCACTTATTTCTTTCACCTGCCTCTCCAGTATATTTTCTGAAATGACAGGCAACTATTTTAAAAGTTAACAGTTCTCTCTTAAATTCTCACGAACTGCGCGTAGGAATTTATTTTTCCACAGTGGAATTTGCGATGATGTAAAGGATGGAGAAGGTTTTCAAAATAACTGGATTTCAACAAGGCAACAAATGTAAAGCAATTCATTAGAGAGGCTGATCGTAGTAGTGAAGGCAATACTCCGTGGGAATAGCAGCCTGTTTGTTAATTTACCCAAATAACGTATCTGTGGATCAAAGATCTATTAAAGAAATGTCTGAGATGCAGGTTTTCTTGAAAACATAATTTTATGTGTATTAGAAGAGCATTTTGTAAGATAGCAGAAATGACAAGAATTTGGCGACTACAAGGATAAAGACTATGCTGCCGATGAAAATCAATCAAGAGAGAACACAGTATTTATAAAAACTTGATCCTAACAAAGATGCAGCTACAGCAACTGCCCTGTGATAATGAGGTGCACAAATTATCAGGCACAACATAATGAATGCCTTGTTTCCAATCAGCCTTTATAAACAAACAGTGGTGGATCCATCATCCAAAATTAGCAAAAACATCAGAGTGCAATGATGATTTAATTAAAATAGGCAGGGTAGAGAAATGCATCAAAAAATGAAGGCTGCACATAAAATAATATGCTAGCGAAGTGTGTTGAAATAGAAATCTCGAAGCAGAATTCATATATAATCCAATACTCCTTCTCGAGAGAATGTATTTGAACCGTGATGTTGTTATAGTTATTATAATTACAGACAGAGTTCACATTCAAGTCTGAATGAAAGCAATGCCTCTATTTACAGGAAGAGTCTGAACTTGGATGAACAGTGGCACAAGCGTGCAGAAGGCTATCTTTTGAGATATTTTACCATATTTTCTATGAATTATTCACATAAAAGTAGGCACTGACTTGGTCTTCTAAGGTGATCAGACTATAGCCACACTATGATGATACATTTTGAGAAAACAATACCATTGTTAGATCATGAAGAGTTTTCATAAACACAGAATACAATTGATTATTGGCACACATTTTAGAATTCGAAGTATTTAGAATTTTAGTCTTTTAACTATTTTCACATCATTCTGGGGGATATTGCATTTATTCTTATTTTGAACTTTATTTTATTTTTCAAAAATATAGTATCTTTGGTTCAAGAATTTTAGGACATGGTGCTAATTTCCATCTTTAGAGCAATTTACATATTATATGAAGCATAAAATCACTTTAAAGATCTTTATTTTGATAGAAAAATATATATTGTTTTAAGTTTTAAAGCAGACTTATTGATTAGGCTATGTATTACAAGTTCCCAACATCTGATCATAAATATAAAATAATAAATATAAATAAAATAAATAAAATAATAAATAAATAAATAAATAAATAAATATTTTTTGAATGGACCAGTAACATTTTCAATAACAATTTAACATAAGACTAAAGACAGCTGATCTTTTATCTTAATAAAGATGTGTTTTGCACTAAATTCTATATTAGTGCTAGAGTAATATCAAGTAGTGAATAATCATAAATGTGGGGTTCTAAACAAAATTTAAGGGTCAATTTGCTTCTGAGAGTTAAAATTTGGTGTGTGTGTGTGTGTGTGTGTGTGTGTGTGTGTGTGGAGAGAGAGAGAGAGAGAGAGAGAGAGAGAGAGAGAAATTTTGAAAAGGGAACATAGCAGGCCCATTAGTAGGTCTTGTTATCTGTAAGAAATCTAAAAATTCAGGAGCACCTGGGTGGCTCAGTCAGTTGAGCATCCAACTTTGGCTCAGGTGATGATCTCATGGTTCTTGGGTTCGAGCCCTGTATTGGGCTCTATGCTGACAGCTCAGAGTCTGGAGACTGCTTCTGTTTCTGTGTCTCCCTCTCTCTCTGGCCCTCCCCTGCTTGTGTTTCTCTCTCTCTCTCTCTCTCTCTCTCTCTCTCTCTCTCTCTCTTTCTCCCTCTCTCTCTGTCAAATACATAAATAAACACTTAAAAAAAAAGAAAACTAAAAATTCATATATGTATGCTTTTATCCTTACTTAGCGGTTGTTTCTGTGTTGCCTTTGTTAAAACCTGAGATATAGTATTTAAAAATATATATGGATAAACAGAGGAAATTGGGAAGCAGATTTGCTCAACTGATCACTCGCAGTCGCACTCTTAGTCTCAGTGAACTGCTCATCCTTTACAGCAGAGACTCCTCCCTTTGAACTTGAGGCTTGCTCTTTGCAGATACTAAGGCATGAGAAGAAGGAAATCTGGGCTGAGAACTGGAAGATAAATGACTGGCTAAAAGGAAAAGCTTTTATTAAGTTGGTATACATAAAAGAAGATAGAGCTTCTAGGTTCTGATGAAATTACATTTCAAAAGGGATGGAGAAATATATAGATAAGAAGACCCAAAGAAGTGCAGCTTGCATAAGAGTACCGGGTCTCGGAAAGTCAGTTTCCACTTCCCATTCAGACAGTGATGTTTCTCATTTCTCTTCCTCTGCTCTGAGCCACGTACTGCTCTTCTGTGGATCTGAGGATCCTGCTACATAGCCTGTCATATTACATCTATCCCTCTTCTCCGCTGGAACATTCAACATTATGCTTTGTCCTAATTGTGTCATCTTCGCCTACACCTTTATTTTTTTTTAACACATTCATTCTCTGTTTCTTCTTCCCTTTGTCTTTGGATTTCTTTCCTTTTTGTCTTCTGCATTGATTTAGAGAGTTGGCACAGTTAGATTTTAACAATATTTACTATTATCACAAACATTGACTATAACAGACCTTCAGTGATATTTCGTTGATTATCAAATTCAAGGATAACAGGGCACCTTCTGACTTTTCTATTTTTATGTACTTTTTCTCTCTCCTTCAGTTTTTCAATCTTTCTTGATAGAATCGAAGTTTGGATCTGGATGTTTGTTACAAATATTTCTTTTAACCATCACGTCCAGCATTTATGGCAGTTGTAACAAGGTTTTATATAATAGTTACAGCTATCCGTTGTTTTTTGTTTTATGTCATTCCTTCTCTTACTTGTGATTTCTTGCCCAATTGGTTTGAATTGCTCCCTTTCCCCAAAAGATCAAGTATTTAATGAGCTTTTTTTTTTTTTACATGTGAATGCCTTTTATTTACTTCACCAAAAAATAATAGGCTCTGGAAGATATCATGTGTTGGTACATTTTCCATAAAATATTTGTCAACATTTCCACTCTCATCTAGCCTTTAGTGCCACATCAGGAGAACCTGATCTCAACCATTTGTTTCATTTTTTTACAATGTATTTGGTTGTCCTTACATATCTGTGAAACGTAAAAAATCTTTATAATTCAAACTTTTGTTTGGATTATATAAATCATGTTCCTTTAATTTTCTCTGAAACATAACTCCTTTTACCCCATACTATTTCCCTCCATATTTTAATTTAAAAACTATAAAACCTATAAAAAAAGTGGATAGATTAAGACAACAAACACCTATCTGCCTTTCACACATCAGTAATAAATGGCCACATTTGCTTCAGAGACAGACAGAGAAAGAGATAGATGACATATGCATCAATCAATAAGTTGATCAAGAGACAAATGGATAAATGTGTATTGGTGTGTATACACACAATTGTGTGTGAATACATAGGCTTGATCAGTTGGAAGTAAGTTACAGACATTATGGCATTTTTCCCCGAAGTACCTTGGGATATTTTATGAGAATAATGGCATTTTCTGATGCAACTATAATATCATTGCCACACCTAAAAAATTAATATTGGTTAAGTAATACCTAATACACCATACCTTCTCTCTCTGCCTCTGTATCTATCAACATCTTTCTCATCATTGTAACTCTTTGTGCTTCTTCTGTATTCTAAGAATATAGACACGTGCAGTGTATCTTGTGTCAAGTTCATTTAGTAATCTTTCTGTTCCTTGATTGCTTCCAATGGATTATTTAATTCTGTCATTGAAGAATTATCTTTGCATATTATTCTGTTTCCCCATTTCATCTAGTAGTGTATACTACTATCCTGATCTATTCTTATGATCTTTTTTCCTCATGGCCATATTTAATTATATCACGAGAGTTCCAAATAGTATTCTAGACTTCCTATGCCTATATTTCATTATGACTTTGACATGTCACTATGACATTTTTTTTTTCTCTTTTAAGTATCCAAGATGTGTTTCCTTTTGCTTATGCTATGGGCTGAATTATATATATATTTTCTCTAGTTACTGTTACTTTATTTTTTTTAATTTTTTTTAACGTTTATTTATTTTTGAGACAGAGAGAGACAGAGCATGAATGGGGGGAGGGTCAGAGAGAGAGGGAAACACAGAATCGGAAGCAGGTTCCAGGCTCCGAGCTGTCAGCACTGAGCCCGACGCGGGGCTCAAACTCGTGAACCACGAGATCATGACCTGAGCTGAAGTTGGTCACTCAACCGACTGAGCCACCCAGGCACCCCTCCAGTTACTGTTACTTTAAAAAGGATAAATCTATTTACACACAACAATGAGATTTTAGATTGTCCTTGATCTTGCTCAATATCCACATGCTTAGTAATTGACTTTTCTGATCTACATACGGAAGACAGACCAGACTTCACAGCTCTTATTCCAATATTTGGTGTCTAGAAAGGATTTTCCTAGCATGCTTTGATGGGCTGACATAGTAATTTATCACCTATTTCTATGGCACTGAGAGCTATAAAAAATTAAATTCCCAAGTACTTCGGATGAGGGTCTTCCTCCAGAGCTTTGCTTTAGGACACCATTCCTACCAGAATGCAGTGTGCTCAAATCATCGTATATCTATCCCCACTCTATCTCCCCACGGTCTGTTCTGTTGTGTTCTGGGAGACCAAAACAGCAAAAACAAAATGATATATAAAGACATGTGGAAATAAGGCTATTATTCTGGCCACTTTGTGCAAAGTAATGCACTACCATATGACACCGTTTAGGATAGGATGTGACGCAGTGACATGAGATGTAGTGTGACGCAACACAACACGTCACGGCATATGCCATACGATAAAATATTGAAGATATTGAATGATAGGTGTCCAGCTTCCTGATCCATATGAACCCTTGATGTCTGAGTCTTGGGCAGAGAGGGAGTATGAGATGGAGAAGTATTTTCCCAACTTTGTTTAATGATGTAAACATGAGTTAAGTTCTTGCTTTTTAAATCAGATTCCAATAACTCTGGTAGATGGATCATTTTAGTTTGGGTCACTATTTCAAGTTGTGTCATTTGCAACATTTTTGCAGATATTTTGGAGAGGAGGAGTAACGTGCATTAAAGTGAATACCCAAAGCTATTTTAAATTGAAAATTCAGAGCAGCATTTGTGTTTGATCAATTTGACTATTAAGCTCAAGCAATTTGCATTTCTCCACATCTTCTCTCTTTCAAAAGGATTATTTCCTCAGCATCACTTATTTGGCGAGGTGTTTTGCAAACATTATCCCATTTGATTATCACAGTAATGGTGTGGAGTAGGCATTATTACTGTTTCCATTTTTATAAGAGTAGATAACTGGGCCTCAGAAAGTACTTGTTTTCTTTCAAATTCGTAGTGGAAACAAATCTGTCCAGAAGTCAATGCTGCTTCCTCTATAGGGATATTCCAAAGAGAAGAAAAATTTATTTGATGTAATATTAATTCCTCATAAAGCACACAGGTAGCAAATGTGAAATAATGATCAAAGGAGACAATGTTGGGAAATTAGTCTTACCTATTCTCTGTAATAGTACACTCAGTTTGAAAGGGCTAATGATCTGCAGATATTGGTAATTACTTGATATATTAAATATTCCCGAAGAAATATAAATGCCTGGACACAGACATATTATAAAACTACTTTATCTATTTATATGCAAATTGAATGCACAGCAAAAAAAAATTATAATTTGTTTCTAGACATCCAGATTCTCCCAATTCTTTCAAATATTTCCTCCTCAGGAAATTATCACTACAACATTTAATCAATTATTGAATCACCTCCCTTGAAAATGCTTTAATAAAAATCTGCTTTGGACTGTCCAAGCCTAAAGTGAGTATACATAAAATGTTTCAGGAAATGTAGAGAAAATGGTATGGCCTTTTCAATAAAAGGTGCTGAGTTAACTGAGTGTTCATAAGGAAAAAAAAATGTACTTTGGTTCCTACTCCATAAAACACACACACATAGACATACGCACACAGAGATATGCACACATACACAGATATGCACACATTCCAAATGGGTTGCAGATCTAAATACAAAAGACACAACAAATATTTTAGTACAAAATTTAGTAAGAATATCTTGGTTATATTGGAGTAGAAAAGACTTCTAAAACATAGTGCAAAAATAACCAGAAAAGAAATAAATTGATAAACTAGAATATTAAAAACCAGAACTTTCTGTTCATCAGAGGATACTATTAAGAGAGTGAGAAGATTGGGAAGCCTGTGTGACTCAGTCAGTTAAACATCTGACACTTAATTTCTGCTTAGGTCATGATCTCATGGTTTATGGGATTGAGCCCCTCGTTGAGCTCTGTGCTGATGGCACGGAGCCTGCTTGGGATTCTCTCTCTCCCTCTCTTTCTGCCCCTCCCCCACTTGTGTCCTCCCTCTGTCTCTCTCTCAAAATAAATAAATAAACATTTAGAATAAGAGAGAGAGAGAGAAGGCAACGTATGAGTGGGGAAAGGTATTTGCAATACACCTACCTGTGAAAGACCTCCTCTGTAAAATATGTAGAAGATTCTTACAAATCAATAAGAAAAATACAAGTGATCAGTGCAAATGTTGCCAAAAGAACTGAAAACAATGTTTACACAAGAAAGTAATCAAGTAATCCCGAAAAGGTGCTTAGTTTTGTTAGGGAAACCAAAATTTCAATTCACAGTGTGATGCAAAAATAAAAAATACATCCTTATCAGAATTCCAAAAAAGGATAAAACAGCCAGTATTGACCAGAATTTGGAAGTGTAAATAGGTAAAATCACTTTGGAATATTATTTGTCAGTATGCGCTAAAGCCGAATTTACATAGTCCCCTGATCCAGCATTTAACGCCAAAGGATGTTCCTGATTGAAATGTACACATATGTTTGCCAAAAGACATATAACAGAATGTTCACGATGAGTCAGTAACAGCCTAAAATTGGAAATTACCAAAAGTCGATTAGCAATAGTGAGGATAAATAAATTGTGACATACTCACACAATGAAATAAAGCAATAAGAATGAATGAGTTACATTTAATATGCAAAAATGTGAATGAATGTCACGAAACATAATGTCAAACGAAAGAACCCAAGAATGAGAGAATGCAAAACTAATTTACGTTGTTAGGATTCAGGACAGTAATTCTGATTTGAGACTGGAGGTCTTTGTGACTGGAAGGGACACAAGGTGAGCTTCTGGTTAGTTCTTGATCTAAGCACAAGTTACACAATTTTTGCACAGCTTGGGAAAATACACCGAGAAGCACATTAATAACATGAAATTTTCTGTGTCTGTACAATGAAAACCTCCAACAACACCACCTTTATTCTGGAGGTTGACTGGAAATTAAAGTTTCTGTTTTTTTGCAGGTTAGAAAACAATGCAAAATTCTTTGGACTATGCCTGATACATTTATCCCACTTGTGATATATACTACCACATTTGTAGCCTGTATGATGCTACCATGAGGGAGATGATCTGAGACTCCTAGAACTGAAAGAGATGATGGAATCCCCCGTTTCAGACTCATGGTTTAGAGGCATTATTTTTTGTTGCCGTTAAATAATATCTCTTGAACAGTCAGGGGTCCGAGGTGTCAGACGACTTACATTGATGATGGTGATAGTATGTCAACCTCCCTGAATGATCTAGCACCCTACTTCACACTAGAATAATGGAACTGGCTGATTTTGTTAGACTCCACTTAGAACTCTGGTTTAAAGCTAGTCTCAATGCCAAATGTAGCCCAGCGTCATTGAGAGGTTAACTTTTGAACATACTGGAGGTGTTTCCAAGGACTTATAATATCCTGATGAGCACAGCAAGCACACATACACTCCAAATCACCATCGTATCAAGATAACGTGATATGTATTCAAAGCTCCGTGTGTTGGAAAAGCTTTCCAACCATTGTTACTTTGAAACTTAGCTGAGGGGCGCCTGGGTGGCGCAGTCAGTTAAGCGTCCGACTTCAGCCAGGTCACGATCTCGCGGTCCGTGAGTTCGAGCCCCGCGTCAGGCTCTGGGCTAATGGCTCGGAGCCTGGAGCCTGTTTCCGATTCTGTGTCTCCCTCTCTCTCTGCCCCTCCCCCGTTCATGCTCTGTCTCTCTCTGTCCCCCAATAAATAAATAAATAAATAAATAAATAAGAAACTTAGCTGAAGGTCATTAACAAAAGAACTTATAATGTAAGAATAAGTAGAAGGGCACACTCTGTTTACTTAGATTCCTTATCATCTAGCTATAATTTCTAGAACACAGAGTGGAAATAGCAAAACCACAACAATAGCGTTCAGGGTGTGGAGACCTGAGTTTTGGCCTAGTTTAACCAGTAGCTAGATATGTGATCATGGACAGTTGTTAAAACTTCTCAGAGCATAATCTTCATTACTGGTTAAATGAAGCAATTGAATTTGATGATTATTAATTCCCCTTTTAACTTCATGATCATGTAGTTCTCATGCTAGCTTTTGTATCATCCAGATATATTTCATGCTGCTTACTTTTCTAAAGTCTGTATCCCTTTCTCCCGTATTGTTTCTTTTGTTTTATCTGGACCAAAATTTATCCTTACTGAAACCCCAAATTCAACTAAATTCAAGCTTATTCATTTAATGTCAACTGTGAGAAATATAAATAGAAAATTACTAATTTTGTAGCTAATTTAAGCACCTCTAATGATCAGCAATTATCAGAAATAAAAGGGTATGAGTAATACTTTATAAACCCAGTTAGTCAACACAATCTTTGCTTGTGCTTGACAAAGTTGAATGCAAAGAGGACATTTATAGATAATCTAAAAATTACCACGATAAGCATATTTATTAAAAAATGTCAATTCAAGCTCTAGCTAATATTAAGAATAAGTTGAATTTGAACCAGTATTCAAATAATAGTAATAATCATTTTGTAAAGAATTTATCGTATATGCTTTTTACCTTAAAACCATATGTGTCTAACATTTATGTTCAACTTTAAACCATTTTTTTCTTAAAGCATTTCCCTAGAAATTTTGTTCAGAGGTTTAAGTTGTGCTAAAAGCATATTGTTTTGTTAGCATACTGATTTCACTTTGTTTAAGATTAAACTTCACCACAGGAAATAGCTTTGTATTATTTTAATAGATAATTTCGGAAAATAGTCAAGCATACAACATTAGGTAAATAGTAGAAAATGTAGGGAATGAAAAGAAATAATAGAATATGAACCAATTGAAACCTTTTGAAAATCTTTGGTTTGGGGAGTTAAAGAAGTAACCAGCAGAAAGACTTTCATTTGTAGATACCAGATGAAATTGAAGAGTTGGGGCATATAAGAACAAAAAGGTACAGGGCAGTAGGCAAATCCACTTCTTAATTAAAAATAAAGACATTAATGGGGCGCCTGGGTGACTCTTTGATTGTCTGACTTCGGCTCAGGTCATGATCTCACGGGTTGTGAGTTCGAGCCCCACATCGGGCTCTGTGCTGACAGCTCAGACCGTGGAGCCTACTTCAGATTCTGTCTCTGTCTCTCTCTCTCTCTCTGCCCAACCCTTGCTCATGCACTGTCTCTCTCTCGCTCTCTCAAATATAAATAGACATTAAAAAAAATAAAGACATTAAAGAACACTATTCTGGGGCGCCTGGGTGGCGCAGTCGGTTAAGCGTCCAACTTCAGCCAGGTCACGATCTCGCGGTCCGGGAGTTCGAGCCCCGCGTCGGGCTCTGGGCTGATGGCTCAGAGCCTGGAGCCTGTTTCTGATTCTGTGTGTCCCTCTCTCTCTGCTCCTCCCCCGTTCATGCTCTGTCTCTCTCTGTCCCCAAAATAAATAAACGTTGAAAAAAAAATTAAAAAAAAAAAAGAACACTATTCTGAGAGAAATCTGTATATGTACAATCGATACATATCTTGAAAATGGTGAGATATTGATAAAGAATATAAGAGATGGAAATGCCTGACAGCAAGAAAAGTAAATTTGTTAGAATGGAGAAAATCATTACTATATAGCAAGCCTGTACAGGAGAATTTATTGACTTCATTTGTATTGTCAGCATAAAAGCATAGGATCAAGGAACACTGAAAAGGTAAGTTCAAAGAGTACAAGCTTGTCTACTTCTCAGCCTTGCCAGAGAGCTTTCAGCAGCGCCTCTAGTCTGCTTGGGGAAGAAGAGCTGAGAAAATGGACAATTTCTGCCTCACTGGAAATCTGAAGCCATTGTTATCCACATAAAAATACATGAATGTGGACAACAGAGCTAGACATTGGGCTTGGCTATTCCAGGATAGGGCTTGAAAGAAAAGTACCTCTCGACAAATGTGGTACAGATAACCTGGTCCTAACGAACAATAAAACAATTACTGTGCAAAAAGTTCTCAAAAGCAAGATTATCTAGAGCAGGTGCTATGCAAAGGAAGCCTGGAACGTTCTTTAGGAATTATACAGTGGTGATGTCAAATAACTGGTTTGATTTGCTCAAATCAATTTCTTTCCTAATTTCTGTAAAATAATTGTAAAAGCCCGTGAGTTCAAAGGTTGCGCTTATTTACTCAATAGCTAAACTTGTCTAGCTCCTGAGTAAGTTTCACAATACCTGAAGCAACAAATGCATATTGGTAATTTGATAATAAGAATTTATTTGAGAACTTGAATGATTTAAATGTGCTACATATTTGTAATGTATTTTCATGTGAAGCTATCAAGAATACATTCTTTCAGTCACTTTGCCCTTTTTAAATCTACATGCATTTCAAATAAGATTCAAGCAAACTTTATGATTCATTGCATTTTATTCATCAACACATTGCTTTTAAGAGTTCTTTGATGTTTGAGAAATCTTGTGTGTCTTTTGGATAAGCCTTCTTAAGCCTTTTTCCCTCAAGTCAGAAAGTTATACTTCACTAACTGTAAAGAAATATCCAAGGACTAAAAATTTGCTTTGCAACAGAGAACCAAGGATGTTCCAAAAGGTTGCCAGCACACATCTCCTTTATCCACAAACCAAATAGAAGTCAGGGAGCAAATACTTGACAACTGATCAGTGTATTGGAAAATAATCAACAGCAGACAAAGAAACTAGAAATCATATTGCAAAGCTAGAGGAAAAATAAAAATACTGCTTCAGAAGTAAGGGTATTGACAGGACGTATGATGAAAATGCATTCTAAATGGTATGTATCCAGTGTAAGAGAAGGGGAAAAACAAAGAAAAAGTGGTCTCTTCTTGCATTTAAACTTAATCCAGAGAAAAAAAAGTATTTGTACTCCAAATTGAGCTTTGGATCTGCATGTTTTAGGAAGAACTTGAAAAAAGTCGACAGTAGTTTTTCTTTCTGTTTCATTGATATTTATCATATTGCCCACTAACAAGAGACCATTTGCTGTGACAATTGCACTGTGGGTAATATTTACTATGGAAAGTGTATATTCCTGAATAATACATTCATGTCACATTCTTACACCATAGACTTTAAACCAGAAGGTTTAACTTCAGAAAAACAAAACTAGCCAAACATGTTCTATGAAAATTATGGGCAATAACATTGTGATAAGGCAGAAAATTCGATGGATTTTATGTCAGGAATGCATGGCTGTAAATCCTGGATCTATTTAAACATTTTAAAGCTCAGTTTCCTTATTTGTAGGATGAATAACTACATTATACTAAAGAATGCATGAAACAGTATATGTAATGGGCGTAGTACTGTGTCATTTCTTGATAGAAGATTGCTAGTACAGAGGGTCCTTTAGGCAACCTGAAGATGGATTGGAGATTAGAGAAAGTGGAAAGGATGACCTTCTCAATGTAGCTGGCACACGTGAGAGAGAAAAACTGCCAAGACTTCCCGGAATGAGCCTATGGTATTCTCTTCATTTAACCACTACGTGTGAATGAAGCGTCTGGAGCTGTGTGGGTAGATGCTTTCACAACCCACTGGGGCAGTCCTGCAAACTACCCCTCAGACAGTGGCACCTTTGCTCCTCCTTTTCTGTTCAGTTTGGTTCAGTATGCATTTATTGTCAGCTACTGAAAGTTTCCATGGTAAATAGCACATGACCGGCTGCTGTTAGGCACTTGCAAGAAAGAAGGTCATGGAAAGGAAGGTCAGCACTTTCAATAAAATTTTAAGGGGATTGCTATAGCATGAAAAGGATCTCCAGCTCTAGTTTGGGGAAGAAGTTTATTGGAGAGGGTCACACAACTGGTGGGTAAAGGAGTCAATAGCCCAAAGAATGCACATAGGCCAGTAAAGTGTGAGAGTGTTGGTGGTACCAAGGAGAGAACCAGAGTCATAAAGGTGCTAGATATTTGGGGGACTGCTAGAAGTCAGATATATGTAGACAATTGATTAGAAAGATAATTGACTAGACTGGGAGAGCAGATATACTAACAAGAAAAAAAGGCCTAGAAGAAATGAAATGGTGGTGGCTTAATAATACCAAAGAGATATCAAAAGGGAATCTTCACTTTTCAAATACAGTATAGAATGGTATTGCCCAGATGATTTGTGCCCCAATCCTTTATCATCACAGTGGATCAGAGCTGAGAATTTGCACTGAAAAACTACCTGGGTCAGGCTTTTAGAAAGAAGACAAAGACTTCAAATACAGAGTGACTGCATTGGTATATCAATAATCACAGAATAGACCAGACAGGGTCTGGTATCGAAATGTTACCTGGGAGGTGGTAGGTTAAGACAGTATATGCAAACCCCTTCATTTCTGAGGACCATGAATTCCTCATTTGTAAAACAAGAGAACTGAATTAAATCTGCATTTCTAATATTTTTGACATAAGATCTCAATAATATATAAACTAATAAATCTAATTATGAATGAGTTTAGGGGTGTCTGGGTGGCTCTGTGGGTTAAGCATCTGACTTCGGCTCAGGTCATAATCTCACGGTTCATGAGTTTGAGCCCCACATCGGGGATCTGTGCTGACAGCTCAGAGTCTGGAGCCTGCTTCAGATTCTGTGTCTCCCTCTCTCTCTCTGCCCTCCCCTGCTTGCATGCTGTCTCTCTCTCTCTCTCTCAGAAAATAAAATAAGCATAATAAAAGAATGATTTTAAGTGCTTTTTCATTTTGGGGTGCACTGTTTATATTTAATTACTTCTGGATTAGAAAGCAGAATTTGTCACCATATTAGTTTCCTAGGGCTGCCATAACATATTACTGAAATCAAGTAGCTTAAAACAACAGAAATTTATTTTCTCACAGCTACAGAGGCCAAAACATCTGAAATCAAAGTGTTGATTGGGGTGGGAATGTACCTTCCAAAGACTGCAGAGGAGAATCCTTCCATTTCTCCTCCAGCTCCTTGTCTCTCCAGGGCTACCTGACCTAGAGCTGCATAACACCTCTCTCTGCCTCCATTTTCTTTTTTTTTTTTTTAATTTTTTTTTTCAATGTTTATTTATTTTTTGGGACAGAGAGAGACAGAGCATGAATGGGGGAGGGGCAGAGAGAGAGGGAGACACAGAACCGGAAACAGGCTCCAGGCTCTGAGCCATCAGCCCAGAGCCCGACGCGGGGCTCGAACTCACAGACCGCGAGATCGTGACCTGGCTGAAGTCGGACGCTTAACCGACTGCGCCACCCAGGCGCGCCATCTCTGCCTCCATTTTCATACCGCATTCTCCATAGTGGTTCTGTGTGTTTTCTTTTCTGTCTCTTATAAGTCACTAGATTTATGGCCCACCCTGAACCGGAGTGATCTCACTTCAAGATCTTTGTCTAAAGGACATCTGCCTAGACCTTAATTCTAAATAAGTCCACATTCTGAGGTTCTAGGTAGACATATCTTTCTGAGGACCACCATTCAACTCACTATGATTAATGATGAATTATTAAGTGATATTCATATTTTTGTTTTTAGGGTCAGCAAATCCTAGATACAATACAAAAGGTCAAATCCAAAACAGGTAGAGAATACCTCTGGAGGCCAGGACTTCAAAGAAGCCAAGTTATAAGGAAATGCAGACACATCTTGAGAGGAACTAGGCAGTCTGTCACTTAATCTCTTGTCTGTTCATAAGCAGCACAGGCTAACATGCCAGGCAGAAAGTCACGGCATTGACAGTCCCATTGACAGTCTCGTGGGACCAGGAGACAAAAAGTATAGGTGAGTAAAGCAGCCAGGACTTCAGTTGCTAAGATTCTGGAGCAAAGGAAGTGATAAAAAGTTAGCTTCTGGTGACGTTTTCTTAAGGTATTTGTGGTTTCACACATTCTACTGGACTGTAGGAAATGGAGACAAAGAAACCATGGGCTAAGAAGTTAAGAAGATAAGTGAAAATTTTGACAGTCTCATAGTGCTGGGGAGACAAAAATGAAAAAAACTGGAATTCAGAGTCCACCCATTAAGAACACTGGTATATATCCTAGACATTTAGTGAGATTTCCGAAGGGCTACACTGGAAATATGATCCTAAAAATACAATCAAGCAAAAGTAGTCCATATCTTTTTATATATATATATATATATATATATATATATATATATATAACATATTTTATTTATTTATTTATTTATTTATTTATTTATTTATTTATTTAGAGAAAGAGTGAGAGAGAGCATGGAAGGAGCAGAGACAGGGACAGAGAGAGTCCCAAGCAGGCTCTGCACCATACCCTGATGTGGGGCTCGAACTCCTGAACTGTGAGATCATTGACCTGAGCTGAAGTTGGGTGCTTAACCAGCTGAGCCACCCAGGTGCCCCTAGTAGCCAATATCTATAAAAATGGAAATCAACTGTGAATTAATTCAATTCATGATTTTGGATAAAGGTGATATGTCTGCCCTCCAGTTGTTTCCTAGATGAAAATTACATCCCAGCTGGAACGAGACAATATTACACTGAACCTCTACAATTGTTCATACATATTGCCTGGCATTCAATAAAAATTAACAGACATGACTGCAGACAGTACCAAATCAAGAAAAAAAAGCAAGAAAATAATTGATTTTATAAACATACTTTTTAATCAATGTGTTGGGATTATCTGAAAAGGATAGCAAGGTGATTGGGATTAATATGTTTCCAAAAATTGGTGATAAGATAGGGAGTTCCAATAGAGAACTGGTATTTGTGAAAACAAATCTAATGGAAATTCTAGATTGAAAAATACAATAACTGAAATTAAGAAATCAGGAGGTAGGTTAAATAGTGGATTAGATACAGCAAAAGACAAGATTGGCAAAATAAAAAATAGGCCAGTGGAGAATATTCCAATAGAAAAAGAGAGTGCTTGAAAAAGACAATCTGGCATATTTTCTTAAACAGCATTATTGAGTTACAATTTATGTACATCATTAATTTTCCCCTTTTTAAATGTACGATATATTTATTTTAAGTAAGAACTAATGGTTTTAAGCCTTTTATCATGCACTCATTGCCACTTTGGTGAAGTGTTTATTCAAATCTTTTGCCCTGTTTTTATTAGTTGTTAGTTTTATTAATGAGTTATAAGCGTTCTTTATATATTCAAGATGCAGTTCCTTTAGTAGATGTATGTTTGCAAATAATTTCTTCAAGTCTGTGTTTTGTCTCCGATTTTCTTAATAGTGTCTTAAAATGTTTTAATTTTGATGTTTTAGTTTTTCCTTTCCTTTCCTTGCCTTGCCTCGCGTGCCTCACCTTGCATTTCCTCTCCTCTTTTTCTCTTCTCTTCTCTTCTCTTCTCTTCTCTTCTCTTCTCTTCTCTTCTCTCTTTCTAGTAGATTATGCTTTTGGAGCCATACAACAGAAATCTTTTCATATTCCATGACCACAAAAGTTTTCTTTGTTTTCTTGTAAACTGTTTATAGTTTAAGCTTTTACATTTACCTCTCATATTTATAATCTTTTATTAGTGTTCTGTTTATTTCTAAATAATTACATAAGAGTTGTATGAAACTATAGGTACTGTTTCCCTCATAATGCATTGTGTTTGGATAGGTTTTACCCCCACTAATTGAAATCCAAATTAGAGGCATTTGTCAATTTATTATTACTTTTTAATGTTTTTTAAATAATGAAGCTCTCATATTATATATTCCATTTTTGAGCATGTTATTCTGAGTTATGTATCTAGTAAGTGTCTTTATAAAATAATTTTCTAGATTTATTATAACTTTTATACTTTTGATGAGTAATAGTATCACTTCTCTTTCCTCTATTGACAGTATTAATAGATTAAATTTTAAACCAAATATAAAATGTATAACAAAACAAGTAACAAAAGCAAAAATAAGTAAGTATGACTACATCAAGCTAAAAAGCTTGTGCAAAGCAAAAGAAATTATCAACAAAATGGAAAGGCAACCTACAGAATGGGAGAAAATATCTGTAAACCATATATATACTAAGTGGTTAGTATCCAAAATATATAAAGAATTCACATAACTCAATAGCAAAACAAACAAAACACTCAAACAGCTAAAATTGAACATTTTTCCAAAAAAGATACACAAATAACCTCATGATTAGCATCACTAATCATTAAAGAAATGCAAAGCAAAACCACAATAAGAAATCACCTCACATTTGGAGTGGCTATCATCAAGAAAACACGTAATAAGTATTGGCAAGGATGTAGAGAAAAAAGGAATTCTTGTGCACTGTTATTGAAATGTAAATTGGTATAGCCATTTTGGAAAACAGTGTGGAGGTTCCTCTAAAGATTACGAATAGAATTACCATATGATCCAGAAATCTTTCTTTTGGATACATATCCAAAGGAAATGATATCAGGAACTCGAAGACATAACTTCATTCCCATGTTCATTTCAGCATTATTCACAATAACCAAAATTTGGAATCAATTTAAATGTCCATCAATGGATGAATGGATAAAAAGATATATACATAAAATGAAATATTATTCAGTCATCACAAAGAAGGAAATATTACCTTTTTATGACAACAGGGATGAACCCTGAGGGCATTATGCTAAATGAAAGAAGTCTGACAGAGAAAGACAGACAATATGTATTATCACTCATATGTCAAATCTAAAAAACCAGAACTCATAGAACCGAGCATAGAATTGTGGTTACCAGGACCTCAGGGGTGGAGGAAATTGGGAGATGTGCTCAAAGAGTACAAACTTTCAGTATAAAATGCAGAAGTTGATGTATAAGTTCTGGAGGTCTAATGCACAACGTGGTTTCTATGGTTACGAATACTGTATTATATAGGGGAAAGTTGCTAGTAGAGTGTATCTTAAATGTTCCTTTTTTTTTCTTTTTTCTTTTCAGTTTTTGTTTATATTCCAGTTAGTTAACATACAGCGTAATATTAGTTTCTGGTGTACAATATAGTGATTCAACACTTCCATACATACAACACCCAGTGCTCATCAGAACAAGTGCACTCCTTAATCCTCATCACCAGTTAAACTCATCACCCCACCCACCTCCCCTCTGGTAACCATCAGTTTGTTCTCTATAGTTAAGTCTGTTTCTTGGTTTGCCTCTCTCTTTTTTTTCTTTGCTGGTTTGTTTTGTTTCTTAAATTCCACATATGAGTTAAATTGTATGTTATTTATATTTCTCTGACTGACTTACTTTGCTTAGCATAATATTCTCTAGCTTCATCCATGTCATTGCAAATGGCAACATTTCATTCTTTTGATGGCTGAGTAATATTCCATTTTGTGTGTGTGTGTGTGTGTGTGTGTGTGTATGTGTGTGTGTATATATACATATATACATATATATGTGTGTATGTATATACATATATCCTCTATATCCTCTTCTTTTTCCATTCATCAGTCTATAGACACTTGGGCTGTTTCCATAATTTCACTATTGCAGATAATGCTGTTATAAACACTGGTGGATGTATCCCTTTGAATTAGTATTTTTGCATTCTTTGGGTAAATAGTAGTGTAATTGCTGGGTTGTAGGATGGTTCTACTTTAACTTTTTGAGGACCCTCCATACTGTTTTCCACAGTGGCTGCACCAGTTTGCATTCCCACCAGTGGTGCAAAAGGGCTTCCCTGTTTCTACATCCTCACCAACACCTGTTGTTTCTTATGTTGTTGATTTTAGCCATTGTGACATGTGTGAGGTGATATCACATTGTAGTTTCGATTTGTATTTCCCTGATGATCAGTGACATTGAGCACCTATTTATGTATTTACTGGCCAGCTGGGTGTCATCTTTGGAAAAATGTCTCCTCATGTCTTCTCCCCACTTTTTTTTAAATTTTTTTTTCAACGTTTATTTATTTTGGGGACAGAGAGAGACAGAGCATGAACGGGGGAAGGGCAGAGAGAGAGGGAGACACAGAATCGGAAACAGGCTCCAGGCTCTGAGCCATCAGCCCAGAGCCCGACGCGGGGCTCGAACTCACAGACCGCGAGATCGTGACCTGGCTGAAGTCGGACGCTTAACCGACTGCGCCACCCAGGCGCCCCTTCTCCCCAGTTTTTAATTGGATTATTGGATTTTGGGTGCCGAGTTTTATAAGTTCTTTATATATTTTGGATACTAACCCTTTATCATTTATGTCATTTTCAAAAATCTTCCCCCGTTCCATAGGTTGCCTTTTAGTTTTGTTGACTGTTTTATTCACTGTGCAGAAGCTTTTTCTTTTGAAGAAGTCCCAGTGGTATATCTTTGCGTTTGTTTGCCTTATCTCAGAGAAGGTAGAAAGAAGTTGCTGTGGCCAATGACAAAGAGGTTACTTCATGAGTTCTCCTCTAGGGTTTTTATGGTTTCAAATCTCATATTTACATCTTTAACTTATTTTGCATTTATTTTTGTGTATGGTGTGAGAAAGTGGTCCAGTTTCATTCTTTTGCCTGTAGCTGTCGAGTTTTCCCAGCACCATTTGTTGAAAAGACTGTCTTTTTCCCATTGGATATTCTTTTCTGCTTTGTCAAAGATTAATTGACCATATAGTTGTAGGCTCATTCCTGGTTAAATGTTCTTGCCACAAAAAACAAATGGTAATTCTGTAAGGCAATGGAGGTAGTAACTAATCCTACTGTGGTAATCATGTCATAGTATATATGTGTATCAAGTCAATATGCTATACACTTAAAAAAATTTTTTTTAATGTTTGTTTATTTTTGAGACAGAGAGAGATACAGAGTGCAAGTTGGGGAGGGGCAGAGAGAGAGGGAGACACAGAATCCGAAGCAGGCTCCAGGCCCTGAGCTGTCAGCACAGAGCCCGAGGTGGGGCTCAAACCCATGAACTGTGAGATGATGACCTGAGCTGAAGTCAGATGCTTAATGGACCGAGCCACCCAGGTGCCCCCAACCTGCTATACACTTTAAACATACACAATGTTAATATCAATGTATCTCAATAATGCTGGGGAAAGAAAGATGGTTGCAGCCAATCCAGGATTTTCCTAGTTACTCATATTTGCCCTATAGTTTGAATCTGCTTGTTATTCCTTATACTATCATTCCCTTTGTTTATATACATTTTGGTCCCTCCTCTGTAATGGTGGACCTCGATGGCACATAAACAACATTTAATTTACTTAAATTCAAATAAACGTGATTAGAGAAAAGCTAACAAACCCTGTCCCCCAGTTCACCACACAGGCACAAAATAAATTGCAAACAATAGCTTAAGAAACCTATAGAGTCTTCCCCTTCTGTTTGGTAAGGTGAGTGGACTATCCAGGCAGTGGATGCAATTAAGTCTGAAGTAGTAAACGTCTGCTGGTCAAAACAAATGGAACAAATATGTGAGTAATTTAAGTATATTCCTGACAATTAATGAGGAAGTGAAATATGTTGTTCAGCTGGCCATGAAATTGTTTGTGATGGCTTTTATTTGCAGAATTATTCATGGAGAAACAATGCCTAATGTACAGTTAAAAGAACTGGTCTGTAGAAAAGAGTTAAAAAGAGAGTTTATAGCAAAAAAAAAAAATGACAACAAAGAACAGAAAAAAAAACCTTAACTTTACTAGAATTGTCCTAGCCACAAAACACTTAAGTGATTAGATTTCTGAATATAGTTTTTCTCTGAGATTACTTACCCTACCTTACTATTTACATTAGACATTTATATCCCTCGTACGATGCAGGATACATACACGAAATGTAGGCTAGACTTCATGAGTGAATATTAAGAATTTCCTCAAGGGTAATTTTGTTTATGGATGACTTTTATATTATGTACTGAGCTAAGAAATTAACCCTCCACCTTTTTGAAATCATCTTTTTTTTTTTTTTAAATCCAGTCAGGATAAGATTCCATCAGAGCATGCTGGCATTTTGATCAACCCTCTGCCAGAGCATTTCTCTTTCTGCTCTCTCTCGAGTTAGCTGTTTAATTAGATTGGGAGGTTTTCTACAGCTGGGATTGAACTTTATTTGTTGGTTCCATATGGCTCATAGCACAATGACAGAGGCATGTTATGTATTAAAGACATTTACAGTGCATGAATTGACAATCTACTTTTCAAAAAGGCAAAATGATGACTCTCTTATAAAGATAAAATAAACACGTGTCAGAAATTTTATTCAGTTCGTTAATTAATGAGAAAATCAGTAAGATACTGAAACCGGTTCAAAGAGCATTTGAAAGGCAGGGGGTAAGTGTGTGTGTATGTGCAATTTAATCAGGAAAGTCAGGAATATTTCTGGCTTTGATACAAACAGGTGAATATCTTATAGTGAAATAAAACATAATGTTTGGAGTTCTCCATTCCGTAAGACAAAAATTATTTACTTATTTCCTGGATTAAAGTCTACAATTTAATGTATGACTTCACTTATTATAAGGGCTTTAATCAATAGGAAATAGTGATTTGATGTCAGTATATATCCCTAGATGATATTTAAGCAACTTTCCTTAATAAATGATATTGAAAATATGTGTTTTCCTTAAGCCTGGGACTACAATCCATGGACTATGGCAGACGGGCAGCATTACCAAACACTTGCATAGTGAAGAAGGTGACAGAATCGGAGTGAGGAGGCCCATGTAGTGGTGTAGGCATTCTGTTAGTCTGAAAAGGCTACATACTGTATGATCTCAACTATATAAGATTCTGGAAAAGGCAAAACTGTGGATATAATAAACATTTTGGTGGTTGTCTAGGTTAGGGGGAGAGAGGGATGAATTGCTGAAGCAGAGAGGATTTCCAGGGCAATGAAAATATTCTATATGGTAATGGTGGATATATGTCATTACACATTTGTCCAAACTCAGGGACTATACAACTATACATTAGAGACCTAATGTAACTATGGACTTTGGGTGGTTATGGTATGCCAGTGTAGGTCCATCAACTGTAACAAATGTACTACTTTGGGGAGGGACTTTGATAATGGGAGAGACTATACATGTGTGAGTATATGGGGGTATATGGGAAATCTCTGTGACCTCCTCTCAATTGTGTTGTGAACCTACCCCTGCTCTAAAAACAAAGCCTATTAAAAATAAATATACAATTTCTTTTAAAAAAGGAAAAGATGTTTCCCACATTTTTAGCTTATTTTTAAGTTTTGCCTGATTTTTCACAAAAGAGTGAATTAATATGTTCTTCCTAAAGGTATCTATTAATTGAGTATAGGAACATTGCAGCTAAGGGTTTGCCATCGAAGTGCTGATCCTATTAACTTAAAAATTCAGTTGCATAAAATGACCAATTTTACTACCATTGCCAGATAATTGAGGCCTCACTGTAATAGCTTGGTGATTTGATTTCTCACCATTGTTCTAAATATGCTTTGGAACTTACTCTTTGAGAAGAGATTACCTTTGAATATTTAGTGTCACTAAAATTAATGATTATAATGCACAGAATTACAATAAAAATCTTTGAACTCCAATTGAAGTCAACTTGGAAATGGAAGGTAGAGATTCGTGTTTTAAAAAAGTAATTAGGAGATGACTGCTTCCCATATGAACAATTAATAGCTTTATTAATCATTTTGAATAAGAAATAAAGATACATACACTAGGCTTCTGTTAGTGTTTATATGAACAATAGAATGTTAGAACTGGAATGGACCAGGGGTGCTGTTGATCACCCCCTCCATTTACAGGTGAGGAAACTGAAGCAAAATCACAGATTGTTAGCTATTATGAAACACTATGTGATTAACAAAGTAATACAGTTTTGTTCTTAACATATCTCTTACATGTATGAGGTCTAGCTAATTGCTAATTGCTGAATCATTAGAGATACATAGGATAGCACTAGATGTTTTTTTTATAGGTAATGAAATCAGAATCTTGAACTGAAATGACTCATAAAACATAACCAGCATCATTATATGGAGGTTTCCACCTACCAAAGCAGCTGGATTTTAAAAAGTGGAAATATTTTGAGACAATAGTGGGGGGGGGGGAGGGCAGGGGAAAATGTATGAAACTTGTGATTTGTTCTTGAATAAAATTGTATTTCTGCCCCTTCCCCCCAAATTTATGTTTCTAGGGGATATGACTAATGTTGATGAATTTGAAAACTTTCCAGAAGATTTTATTCTTTTTGTAATTTTTGTAGGTACAGGGCCCCTTTAAGTACAAAATGTGATGGTTTAGAAGACTGGTGACTTCAGTATTCTGGTGTAGAGAAGATCTGAGTTGAGGGATGTAGGAGAAGAAAGTATTGTCTGCTTCCCACCTCCAAAGTGCATGAGTGTCTCAAGAAAAATCACCTCTGCCTGGATGTGGCAAAGATAACATTTCTTTAAAAATGTTCTGATGATCGGTAGCACAGAGCTCAGAAAAAGCAAAAAAATTAAATGGCTGGTCAATTTAAACAGTACAATGTTGAACTACTATAAAATAATAGTTCTGTGATCTACCTAATGATAATGCTCAAACCAAACTCCACAGACAGAACAACTTTGTCAGAATCATCAGTGTTTGTTATGTTAGGTCTGAGGATGAATCAGTGTCAGGGTTCATTCTTACAGGCATGGCTTTTCTAGGTGGAAAAGTTTGTCTGTGGGCTATTGGGTAGTTCACAACATTGACACAGAGAGCAGAAACCAAGGCTTGGAGGTAGGTGAGAACTAATGAGGTTGGGGTAGCTCAGCCATGCAGTGGTGATGGGTACGGTCGAGTTCTACCTCTGGCACCATGGCTACTGGACCTCAGTCACTGCCTCCACTCTATTCTTGGATGCCGTAGCTTCTACTGTCTCTGTGAATAACTTCTCAGTCACTCTTGTGGTTTTCTGGATTAATTCTTGGGTCATTCCAAATTCCTATCTCAAGGAAGCACTGCATTGGCTAAGTATCTTCTTTAATTTCCCTCGTTTGAATAATTGGATAGTGATCCAAAATTGGAAGAACACGTGGGAACTGTTACAAAGAGAGAAAGGGGGGAGGGGACTTTCCACTACACTAGTCCCAGCCCAAACGTATTGAATGAAAATCTTGCAGGAAATGATGAGAATCAGCACGTTTAAACAAATATAGTCACTTCTGCTTTGATGTGACATAGGTGTTCCTAGAAATCACCACACTATACAAAATAGTATAAAGACCACAGAGGTTATGAGAAAAGCAGCACTCAAAAACACGATTGGTGATACACTAAAAAAGATAAGCTAGTGAACACAGCAGTGAAGTTTGACGTACGTTAAATGGCTAAGAAATACGGAAACACTACATTAGAAATATCCCTTTATCCTGCAAAAGACCTGAGGTTTGCTTGTGAAGTGGGCATTGAGATGGTTGCAGCTTTTGTTCTTGGTACATAATAGTCATCTGAAATGGAATAGGAAGTTATAATATCTGAGGTGCCTGAGTTTGGTCCGTAACACCTGTGGTGTAGTGAGGTAGCTGGTAGACGTTACAAGTGTGTTCTTGGTTGCATTTCATGTATTCCCATGTGGATCCGTGCGGTGGTGAATTTTTCCAAATTCACCTGTGTTTCTCCGGACGATGTCTCACCTGAACAAAAGAGAAATCTGCATTATGCTTGAATGGTGTACCTAATTGCATACCAATAATGTTGGGACAAAATCACACTTCGAAACAACTATTAGAGCAAAATTGACTGTACTCCTGTGTGATTCTTAGGTATACCAAAGCATTAACACTTCTAGGGTTTTGGATCTCCCCTGACTATTCCAAGTGCCCTTCTTGTTTAATACCCTCTATGAGGTAAGGCACATGATGCCCTAACTGTCTTATTTGGTGGGTGTAGGTGTGGGAGAAGGGACATTTTCCTCTTTTCTCTCCCATGTCTTTTTTTTTTAATTTTTTTTTCCAACGTTTTTTATTTATTTTTGGGACAGAGAGAGACAGAGCATGAACGGGGGAGGGGCAGAGAGAGAGGGAGACACAGAATCAGAAACAGGCTCCAGGCTCCGAGCCATCAGCCCAGAGCCTGACGCGGGGCTCGAACTCATGTAGTTCGATATCGTGACCTGGCTGAAGTCAGACGCTTAACCGACTGCGCCACCCAGGCGCCCCTATCTCCCATGTCTTAAGAGCTGACTTACAAGTCTTCCCTGTGGACTTTTATTTATTTATTTAAAAAAATTTTTTTAATGTTTATTTATTTTTGAGACAGAGACAGAGCATGAATGGGGGAGGGACAGAGAGAGAGTGAGACACAGAATCCGAAGCAGGCTCCAGGCTCTGAGCTGTCAGCACAGAGCCTGATGCGGGGCTCGAACCCATGGACCGTGAGATCATGACCTGAGCTGAAATCAGAAGCTCAACCGACTGAGCCACCCAGGCGCCCCCCTGCCATCTTTTAAATCACTGCACTCTCATCTCTTAGAGTACCCACTTCCCCAGACTCCATGATCCCAGACCCAACGACTTAGATTTTCCTCTCTACCCCACCACCTAGCATCATCTTCAGGAATTTTTCAACTTATTTGGTGGTGTCGCCGTTAACACCTTGATCCTACCTTCCTGAATAGCTACTGATCTTAACTTTCCACAGCAGCTACTCCCAGCCACCGCATCGCCTCCAGTCTTGTTTACCGCCTGTCTCCGCTGCATATTAGTAAGCCTGCAGCAAGTTTGTGTCATTTTGTGTCATTTCCCCTGGTTTTCTCTATCGCTCAGGTAAAATTTAAGCATGAAACATGCATACTGTTTCGCAAAGGCGTTTCACATTTGTCCTATCTCCTTTGCCTGTGTGCAAATTTCTAACGCAACCATGGAAGTCTACATTGGCCCCCGGATTGCCCTGCGTTACCAAATTGTAAATAAGAGCAGAATGTTAGGATTCAGCTAATACTAGAAATGCTGCAGCCTTACATTTTCTTCACATGAAAAACCATATGAATGTCCTTTTAATACAAAGACTTTTCTTCTGTATTTTAGTCCTGGCTGCTGTGTTTTTAACTTTTCATTCTGCTGGGGAGATTAAAGACAGAGGATCATTATGAGTCTTCTAAGAAGCCAAGGGACTGCAGTTAGATTAAAAGCTATTTATTCTGCACTTTGTATTTTCTTTGGTCCTTATTTTCAGATTGAACATAAGGTATCTGCAGCACAGATTGCTTTCAGAAAGATGAATTTGACTAAAAATCATACTATGCATTCATTCAATAAACATTTATTTTTGAATGCCTCCTATAATTCAGGGTCTCTGCTAGCCCAGGGCACATAAAAATGAATGAGAAAACCTTTTTGTCTTTAAGAGGCTGTAGTGGATTCCATGGTGCTGTGCCCAGATACCATCACCCCAGCTGCTTGGAATGTTGGTGGCTAACAGCTCTTAGCTGAGTCTGTCTTTGGGCCTTGCTATAACCAAAGAAAGCCTCCTCATCCAAGGTCACGCTCCCTTCCCAGGAGGAAACCCCATTTAATGACTGGTCAATATGGGATTCTTTCTTGGGCCCTAATTTAGGACAATTCTGAAAGGCCGTTCCAACTTGAGAGCTCCTCATAAGATTGGCTGAGGCTTTCTTTGTAATTGCATGAGTTCACAGTTCAGTTTCTCCCTCTGTCCAATCCTGCTTCCTTCACTCCCCACGATTTTTGATCTTGAGAACACAAAGCACTCTCAGGTAAACCTCCTGCATGCATGTCTGTATTCCAGAATCTGATTCCTGGGGAACCTGCCCGCAGTGAGAATTCACCGTCTGGGTGGAGGGGCCACAGCATTAGTAATTGTGATAATATTTTGAAAATTACTCTAGTAGATGTAAGTCTATGTCATTAGGAGAGACACATTTTGCTCAGATTGGGGTAGAAGAGGGGACACACTTACATGAAAGGAGAAACTGTCACTGTGGGGAAATCATGGTGTTTAAGGCTTGAGGGAGGAGGACACAGAGACAAGCTTCCGGAGTTGGTACTGCTATGGTTACTCTCTACTTCAGACGAAAGTGAATATGTTTTTGAGTTTTCAACAGTATCATATTTTTTGTCCACTTAATTACTTTTGACAGTAGTCTTTCTTGGGACAATTAATTACCTTTATATTATACATGAGGAAAATCGCTTAAAAATAGGCTCTGTTATGCTACTAGTATATAATAAGTTGATGTTTTGGCCAGGCCATTTATTTGAAAGATGACTGGAAAGTAAAGATCTAGGGAGAGTTCAAATTAGTTTACAAATTAATTCCTCCTGTTTGCAGCAGAATATGATTCTACTTATCATGTCCTCACGGAGTCAGTCTGAAAATATTTTAGGACATTCACGTACATGGCATTTTCAATGTCCCAAGCTTTCCTTTTTCTACTCCTGCCTCTTTCTTAACATTGTTCTTCTGCCCTTTTCTTCTGACTTAAAGTTGACAGTTATCTACAAAAACTGTAAACAACAAAAATGTAAATATTGGTGATCTACCTGATCTTTCAGTTATTTCTTATAAGTCAGACCTTTCAGGGGTGTCTGGGTGGCTCATTCCGTTAAGTGTCCGACTCTTGGTTTTGGCTCAAGTCATGATCTCGTGGCTTCATGCGTTCGAGCCCCGCATAGGGCCTTGTGCTGGTAGTGCAGAGCCTACTTGAGATTCTCTCTCTCCTCTCTCTTCCCTCTCTGTCCCTCCCACACTGCTGCTGTCTCTGTCTCTCTCAAAATAAATAAATAAACTTAAAAAAAAGCTTTCAATAACTGTATTGGTAAGGCACATTGTAAAATCACACATGTGCTTGCTTATTATAGTATGACATATAATATCATTCATTCTCAAAATTATCTCTGTTTTTCATCCAATATTATTCTCAGTATGGATGCATATGGCACAACACATATTCCAAACAAACCTTAGTTCTTTTTCCCCCCAACTTTTTTTTCTTTATTTAGGAAAGACTGTTTCTCAGTGGCTTTCAGAACTTACAGGTATTTAATTAAATGTAGATTGTATGGTACATTAGTGGCCATCAAACATTATGTCTTTCAGCAGGCAATTAAAAAGGGCAAAATATCCTAAATGAATTTTTAAATACGTTCTTCCAATCATTAAGCACAGTTACCATGGCCATATTTTGTAAATTTAAAATACTGGAGTTCTCACAAGTATGCTTGTCACAGTCGTTTTTATTGATGATCTATCTGAGCTCATTTCCTAGCTGAGAAACCTTGTCGGTCAATTTATTCCAACATAACACCGTTTGGTTGGGTGGTTATTAATCCTGTAATTGTTCACGGCATGCCAGGAATAATTCAGTTAATTATTACAATATGTCTTACTTTGCCATGCTTCTCTATGTCAAAATACCCTTTGCATATATTGGGAGAAAAGTCAGATGCTTACTTAAATTCTAGACATAAAAATTGATTACTAACTAAAAATATAAAAGGACAACATTTTTTGTTTGCCCTCGTAGAGTATCTGCTGGCCTAAATGTGGTTTGATGAATTATAACCTCCTGATTTTAATTGATGCATCACTTCTACTTTTTTTCAAAAGAATTTGGAAGAAGGAATCACTTTAACTGGGTATTAGTTTCAATTAAGTGCCATAGTGTAACAATTCACCCTCAATCATATTAAAAAGAGAATTTTATTTTTTTCCGATCCAATATATGGAAATAGAGCTAATGCCTACAGTTCCATTATGGTCATGAAATTAAATGTTGTGCAGTTAGGTAAAAAGTGTGATGATGTATATAATAACTTTCATGCACAGAATTAAATTCAGTTAAAGGTATTTGGGGTTGGATATGGCTGAATGGATTCTAGAATGTAAAAGCCCATCAATAAAACATAATAATGTATGGATTATTACATTCTAACACTCACAATAGGTTATTTTAGTTCACTATAGAAATGGAAAATGCAATATTCATTATGCAGCACTGTGCTTGCATTAAATCAAATTCAGCAGAGACCTTCCCTAAGAGGGGAACATAACCACTGCTTTATAGTTAGCTTCTTTAGCTAACTCTAACTTACAATAAACAAATCACCATGTGCTTGTTAACCAAATTAACATCCTTCTCTCAGGTCAAAGGAACAATTGTATTAATTGGCTGTGGGCTAAAGGACTCCGAAGGAATTGTAAAGCAAAGATGATTTCATTCCTGTTGTTGGTGATGAGGGAGCATAGATACAAAATAATAAATAAAAGATGCATTCTATTTCATCCAATAAAAATCACAGGCATTAAGGTGGAATCTATGTCGTTAGCTAGAGATCACTTAATTTGGAGTCAGTGGTACTCTCGATTTGCTACATGGTTTTGTGAGTTTGAGCAAGTCATTAAATCTTAATTTACCTATAAAAATGGCGTGCTAATACTTTGCAGGTTGGACATAACAGTGGAATGATAAGTATAGGAGACCTCTTTTTATTGTCTAAACACTGTAAAAGATATTAAGGTTCTAAATCTGCACCTAGACTATTTAGAAGTATATACCAGATATATAAGATATAAGATATATCAGGGATAAAATGACCTATTCATTACTTCTGTTATCTATTCATTTTTCTGAAATACTTCATAGGTTAACAAATTTTATGATATTTTTGGTATAGATGATTGTGGTATAATAAAGAATATATCGGCTCTTTGTCCCTGGTTCCTCACAGAGATCCTGAAAGAGGCATGGAATTTCCTGAGTGATGAGTGTCTTTTCTATGCTAATGAGATGACTCATCATAGGCTTCTGTAGATTCAGGACTAGTGACCCTTCACCAGAAACACCAACCGCGTGATTATAGCTTCAGAACTTTGGGTCAGCCTGACCTCCAGACAGGGAAAGGGAACTGGAAACTGAGTTCTCTCTTGTGGCCAGTGATTCAATCAGTCATGCTTACATAATGAAACCATAATAAAACTCTGGACACAGAGGCTCCTGGAGCTTCTTGATGGGTGAACCCAATATGTACAGGGAAGGTGATGTACCAGACTCCTCTGAGAAGAGGCAGGGAAGCTCAACTTGCAGGACTCTCCCAGACGTTTCCCTTTGTGACTCTTCTTTATCTGATTGTTCTGGAGTTGTAAGTTTTGTAATAGAGCTATAATCATAAGTACAACAGTCTCTTGAATTCTATGAGGCATTCTAGTGAATTTAAAGCTGAGGGGATCCTGGGAAGCCCTAAATTTGTAACTGATCAGGCAGAAGTGTGGGATGCTCCAGGGACTGGTGGTTGGCATCTAAACTAAGGGAACTCTTGTGGGGGACTGAACCCTTAAATCTGTGGAGTCTGCCACAGGATAATTAGTGCCAGAATTGTCCTGCAGTGCTGTACTTGGGCGGAAACGGAACATTTGTGATAGATAAAACAAAACATTTCCCCTAAACATGACAATATGATTGCAAACTGAACAAGAAGTCCCATAAACATTAGCACCAGAAATGCGTAAGATACCATGCTCCATTTTCAAGGGAATATAAATTCTACAGAGTACAAAATGCCCTGATAAAAGTCAGCTTAATTAAGCCACATAATGGGCTATTTTAAAATTTGCAAATGTAGTTCTCTTTTTTTAATCTATTGACTTTCAGGTGTGCCAGAAATTTAAGGGACAATGTGGTGAAACATTCAACATGGTTATACATCTATTATAAAAGTCTAGAAATGCTAAAAAATACTTATAAAATACTGTGTTTTTTTAAATGCAGGTTGAACTTTAGATAACGTAATTGCAAATGTCCAGAGAATAAAAACAAAGAGGAAACTAAAACCCTGCAGGTGTCCTATTTGAAGGCGGATAAGAATGGTGGAAGGGCATTGGTTTAGGTAGTACGCGTGCTGCCCGTGTAGAGCCAGGAGAAAGTGTGAGGCCCACAGATTTGAGAGTTGGAACTGAGGTCACCATGCTCATAGCGGGATCCTTTGAGGGGCTTCATGCTCAGTAAAAATGTATACTAAAAGGAGAAAAAAAACCTTCTATTTTTTTTTTCCTGGTAGTCTGGTAGATTTTGTAAATTGAACTCCACTCTTACTGCATGTATTAAAATGTATTAATGGGCTAACAAGAATATAAAGCATACAAAAAGGCCAAAAACTAAATAAAGGCAGATCTTTTAGAGGAAAGAGAACAGTGGAGTTGGCTTAGGCCTTCAGGTTATTTGCCTCATGTGATAAAAACTGGCATAGAACACCCTAGAAAGGTGTTCTAGTAGGGTACAACTGATAACCAATAAACTGATTCCTTATAGGACTCCTCTGCAGAAAAGGTACCTGTCTTGAACCTTGGGACTGAGTAGAGATGAGAAAAATTCACTGTGAAAATTTGTATCTAAAATCTAGACCACTGGTGGATTTGCAGCTCAAATCCATGTTATATGGTAGGTCTGATAAACTCAAGACAGATACCTGGCACATTAAAAAAGATCCTCTCTGGAGGAATTAACATGTCATACTAGGACTCATAATTTTCACAGATAAAATTTTTTTTTTAATTTTTTTAAATGTTTATTTATTTTTGAAGGAGAGAGAGACAGAGGAGTGTGAGTTGGGGAGTGGTAGGAGAGAGGGAGACACAGAATCTGAAGCAGGCTCCAAGCTCTGAGTGGTCAGCACAGAGCCCAACGAGGGGCTCGAACTCACAAACCGCGAGATCATGATCTGAGCCAAAGTCGGATTCTCAGCCAACTGAGCCACCCAGGAGCCCCTCACAGATAAAATTTTAAGACATATGTGAAAAATTGCACAATATTCAAAGGACCACGTCATCATGGATTGCATTCAATAGAAATTATAGCATCAGATATGCTAAGAATTCAAGAAGTATTTATTTCAGAATATTATACACACACACACACACACACACACACACACACACAGTATGATTGTCTTAGCCTTCAAGTTACTGTAACTAAATATTACAGACTGCATAGCTTATAAACTTCAGAAAATTATTTTTCATAGTCTAGAGGCTGGAAGTCCAAAACCAAGGCACTGGCAGTTTTGGTGTCTAACGAGGGACTACTTTCTGGTTCACAGTGCCTTGTGGCTGTGTTGTCACATGTGGGAGGGGCTAGGGAGCTCTGTAGAATCTCTTTATAGGGCACTAATCCCATTCTTGAAGTCTCCACCCTTTTGACCTAATCACTTAACAAAGATCCATCTTGTAGTACCATTGTCTTTGATGTTTGGGATTTCAACATGTGAATTTTAGGGGGACATAAACGTTCAAACCATAACAATGATAAAATAAATTTTTGAATAGATTGAACATAACTCTATGGAGACTATTAAAATGAATAAGAAGATTTGAAGAGCAACCATATAGAACTCGAGAAATAAAAATATAACATATTAAATTAAAAAGTCAATGGGGGGGAGCCTGGATGGCTCAGTCCGTTAAGCGTCCAACTTTGGTTCAGGTCATGATCTCTCCGTTTGTGAGTCTGAGCCCCACATCCGGCTCTGTGCCGACAGCTTGGAGCCTGGAGCCTGCTTCGGATTCTGTGTCTCTCCCTCTCTGCCCCACCCCTGCTCGTGCTCTGTCTCTCTCTGTCTCTCTCTGTCTCTCAATAATAAATAAACGTTAAAATAAATAAATAAGATAAATAAAAGGTCAATGGGTAGTTTTATCAGCAGTTTAGCCATAGCTGAAGATGGTGAAAAAATGAAGAGAAACAAGCTAAAAAACGGTTAAAGATAAGTTAAGAGACATGGTTGAATATTATTCAGAAATTATGAAAGATTTCTATCCTGAGATTCAAAATAGGATCTGAAACTTATGTCTACATTTATTGCAGTGAATTTAAGAAGCTCCAAATATAAGGGAAGATCTTTACGGCAGAAGAATAAAACGGATCATCTCAGAAGGAGTGAAATTTTGCTTGAAAAGTGAGTTCTCAATAATCATGAAACCCAGAAGATAGAAGATCTTTTTAATATGTTAAGGTAAAAAAACTGCCCGTCTACAATTGTGTACATAGTGAAAATATCTTTCAAAATGGTGATACAAAAGGAGATTCAGAGAAATCTAAAAAATTTGCCACTAACAGACTCATGTTGATGGGAATTCTAATGCATGTGCTTTCAACAAAGAGAAAATGATTGCATATGCAAGCAAAAATCATGATCAAAGAAAGTAGTGAATATATGGCTAAACAAGCACTGATCGTAAGGAGGAAAATGATAAAATTTTGTGAAATTTTAAGAAGCATATATAAAAACTATGAGAAAATTGTATACCTAAAACTAATATAACACTGTATATTAACTACACTGGAATAAAAAAAATAATATAAATGAAAAAAGGACTAAAAAAGAGACACAAACTAAAAAAATGGATTCTTAACTATAGAGAATAAACAGAGGGTTACCAGAGGGGAGGTGAGTGGGGGGATGGGTGAAATAGGTGCAGAGGATTAAGAGTACACTTATGATGAGCACTGAGTAATGCATAGAATTGTTGAATCACTATATGGTACACCTAAAACTAATATAACACCATATGTTAACTATATAGGAAATAAAAAAAAAAAAAACTTAACAAAAAAGAGACAATTATAATCCATATATTAGGAGAGGAATGACTGATGTTAACGTTTTCTAAGTAACTTACACTGGAGGAAGGTAATGAGATTGTTTAAGTTTATGTATTAGTAATATGAAATAGAGCATATAACTTCTGAAGTAGAGGGAAAATTATGTATAGCATAAGAAATACCTTTGCTCTGATTAAGAAGCAACCTTTTAGCAGACACCGGTATAAAACAATATGTTTTTCTTTTTAAGATTAGAACTTGGAAGAAAAAAAAAAAAAGAAAAAGAAAGAAAATCTGACCACCAACTCAGGGTGATGACAAAGAGGTTTTCCAGGTCTGCTTCAGGTTTGAGTAAGTATACAAAGCTGGAAGGTTTCCCTGAGAATCTGTAACTAGGGGAATGTATTTCATAGCATATAGGAGATTATGCTTACATTACTTGCATGATCCAGGAGTCTACTATTCAGGATATTATCATTAAGATTGGCCTTTAGCTAGTAAAACCACTCTGGGGACTAGTTGAAACATGAACAATTTCTCTGCATGCATGATGCCTCAACTCAAGCTGCACAATATCGGGGATGTTGAGCTCACAGTACAGACTTATACATACACAAGAAAGAAATACATACCAAATGAGACTCAGCTGAAAAACAAACAGCAGAAATAGTCCACAAAAAAACAAAACAGAACAAAACAAAAAATCAAGCAAACATAAGATACATAATTTGAGAATATTTAAAACAATATGATAAAAGTCACTGAAGACAGGAGAGTGACATCAGCAGGATGATAAAATGGGAAGTCCTATACCTGCCAACCAAGAATACTATATCTGATGAAACTGCCCTTCAAAGATGAAGGAGAAATAAAGATCTTCCCAGATAAACAAAAATGGAAGAAGTTTATTATGACTCAATCTGCCTTTAAGAATTGCTAAAGGGAGTCCTTCACATTGGGACAAAAGGCAACTAGAAAACAACATGAAAGCTTATGATAATATAAAGATCTTTGATAAAGGAAAATGAACACATTTTAGACAAATGAAAATGTAGCGTCCTATGATATTATAATGGTTGTGCATAAGTCCCATTTAATTGAGGCGTAGAATTTAAAAAATAAAAGCGTAAAATAATAATAACCATAAAACTATGTTAATGGATAGAAATTATTAAAAATTATTTTTGATGTCAATAAAATAAAGTGGGGGCAGTGTAAAAGAGTTTATATATGTAATCAAAATTATCAGCTTAAAACAATTACAAAATGGCAATAGTAAGTCCTTCCCTATGACTAATTACTTTAAATGTAAGTGGATCAAATTTCACAATCAAGATACATAGAGTGACTGAATAGATAAAAGACAAGATCCAACTAAATGATGTCTTCAAGAGACTCACTTTAGATCCAGGGGCATACATAAGCTAAAAGTGAAAGGGTGGTAAAATATATTCCATGCAAATGGTAACCAAAAATAGGAGGGTGGCCATACTTACTTACATCAGACAAGACTGACTTTAAGTAAAAAAATGTTATGGGAGAAAAAGAAAATTATATAATACATTATCAATTCTCTAAGATGATACAACAATTATAAATAAATATGCATCTAACAAGACAGCCTCCATGTATGTGAAGCAAACACTGACAGAATTAAAGGGATAAATAGTCATCTAATGATAGTAGATCTTAACATCTAACTTTCAACAATGGATGCATCAGCTAGACAGAAGATCAGTAAGAACACAGGACTTGAACCAAAATTGTGGACCAATTGGACTTAACAGACATACGCAGAACACACATCCTTCTCAAATGTACATGGGACATTCCCCAGGAGAGATCACATGTTGTGCCACAAAACAAGTCTTAAATTTAAGAAGACTGAAATCATATCAAATCTTTTTCAACCTCAATGGAAGGAAACTAGAAATCAGTAGCAAAAGAAAAACTGAAAAATTCACCATTGTGTGGAAATTAAACAACATACTCTTGAAAAACTAATGAGCCAAAAAGAAATCATGAGAGAAATAGAAAATATAATGAGACAAATGAGGATGAAAACATAACATACTAAAACTTATGAGATGTAGCAAAAGCAATACTAAGAGGGAAATTTATGTGATAAATATCTACTTTAAAAGAAAAGAAAGATCTCAAATCAACAACCTAACTTTATACCTCAAGAACTAAAAAAAGAATAACAAACTGAACCAAAAGTTAGCCTAAAGAAGGAAATAATAACATGACAATAACAGAAGTAAAACCAATAGAGAATAGAAAGAGACAAAATGCCTGCTTTTTTTAAAAGATCAAAACAATTTACATAACCTTAGCTATACCAAAAAATAAAGAGAGAGGTTTAAAATGAAAGAAAATCAGAAATGAAAGAGGAGACTCTACAACAGATGCCAAAGAACTAAAAGGAACATAACAGACTATATATTTGTATATAGTACATACAAATATACTGTAATGAGATGGATACATTTCTAGAAACATACAATCCACCAAGATGACCTCATGAGGAAATAGAAAGCCTCAGTAGACTTATAACCAGTAAAGATATTGATCAAATAATAATCAAAACACCTCACCACAGAAACCAGCCCAGGACCAGATGGTTTTGTGAAAGAGATGATTCTTTTTCTATTGTGTAGCTTTGGGACTCTTGTCAATCATGATCAAATGTACTATACACTTACAGATGGCTAAGATTGTAAATTTTATGCTATGTGCTTACCAGAATAAAGAGAGAAAAATAATTGAAGACATATCTGAAAGAATAAAAAAGAAAAAGAACCTAAAAAAATAACGCAAGTGTAGAATGGTAAGTAAAAGGCCACACTGAACTTTTAAACTCAAGAATATTGCTATTGAAATTTAAAACACAAAAGTGGGTCAAACAGAAGATTATATTGAGCTGAAGAGTGAATTAGTAAACTGGGAAACAGACTGTAGAGGTTACACAGAATAGAGCAGAGTGAGATTCAGAGATGGACAATATGAACAGTTCAGAGACGTGGAGGAGATAACGAGATGTTTATCAAATATCTGACTGAGTTTCTGGAAGAGGAAAGCAGGGATGAGGAAAGTACAAGACTTCAAGAGGTAAATTGTTAGAAAATTGCTGAAAGACATGATTACTCAAATTTAGGAAATACAAAGAATTTTAAAGATGAGTAAATCCACACCCTGACACAAGTTATTTAGATTGTATAACCCTACAGGCAAAATAAAGGTCCTCTGAGCAAAGAAAAAAAAAGATAGATCTTAACAGGAAGTGAAGACATCTGCAAAGAAATAACAAACTTCTTTATCTAAAAAGGAAAATTAGAAGCCATAAAAAATTTAAGATCTTCAAGAGACTAACATAAACTAAAAAATGAATGTAAAATAAGTTATGGAATTCAGGAGTAGATTTGGACAAGAACTATTTTAATGTAATTCCTTCTGATTTTTGAAAGAGGCCATGAAGTAAGTGAGAAGGCAAGCCACAGATGAATACTTACACTGATAAGCGACTTACATCCAGAAAAGGTACAGAATTCCTACAAATGCACAAGGGAAAAAACAGACAACCCACTAGAGTAAAAAAGACAAATTTCCTTAAAAGGAATGCAACTAAAGAAGATGGCCAATGGGCCAATTAACATGTTCATAGATACAAAAATAGTATGTTCATAGGTACAAATCATCACTGAAATTCAAACTAACCACAATGCACAGCCGTCAAAATAGTTAAAATTGAAACAAAAGAAAAACAACTGACAAGTGTTAGAGAATCTGTTGATCAATTAGAACACTCTGTAGAGGAAAACAAAATGTATTTCAGTGAAAAACTATGTGTTGTCTAGAGGACACTCCTGTAAGTCATTTGATTCTGGGTTTTGTTTGTCTTTAAGCTATTTTACAACAATGCTTTGTCTACAAGGGGCATGCTCTTTCTGGGTCGCTGATTCTATTTCTGTTTATTCTCTTTGAACTATTTTCAACGCGACATGAAAATATTTTTCTTTAGATTCTCTTTCAACCTCCCTGCTTCTCTCGCTGAATATGTTAAATAAAATGTTTAATGTGTTCGTTTTTCTATCTGCACGAGAGTCATAACTTTATCCTATTTTGAATGTCGTCTTTTGATCCGTTACACTTCTGGTGGAAGTATGAAATGGTAAAACCAGCAGTATTAAATGAAGTGAACACATTCATATAATATGTATATATCTCTACAGAATATGTACATACATGCATCAAAGACAGAGACAAGAATGTTCATGTTGAGTTTTATTTGTAGTAGTTTATGACCAGAAAAAATTCAAATGCATACAACACAATGGTGAAACAAATCGTATTATAATTAGGCAATGAAATCTATGTGTCAGTGATAATTAAAATGAACAACAACAAAAAGAAACCCTCTGTAAAACATAAACGGATATTGTACTCATGACATGGAATGAAAGAAACCCAAATAAAAGACTGTATGAACAATTCTACTTACATAAAGTTAAAAAATAGGCGGATCTCATCTATGGTGTTAGAAGTAATTACCCACTGATGACTAGAGTTGTTTGGAGCCAGGGGAGTAGTAACTGAAATGGGGCATGAGGAAGGATTCTGGGGTGGTAGGAATGTTCTACTCCTTGCCCTGGTTTCAGTTATATTGACATGTTCCCTGAACAAAAATGTACCAAGCTACATGTGTCTGTTTCACATGCATTTCTAAACGGGTGGTACTCCACCTAAATAGTGTATGTATTTGTATGCTACATAGATATGCTAAAAAGTGGATAAAATAAAAACATTTTCAGACGAAAGTATATGACCCAGAGACTTGAGCTGAAAAAAAGTATTAAAATATATATCAGTAAGAATAATATTGTACTTGGAAGACATGAGATGCAAGAAACAATACTGGGCAGTTATCTTTAACACAAAGGCTAAGTATTGGTCAGTGGTGTTCAGATTATGAGAGTATAAACAGGGCAGAGCTAAAACACAGAGTAATAATAGCACATATGACAGAAGGAAGTTATGAGAATTAAATTTATCCTTAGGTTAAGCCACAGGCTCTATCCCAGTGCACCGGTTCATTGCTCTTGACCTTACATTTACAATCGCATTTGTGCTCTCTGCTCCACTGAACCTCTTCTGCTTCCCAGGTTGCCCTCCCTCAGGCCATCTCGGTTTACTCCCACCTGCTCTTAGCCCCCAGGATCCTCATCAGTGCCAAGCCCCAGATTCTCTGTTCCCTTCTCCAAGAGGTGTGTCTGAAACAGGATAGTTATGAATACTGACTTCTGTGCAGTTCCGAAAACCCGTCATGCTCTCTGCAATTTCCCACTTGAGCTTTGGCACTGATTTCCTGTTCCCCTAAGAGTGCCAGGAAACACTTTAGGGTTATACAAATTTAACCATCGCAGCAGCAGCTGCTTCGGAGCGTTTTACTTTGTTGTTCTCTCTGTTGTCGTCATTGTTGCCGTTACTTACCTCTCATAGCTTCTGTCAATTAAGGTATGGATGATAAATGGACAGTGAATGATTCTATGTAGGCCAAGGAAGATTTTCTTTGTTCTTGGAATGAGACTTACTCTGCTGAAGTTTGCTCTGCTTAAATCACTGGCACAGCAAAATCACCGAAGCATTCTCTGGAGGAGTTGAGGGTTCTCTATTCTGCACAGGCTGCTTTTGAGTTATTGATACGGTGCAACAGAACAGGTGGTTGAGACGTTTGTTGGTATCATTCATTAAGGCACATATCCTTGTACTTTCTGGGGAATATTTGAAAGCCATATGTGAATAATTTTTGGACTTTTCAGTCAGTTTGGCTCATATGTGTTGCTGCTCCCAACCATTCATGCAGATATCAAAAATTGTCTAGAAAATTATTCTGAGAATTCTTAGCTGCACTCAAGGCAAGGTTTGTAAGATGAGAAACGTGTTTGTTTTGTGGGGATCTTCACTGAAATGTGGATGCAATATTGTCGTGAAACTATCCTGAGAGTAAACGTTAAATTAAATCATGCAAAAATTTCTATTTGACCATGTTGATCTATAACAACAGGAATTCTATGAATAGTAAAAGCAAATATATGCTCATTAATATTTTACTCAGAAAATGATATCATAGGATCACAACTTATATTTTGTTTACATATACCTGATGTATTTTTCTAACATTATTTTTCAGAGGGTAGTGGCCAGTTTTCAGGTGGGGAGACTCTCTGTGGCATGAATTTAATCGAGAGAGAAACAGACTGAGACAAAGCTTTATCCAAATTTTCTTGCATGAATTCTGAAAGTTCTATTAATTGTCCCTATGCCTTGACAGATAGGGAAGATAGAGACTTGTCTATTCCCTTTCACTTTGAATCGTTAGCACCCAGAGGAGCTCAGAACTAGTAGATAGTCAATCAATATTAGCATGGATACACAAATGAGTGCTTTTATTTTTTATAGCCAGTGACTCGGAAGATGAAAAGAAACTCATTAATTAAGCACCACCATATTCTAGGCACTCTTTACTTTTTAGTATTTATTAGAATTCCTTATCACAAAAGCACTATATTTTTATTATAAACAACTTCAAACATTCCAGAAAGCTGTAACAGAAAATGAAAGTCCATCTGATCTGGTTCCCAAGGTAACCATTGTTTACATGTTGTAGATCTTCCCCTGGCTTTTTTAGATTATGCATGTTCGCATACTATACATTTCAAGTCTTCCTGAAAACCCAAATCCAAGCTATTGACTTGGGCTTAGTATTGCTTTGCTCTATCATCATTGGAGTCCTTTTCTCTTTGCCCAACAGTAAAGTTCAACTCCTTCTTCTCAGAAATGATGGAAAGGCTTGAGGACAGGCCTTATAAATAAGATCCGGAGACTTGGTTCTCTCATCCTCACAATATCCCTAAGAGCAGGCATTTTTAACCACTTCCTTAGTGAAAAAACTCCAGGATATCAAGGGACTTGCCAGAGGTCACACAGCTGGTTGAACTCTGAGCTTGCCTCACTGAAGTATCTCATGTGCCATGGATTTGGGCTTGTCTTTTCTATATAGTAACAAAATCCAAAATAAAAAGATCTTAGTTGCTCTAGACCTCCAGAGTTATTGTTAAATTATCCATGTACATGGAATGGTTGAGTAAAGTTTGCTTTTAAAGTGTGTTTCACATTTGTTGTAAGCTGAGAACAGTGTTTGAATTTGAATTCAAATGTCAACACTTTAGTTTCATTTAAAATAATCAGAGAAAACCCACACGGTCCAGTTTGGTGGGATAAAGGCAGCATCTGGCACCAGTAGAGTAGAAATATGTAGATTTGTTTGAAAACTTATGTCACAGTAGCATAAGTTAAATTATTAAAAATTATCTTCAGAGAAGAAAACTTTAAATTATATGCCTTAAGAAAAGATACATTATAAAATAAAGTAATAAAGTAATTGGATTAACGGGGTAAAGAACGTAAAGATTTATCTAGAAACCCAGAGCTTTGCAAATTCTCCTCTAACTGGTAAAGGTTTTGTTTCTGTCTTCCTGAAGGAACCTTTGAATTCCCTCTTAACAACCTTTGTGCACAAAATGTGAAAACATTTATTTGTAAATAAAAATCACTTCATTGACTCTTGCACATTTTAGAAATGCCATTGATGCCTGGGTATCTCTAGGTCAACGTGAGAGCTAGTTTGATGAAAGGAAGGATACCTGAAGCCATTACAAAAGAAAAATGGTGACTCATTCGAAACCTTTCGAAACAGAAAGCTGTAGGAGGCTGCCTAATCATTTGTCTTACAAACAGAGCATATGTTCACATACCGGTGTCTTATAAACCTGAAGGCATCAGCTGCATTTGTCACGAACTCCAACCCAATATTTGTCTTCAATCATTTTTAACCCGAGAGGCCTGGATGATACAAACCCAATTTAAAGGCTAACAAAATTGTCTTCCCCTCTCTGTATTGCAACAAGTTATATACCTCATATAAAGAGGGAGGCCTTTACACTCGCTCTGATCCTGCAGCGGCTTATTTTGTCTCAGCTTTTCAATAATCGTCTAACAACCATTGTGCCAAAGATTTAGATGTGTTCAGGACGCCCGGTTTGTAGAATCGTTTTGTGTGTCCCCTCTCCCCACTCCGTCTAAGTTGTGCTGTGGCCATTTTTATTTTCTCTGGTGCAAAGAGAAACCCCAAGTGATTGGCCAGACATACAATTAATACGTCCGAATTGGTAATGGGTTCAAAGTGGCAGCACAGCAGGAGACCCTGGGCCTGGATTTCGCAGATAGAGAGGCCTCCCAAAAGTTCAGACCCGGGAAAGATTTCCAGTCTCTCAGCATCTCACATGTACATACAACTACCTATCCCACGGCGCCGTTGTGGGGATTAAATCAAAGAATATAACACAAAACATAATTGGGTCACCTATGTGAATTTCCTTTTTCCTCCATGGATGTCGATTTGATTAGCTTCCACTTGACAAAAATAGTCAGAAATAGTCAAAAATAGTTGACCTTTTCCTTTTCCTGAAAGGGATAGGAAGTAGAATCTCCTGGATTTTAGCCTACCAGGTTTTTATGCTTGCCAAAATAAATTACAGAGATAGTTTGGCTCTATCTTGAAGATAGAGCACTAAGAAATTGGGTCCATCGCCGTCATTTTCCTCTCAGATTCCTCTCATCTGTCACAACACAGTAGTTACGAAAAATGAAACCATAAATTCAATTTAGAGGGCAATTTGCAGCTCATCTTTGGAGTAATTCCAGTGTGAATAATGCAACAATTTGGATGCATGGTCAGTCAATTCAGCCCCGATTTATTAGTATTTAAGAAATCTTTCTTTCATTAATGAAAATTATTAAACAAGAGAAAATAATTTCACCAAAATTCTCTACCTTCCTATCGGTGCTTCCAGTTCTGAAAGATGGCTACATTGTTTGTAGAAATCATGATGACAAATACAAGCTTTTGGGTTGTTATTTAAGACACAAGATGTGTTTATATTTTGCACAATAATTCTTTCTAGGTCTTGAGTGAACTGCTCAACCCTAGGTTACATCTGCCTTTTTTCTCTCATATCATTCCCATTAGAGTTAACATTTTGAATATCTCAGCAGAAGGACCCTGGGATTTGCTATTGATTTCCCACACTCCTTACACCTTGAAGGATGTATTAAAATCTAGTTGCAAAAAGAATGACATTTTTGTTCATGTCTAAGAGTCGAGTTTATCTGAGATTTTTCCTGGTTATTAAAACTCTGCATTTTGACACATCCAATATACTCTGAGTCAGTGAACTTACAAGCATATGTTTAAATAGAAGGTAACATCACATTAAAACCTATAAAGAACAGTTCTTAGAAAATGTTTACACTCCTTTTCTGTGCTGTATTTTATTGCATGGGCTTTAACTGTTAATGTATTTAAATATATAAACAGGTATTTCAAAACAAAGCAAAACAAAACAGAGAGATGTAATGTCTTCTCTTAAAAATGCTTTTTTTTTTTGCTTCATTATTTAAAAAAAAAAAAAAAGCTTATTTCACATTCATTCTCCCCTCTCCATTTAGCCACGTAAAAGTCAGGGCCGTGAATTGTCCAGATTTTGTATTATTCCATTAAGCAGGGACAGTACTTGCATTCCTAGACAAATAAAATCCCCTTCAGTTTTGGCATTTAAGTGAAGTAAACAAGACGTGAGAAATGGCCTCAAGGTTGTTGTGGTGAGCCATGACTCACTAGAACACATGTGTTGTATAATGCAAGGTCACCTATAACACAGGTGTTGTATAATGCAAGGACAGAGGGCGGAGGGCGTGTACTTGAAAGATGCCATTGTTGCGCTGGCCAATAGAGCTCTGGATATTACAGTGTTCCATTGTATGCAACGTAATCTAAATTGCAGACTGCTCAACTTTACCATGAAGTTTAGCCAGAGGGTATATATTGTAACCCTTTATGCACAGTAGGTATTCCATAAATGCTGAGCAGAATCAAGACTTTGAAGGGAGAGAGCACATGAACATCTTTCTTACAGTCTGACTTCAAATCACATGAGTTGGTAGTGCTAAGTCCAGGTGATGTCTGTTAAAAACAAAAACAAACAACAACAACAAATCAAAAAAACAGACAAAAATCCAAACCAGCCCTAGGGCAGTTGTGGCATCCATTAAGCTCATTAGCAGAGGGCAAGTATGCTTCCCCTTTGTAAGAATCTTGCTCTTGAATGTGGATTCAAGGTACAGAAGGTACAGAAGGTACAGAAGACCCTTACACTTGAACTCTCCACACATTTGTTTGTTTGCCCTGTTGCTGCAATTCTTTCTTGGATGTTGTCTCTTGACTCTCTTTTTAAATTAAATTAAATTAATTGATTAATTCATGTGATGATATTGATGGATTAATTAAAATTCCTGTTAGTTAACACACATTGGTTTCAGAAGTAGAATTCAGTGATTCATCACTTGCATACAATACCCAGTGCTCATCACAACAAGTGCCCTCGTTAATACCCATCACCCATTTAGCTCATCGCTCCCCCTCCTCCCTCCATCAACCCTCAGTTTGTCCTCTATCCTTAAGAGTTTCTTTTGATTTGTTCCCCTCTCTTCTCTTCTTTGGGGTTGAGGATAAACCTAGAGCAGAGAGGAGAGGCAGATGTACTTCTACACCTCTATATTTAGCAGGGCATTGGCCTCAGCTCTGCCATTTCTCACCTGCCATGAGGTAAAGGTCAATTCTTTTACTGGATCAGGGGTTCCACCCTAACTTCATCTCCTCCAAATAGCACAGCTTTAAAAAAAAAAAATCCCCCATCCATAATGGTATCTGTACTCTCTTCACTTTCATATTGTGGAGATGACATGATATTCTACCAGAAACCCTTTTTTTTTTTTTTTTTGAAGTGCTGACTCCTTTATACCTAATTATTTGCATGACTGGTTTTTTTTTTTAACGCTTATTTATTTTTGAGACAGAGAGAGACAGAACATGAATGGGGGAGGGTCAGAGAGAGAGAGGGAGACACAGAACCCGAAACAGGCTTCAGGCTCTGAGCTGTCAGCACAGAGCCCTACCGGGGGCTCGAACTCACCAACCGCGAGATCATGACCTGAACTGAAGTCGAACGCTCAACCGACTGAGCCACCCAGGCGCCCCTGCATGACTGTTTTAAGTTTTAATTTATACACTATTTCTCTGCTTAGAAAGGAAGCACAACTTTGTTTTTTGTTTTTTGTTTTTTAATTTTTTTTTTATTTTCTGTCACCCACAACACAAAAACAAAAAAGCACCCTGGTAGCTGAAAACTTAAGAAATTTACACTTCCCATTATATCAGAAGAAAATACTTCTTCCTAGGCTTTCAATTATACAGGACCGTACTCCCTACAGCACCTGAGAATGAAAATGCCCAATCAGGACAGGAAATGTTGGAGGTGGAGATTTCCTGGCCAATCAGATCACTGGTAGGTCTTCAAATTTGGTCCAGGCAGCTCAGAGGTGCCTTCTCTTCCTGGGACCTGTTTAAGACTGGTATGTTTTTGTTTGTTTTGGCCTTCCTGGTACTTGCATTAACTTCTGTATTTTAACTTCTGTATTTGGATATCTGAGTAACTTTGTGAAGCATTATTTACCCTACCTACAATCCTGTCGGTTTATTTTATTTACTTATTTTTAAAGTGGGGCTTAACATGTCTGCTTATTTGATTAGCTAAGTTTAGCTCTTTAAAGGGAAAAAAAATAGTTGTTTGCTTGGTCGACTACAGTAGTGCTTTTTTTTTTTTTTTCTTTTTTCTTTTTTTCCCCCTTGCCTATTCGAGTAGGTGTGTTAATTCAAACAAGTTCAAAATGTTCATATTGCATCTCGGGCTTAATTTCTCTTAACCTTTTAGGTAAAACACACAACATTTGCATTTATTCCAGCAAAGACCTGTCCCTCTGTGCTGTTTCCAAACATCATACCCTTTAGTCAGAGCTAAGTAGGTCATGATTTTTATTATGCTTTTATCATTATATTTACATGTGTTTAATATTCTGATTGCCTCTCTAAACTTCTTTGAGTTTATAGACAGGGTATAATTAACTTGGGGGCACTAGGAATTTTTATAGTGTGTGATACATAGTAGGTAATCAATGGCTTTGAGTTGCAATTTTGTGAGTATAACAGCTTCCAGGTGATACATACTGGGATCCTTTCAATTCAAAGTGTGTTGTGTGGTCTGCCCCTCAGGAAGAGCAACATCCTCTGGGAGCTTGTTACAAATGCAGAATGGCAAGCTCCACCCCGGACCTACTGAATCAGAATGTGCATTTAGCAGGGCATCTGAGTAAACCTGGCCTACCTGGTACTTGCTCCACCAACCGACCGCCCCCCCCCCCCCCCCCCCCCCCCCGCCCCAGGTCCCCAAGTGATTTCTATAAAGGTTTAACAACACTGTTAGAAATCTGTAAGTCAGTGGTTCTGCAAGTGTGGACCCTCAACCAGCAGACTTAACATCCCCTGTGAACTTTAACAGGGCAAGTGCTCGGGTCTAAGCTCAGCTGTACAGAATTAGAGACTGATGGCGCAAATTGAGATCTTCAGAGGATTCTGTGGCAGGCTCAAGTTTGAGTTTGAAAATACCATCCTCCTTCCCAGCCTTCTCTGGAAAAATAAAGAGAATCAATACCAGCCGTGGAATATAATTGATGAAAAGTAGATTCATGACCTCAATTATATGAATGACTAAAATATTTATTTACTTCACTTAACAACTATAGAATCTGGCCAATAAAGTCACTGATGTAAATTTGAGAATGGAAATGGAATTATAGGAATAACATTTAAAAACACGTATTAATTTATTTTAACTCAGAAGTACTTTCATAGCCTTACACTTGAAAGTAATATTCGTTATTTTAGTTCAGGCTGTTCATTTAACCACTTGAGAACATGGAGGCTGAAACAGTTTCAATGGTATGCCACAGATAGATGAAAGGTATCACATCCAGGTCAGTGACTTCTTCAGTTTATCATTTTGCCTGTAGATGTGGTAACTTTATTTTTTCTGGCCATTGTATTTTTCCTGAGTGGAGCTATCACTTCTATAAAAACATCATAAATGGATGGAATTTGGAGACTTTGTATAGCAACTCCCTTATTTTACAGACAAGGATACTGAGATGCTAGGGAGCATTATGAATGCTTTCATACTGCTGTATGGCTGGGATATTCTTAGCAAAATAAATGATAAGCTATAAATATAGAGAATAATATATAAATAAAATATTTTTTTCTAGATACATTCATTCCTCATATTTCAAGGGCATGAGAGCTAGAGCTGCTTATCTCTTTTATTGTGGAACCATCTGCTGTCATTCAAGGGATAATAAAATCTATTGCCCCTGGAGCCAAATGCTTGCCTTCCTCCTTTTCTTCCCAGTGAGAATTTGTTTACTTTATGAAGATAAAGTCTTTCTCTTTCTCCTGTGGAGGGTGGCAGCTGAGAGGACAGTATGTAGCTTACATAAACTGCTAGATGCATAATTTTGGGGTTCTATTCCTGTGGTGGGGAAACAAACAAACAAAAATGCTGTAGTATGCATAGGATATATCTGGTTCTTTTTTCATTGCCCCGAAGGGGAAAAGTGGGGCATAAGGAATCAATGAGTTCATTGCGGTGAATAATAGGCTGTTCCTGACCCAGAGACCTTGTGTTTTCTTTCAGGGTAGTATAAATAAACAAATATATTAAACATGTGTCAGAAGGCTCACAGAAGTGAAGTGACCAACCTGAAACTCAGTTTAAAAATACTACAAAAAGGGGAAACTGTCTTTCTCTTCTTCCTGTTGTGTTTCTAGGCTCATTCTATTGTCATTTTGTTTAGGCTTGATAAAGTAGGTAAATAGTTAAACATATACTCAAAGTATTTGAATCTGCATTCAAAAAGCCTGCTTAATTTAGGAAAAAATAGCATTTACTTTATTTCTTAAGCAATTACAGAGTTTCAAGTTACCTTGTTGAATGTAAGGTTCAAGCAGACCTAGGTTTTTTCCTCATCTCTGCCACCCTCTGACTCATAAGCCTCTGTCTGTTTATATGTAAAATGGGGATAATAACATTTACCTTCTATAACTATTGTAAGAAATAAGACAATAAATGGAAAATAGCATCTGGTACATTGTATCTTAATTCTAGTTTTATTCTCAGATATTTCAAATAAAATAACTGAGGTCCCAAAGTGCTTTCTCAAAAGTCATAGGGAATAAGAAGGAAGGAATCGAACCAAATCTTGGACTCATGGTTCATTGTCTTCCTGTAATGGTCTTTGCCTCAATATATCACATGAGAATAAGTGGCCAACCCCTCCTTTGGATTTGCAGGGTAGGAAAAGTTTTTCTTCATCCTCTTAGGGTTCCTGGCTCAATCTGAAAATTAAACCAACAAAGATTAATAGGAGAAAAGCATACGCACGTATTTAATGTAAGGTTTGTGTGGTGTGGGAATCTTCAAAAGGAAATGAAGACCTGAAGGAATAGTTAAACCTAACTATTTTTAAACTAGGTTTGATGAAGAGTGGACAGTCATGGAGAAATAGGGTAGGGCAAAGACTATGAAGTACAGTAGACTGGGGAATTGAGCAAAGCCTGCTCATTGGGATTCTTATTCTTCCGTCTGAGAAGGATGTTCCTTCTGGGTACAGGGAGGGCACCTCTCAGGGTCTTGTGACCTGCTTCAGGGGAGTGGGGGAAGACAGAGCGACCTTCCTGCATCTGCTGTTTTTCCAAACTCCTTCAGCTTAAGGTTCTCAGTATTCCAAGGTGGGGTGTTTTAGTGTTAGCGTGTTCTGAACATGTTTTGGCATATTAGAGTAATGGAGGGAGATGTTTAAAAATACAGCCCAAGAGTACAAACATAAACGAAGTATTCAAACAGAAGGAAAAACGGTTCTTACATCTGTTAGGTTTCGGAGGTACACAGAGGAGTAGAAGCAAAAGTGGAAAGAAACACATTTTCAATAAGTGAAGATCTCCTTTGAGTTTTGACTGTTGGTCTTGTGTACACCATCTTTATTAACTGAAAGAACAGGGTGAACATCATTAAGTTTTATCTAAGGAGCTAAGTCCATATTTTCTGAATCCTAAAAACTGGAAGAAAATTAAATCCTTGTACATTTGATTTTTCTCACCATTTAAGACATTACACTAGAATTTTTTATCCAGTTCTGTCTTGATGCATCTTTAGTTAGCTAATCAAGACATAGGACAAAATATAGAGTCATCAAAAATTATACACTAATTTACAATATAGAGTACATTATGTTCACTCCTATTTGAACAAAAGGACATGGACTGTTCTGTATGTTTGCTTTTACTTTTTCTGGAAAACAACAAATAAACCCTATTCATGTAACAGAAATGAATGATTTGGGGTTTGCTTTCATTCTGTTTTTGGTGCAGTGGGAACTTAGAAACACTTGTGATACAACCCAAGGAGAGATCTTTCTGTCCTTTTAAAATTATTAGCCTCTAATAATGATTTCACCCACACCTAATTTGACAGGATTTTTTTTAATATCTCCTGTTTTTCGAAAATCTCCCAAGCATTTATTCTATTTTTATTTTAAAGAAAGCATGAGTGGGGAGAGGGGCAAACAGAGAGGGAGAGGCAATCTTAAGCAGGGTCCACGCTCTGTGTGGAACCTGACGCAGGGCTCAATCCCACGACTCTGGGATCATGACTTTAGCCGAAATCAAGTCAGACACTCAACCAACTGAGCCACCTCAGGTGCCCTGAAAGCATTTATAATAGTTATCACAAAACAAAGTGTTCTTTTTTTATGTTCCTATTTCATATTTTATTAAATTATGTAATTAAAACTTCCATGAGTGGGCCTGAAAACAAAGATAATCGACTCTTAGTAAACATAAAACTCAAGTGGAGAGGACAACATGTGCATTGGTATACCAGAAAGATAAGAGAACGATAATGATTAATTTTGTTCCCTTATGTTTCCTTGGGATTTAATGAAAAGCCATAGAGTTTTTAGTACAGATTCCACATAAAAGTTTTTCAGTGCCGAATTCTAAATATGCTAAATTTTAAAAGAGTTGTATCAATATTTTAGGCTGGCAGCCTTATAAACACATGGGTTGCAGATCTCTGCAATCAATCTCACGATCTTTTAAAAGGCAGTATTGTTGAACTTTGGCATTTAAACATTTTTCACTGACTATTCTTCCTAAAACATGTATGATGTTCATTATGTCCTGAAGTAATTTAAGAAATAATCAAAGTTAATCAATGCCATAGACTGACAAATTGCTTTGTACCACCAAATTCACATTTAAAACATTTCCCTCGATAGTGTTTTAAATCCTCCTCAAACTTGAATACTCTCAGGTTTATTAAAAAAAAAAAGTTTCAATTTTAAATCCTATAACTATAGAGATAATTTTCATTTCATAAAAGCATTGAGATGATTAATCAATGATTTCTAAGTGTATCACAGATAGAAATTGCAGGCCTTGGTGATGAAAATTATAAATTATAACTGTTCTCACCCTTCACCTTTTGCAGACAAATTTGAAATACCAGATGGGTTAAATTTGACGGCTGATTAATAGAAATGGAAAATAAATTTTCAAAAAGGATCCATGATGTCATTCTAAATTGCTTAAAGAAAAAATTTTAGGTTTACTCATTTATAAGAAAATTTTTATGGAATAATATAATGTGGTTTGCAACAAAGGAGTGAGAAACTTAGGAGAAGCTTAGCGTGAGAATTTTACTACTTAGTTGTACAATATATGAAATCTAGTGGAAGAAAATATTTCAGAAGTTTGGCATTGTCTAGAATAGTAAAAATAGAAATTTAAAACTGGTCCATTGACTGCCCACCCCCATTATAATAATAAGGCAAGTAGGTCACCAAAAGGAACTTGGTAGGAGTAAAATCCATAAACAGAACTTTAATCTGATTTGAATGCATAGAAGATACCACTAGGATAGCATTCAAGAAAAGGGTCTTAATTATTCAGAAGTCAAAATTGTTGAAGGAATGGGAATTTTTAAATCTTTGTTGGGATTACTGGATATCTAATGCCTATTTACATTGTTTCCATCTCTTAAAATGATTTGGGGAAGGATTTTGAAATTGCCTTTAGTCAATGTGGGTTCCCTGTGTTGTGTATACTGTTGGCATTTAAGACAAATCTAAGAGTTCTAGTAAATCGTTAAGTTGAGTGCTTTGTGAAGACACAAACTGTAGGATAAAGGGATTAATCTAGTCATGTGGTGGAAGCAATATGACCGAGGCAGCGGTGGCTTAAGAATTTGTGACTTACAGGCAGACTTTGAAGAATGTTGGCAGCTCATTGCAAAATGGTAGAAGAAGAGGGGGTTGAGAGATTGACGATTTAGGGAGAAAAAGTAGTGTCAAGGAAAGAGAAAGTTGGCTATTTGGGAATAATGTTCCCTCACATATAGGTAGGTCCTACCCTAGGCTGCATCGTAAAGGCTCTGGTATTCTTTTCATCATGGGAAATGGCTCTTAACTACAAAGTGTGATTGGAGTGTGGAGGTTTTATAAACTGGTTTTTAACGAGTGGCCTGTTCAGTGCTTCCACTAGCTTCCTTACAGAGAAACAAAGACTATTAAAAGTTCAAACACTATTACGAAGAAATACTAGTTCAAACTATTTACAGTTTATAGCCGGGTTTTCCTCTACACCTCTCCCCACCTTCCACCTCTTAGCTCGCATTGCTCGAGTTGTCCATCTCTATGACTAGAAGGATTGAAAAACTCTTCTACCTTATATCTGAATTTGAAAGAGATCCAGATATGGGCCAAAAACTGACTTCTCCCTGAAAGCTGAGATTCTTGTTCTTTGGCCACAGTCTGATGTTGCACATTAAGACATAAAAACTTTATCCTCATTTCCAATTAAATTATCAGAGGAAGGAAGCACTAGTGAATACACATCGTTCATTCAACTACCTTTTGTGGGCATCTAGATAAGCCAGAGCCAATGATTGTAAGAATTTGCAAGATTTCTCTAAACTGATTTGTTGTTTTGGATATTCCTTTATTTCTTTAAAAAGTTGTTTTTTTTTTTTTTAATGTTTATTCATTTGTGTGAGAGAGAGACAGAGCAGGGGAGGGGCAGAGAGAGAGAGAGAGTGAGAGAGTCCAAAGCAGGTTCCAGGCTCCAAACTGTCAGTGCAGAGCCCAATGCGGGGCTCGAACTCACAGACCTCAAGATCATGACCTGAGCCAAAGTTGGACACTCAACTGACTGAGCCACCCAGGTGCCCCTCCTTTATTTATTTCTAATAATTAGTAACAGATCTCTGTAAAATGAAAGCTTGTCCAGAAAGAGCAGGAAACTGAGAAGACTATCTCTGTCCTGGTGCCACACTCCCTTTTCCCTGGTCTTGGGAAACGCTCAGACCTAGTGCCCGGGAAAAGCGGTCCACTTGTGTCCTAGGAATGGTCTTTTATTAAAAAACAGAGAAGACTCAAGGTGCTACTCTCTGACGCTTCATAATCATCTATCACCATGTTAAGATATACACAGTGAAGTTACTAATGACTTAAATTTATTTTTTATTTTTCTAAAGAAACATTTTGTCAAATATGAAATGAGAGAAATCTATTTGGTTTCAAAGATTACTCATGCTTTCCTTGCCCGGGTAAAGAGTACCAGAGTGGCTGTAAAAACAATGTTAATGTTTTTGGGGAGGCTAAAACACTTCTGCTATACGATACATCCAAAGCTACATCATGAAAATGATACGTTAGTACAATTTTTAAGGAAGCTTTCAGAACCAAAGATCCAAAGAAATTCCCACAATAATTATTCTTTCTATTTAATCTTTGCTGGTTTCCTTCCAAGATCTTTTAGAATGCTTTTCTTCTCTTTCCTGTTTTCTTTCATCAATATTAACTTTTTATTTAGGCAATCCTGCTTTTTGTCACAATTACGAGACTTTTACATTTAGAAAACTATTGTTAATATTCTCTGAAGTCAACTAGATATTCCCCTGGCATAAATATAAACTATAAGATTGCTATTTTTTACTGTCCATTTTTTTTTTACCAATCGACTGTGAACTTGTTTTCACACCAAGCACTGTGCCTGGCACAAGGGCAATGGTTATGAATTCTTTGGTAAATGGATGGCAGTGTTATCTGCCAGAATTCTACAAACACTCACAGGATCTGAATGATTTTAAACTCTTTCAATTGAGCAATTGCTATACAACAATACAATTTTTGCCCTTACAGCTAGAATTTTGTTGGCTTCATGATAAGTGTTTATTGATGATGCTGTCAATGACACAGTCATCAGAATAAAAAATGAAAAAGCATAGATCCCCTTGCAAGAGAAGGATGGATAATAAGCTTCTGTTTCCTCCTGAATTACATATTGTACAAACACAGAACAAATATTTATATGAACAGGTAAATAATTTCTCTTGTTTAGACAGGTTAAAAGAAGATTTCCTTCATGGTGGAGACATCGCCATTGCTTTAGGTAGAATGCATAATACCCTTGTTTACAGTCTTCAGGGAATAATTCACGTGTGTGTGTATTTGTGTGCATGCGTGTGTGTTTTCCCTACTTTTTTATTTCATTTGCATTTCCAAACTGATTCTTCATTTCAGAAGCTCAAATTGATTCATTTGAGCAGCCTTCCAAGTCTTCCACTGTGCTTACATTGTTCAGTGACATGTACTCCTTCCCCCTACCCCAACACTCATACTCCCCATCTCAGTACTAGAAGAATGCTTTATCACCTATCCATGGTGGCTATTAATAGGCTGCTGAGCTAACTTGTCATTTCTGAAGTTCATTTTTATATGAAAGAAGGATAACATTTTGTTGTTTTTCTGCTTATGTAATTGCTGTGCTTAAAGAAAGAACCTTTTGTTTTTACAGTTTTCAAATTTTTTGTGAGTCTATCCATTAAACAGATTTGGAACAACAGGTAAATGGTATTGAACTGTGATTTGTGCATCTTTCATACCCTGTTGATTTTGAGATAAATCAAGATTTCCTTTCCTCATTTTATGAGTAAGATAAAAATCTGATTTCCAAAAATAAGCAAACAAAACAAAAACAATTTACACACGGCATTCTTTCTGTTACCAGTGAGCTGTTTACACCCTCATATTGTAGCTTTCCAAACAGTTCTTATATAAGATATTAGAGCAACTAGCCTACAGAAGCATGCTGGGAATTGCATGCCATTACGGTGTAAAATAATGCAGGTCCCACGAGGCCAAGGCCTGTGCTTAGCTTTCTTTATTACCAGTGCCATCAGATAGTGTAGCACACGGTGCAAGCTCAAGAAGTGTTTGAGAAAAAGAAGGCAGCCTGGAATAAACAGTTCCGTAGGAAATGCATGCTAGCTTGCAGTCTTAAATTACTTTCATTTGTATTTGTACATATACGTGAAGTTTCGTGAGTAATAAGAAAATAATAGTTAATTTTTTGAACAGCTCTTGTATGCTAGGCAGTGTGCTAAGGACCGTTATAATTACTCTTTCAATTTTAGGAGGTCAATTTTAGCCCACTTAGAAGATGAGGAAAATGAGGGAGGAGAGTGTATCTGGAGTCCTTTAAATGCAGAAGGGTTTTCTCCATCTGAGATAGTGTAAATGTGGCTGTGTTTGAAGTTAGGTGAGAGATAAGATACACTTTTATGTATTCTGGTTTGGGGAAACCATGACTCAATTAATCTCCACCTGATTCTGCCATGTTGACTTAGAAAAATGACTTGCTAACTTAGGTTTTTCAAAGCAGTAGAATTTAAAATGAAATTAAAATGCATATTAGCAATTAAGCAAAGGTACGTTTCTTCCTCTTTATAGAGATGGTGGTTTAGGTTTATCATTTCAAACACCAGTGAAAATAAAAATGTAAAATATGACAGACCAAAGGCCAAAACAACCACTGTATCATCTATTAATGCAATTTCAAGGCAACTGGCACCATGGTGTCTCTTTTCCCAGATAGCGATATTACTATTTAATCCATGATTATAAATTTAAGAGTAAACATTAATAGTTGATGCCATTTGATTAAAATGAAAATCACCCCAAATCTTTGGGGATTGTCACCCATTCCTTGTTTACAGATGCATGAAACTTGAACATTTTCCTTTTAACATTAGAATTGGCTTTGCTTATAAATCCCATCACCGACCCAGAGGGTGTTTCTGCATAGCTGTCAGGGATGGATAGATTCAAAAGAGGCAGCAGGCAGGGGGCGGGGTGGGGGGGGGGGGAAGCTTCCTATCAATAACTGGTGTCAATGATTAGCTGTTTATCATGCAGAGCTGGGGATAATGAAGATGGGGAAGAGAATATTCCTGGTAGTTTTAAAATCCAAACATCACTATTTTCTTGACCACGTAAAAAGTGTATATTTATGTAATTCATGCATTAAGAAAAACATGAATGAAATGTTAACATTATTGAAATGTTAACATTAATGAAATGAAAACGTTATTCAGGTAGCAAAAAGACATTGATCATTGGTTATTTTGGTGACAGAACAAACTCTCCTGTGTGTCACAATACCACCTACTGTCCGTCTATTCCCTGACGTTGAGAGGCGTATTTCTCCAGTAGCAGGGCTTTGGTAGAAACACAAGGCCCTGCCTGTGCGGCACCTCAAAGGGCTTTCTATTGGGTCATGTTTATCAGGGATCCATTTCCAGCCAGCATTAGGCCTATCAAGGCTTCATATTCATCAGCTGAGAAATGAGTTCAGCCATTTAGTGACAGAAACGCAGAATCAATTAATAAGCAATAGAAAACTCTAAGACGATAAAGACTTTCCCAGTATTAAGCAAATTCTATATTTAATGGCTTATGAAAATGTACTTCTATGCCATATATAAAGGAAAAAAGAAGAAAGAATCCCAGCAGAAACCCTAAGTCTTAGTGGGACTTGTACTTAGCATTTTATTAACTTGTGTTGGTGCCTTTTTTTTTTTTTTTTGGTTATAAACAACAGTTCTTCCCATATTGAGAACTAAGAAGAAGAAAGGTGGATAGGGAGATAGACCAGTTGCTGAGCGCTACTTTGAGGCCACTTTCCCTGGCAATCTTGTAAATGTCTATAAGAACTGGTGTCATGTTTTATTATTCATTCCCTCTTCAACTCCCTTCAGTTTGGTTTCTATCACCTCCTACTGCTGTCTGATTACCAATAGATACCACAATATGCTTATAAAGTAAGTGCCATTTTAATTTTATGGATGATGGGACTCAGGGAACAGCCTCAGGGAAGTTAAAGGTCTTGCTCAAGCTCATGCACTTATAAGAAGTAGACTGAACTTAAAACTGAGGTTTTTCAGCACTGAAGTATGTATTGAAAAAATTCATTTCAGTGCCTCCCTTTGTCTTCACTCCTCGGTTTGGCATAAAGCCTTCCAGTTTCTCCCCTTAAACTATATTTTTATCTTTCTCTCTGTTGTGCATTATAAAGACCCCTTGCACAGCCATGTTAGTTGGGTATCGATTTTGCAGGATCCCACTTACTGGACAGAGTGCCTGCCGGCTGTGCCCTCAGTACACCATATGTATTTAATCTTTACAAGTTTATTTTGTTTTAATTTTACAATGTTTATTTTTGAGAGAGAGAGAGAGGTGGGGAGGGGCAGAGAGAGAGGGAGACAGAGAATCTGAAGTAGGCTCCAGGCTCCGAGCTGTCAGCACAGAGCCCGACATGAGGCTCGAACTCACAAACCATGAGGCGATGACCTGAGCTGAAGTCAGAAGCTCAACTGACTAAGCCACCAAGGAGCCCCTGCCTTTAATCTTTACAACGAGACTGGTCAAGGCCAGGGTGAGTTCTGTGGATTTTTCAGGCCGGCTCGTTTGCTCCCCATCAAACAATATTCTTCATGTATTTGTTCAGCATTTAATTAGATAGGACAACGAGTCTTGAATAAGGAAGAGACACACAAATGATACTCCTTCAAGTGACCAGAGCAGCACAGTCTACTTTGGGGGTTGGCATGGGAAAGCTTTACAATTTCTTCTCTGAAAACAGCCACGGGGATGGCAGCTTTAGGTCGCATCGCCTTTGGCAAGGATGGGCTAGGAAGCTGTGGACTACTCATTATATGCTCCTTCTCATCCAGATGGCTAATCAAAGTGTTCCTTCTAACCACACACAATCTTTCAAGAACTTTCTAGAACTATAACTCTCTCCATCATTATATTTAGGAGATGTTCTCTGACCCCTTACTGATTGGTGCTCTGTATATCTGACCCAGATGACCTGACTTGAAACTCTCATTGATAACAGCATTATTATTTCCATTTAATGGAAGGATACTAGCACTCAAAACCCATGGAGTTCAAACTCCATGCTCTTTTCCAAGTAATGTATTATCTTTCCTCTGAACTTCAATTTTCTCACTTCAGAGTTTATACTTGCCACTTGACCTGCCCAGAACATGGTTTTACTTTTTTCTATGCCTGTTCCATCAGCCTTGGCTACTCTTGACTTTTTTTTTTTAATGAGGTATTTATTGACCTACAGTATTAGTTTAAGGTATATAACATACAGATTAGACCATTCTATGTATGATGCAGCGCTCACCATGTAAGTGTAGCTGCATCTGTCAACATTCGACACTATTACAATATTATTGGCTATATTCCCTATGCTGTACTTTTCTACTTCCTGATGGTCTTTCCAACTTTGGCTTTTAGGATTGAAGTTTCAGCTAGTTTTGTCTCCTTATACTGCTGCTCTTCGGTCTTATAGTTCCTGGTCCTATATTGTGAAAGGGTTCCATCTTTATCTACTCTTGTGACAGGAGTTACTTTGGGATTAAATGTTAACCAGTCTCACTCCTTCCACTCTTTCTACCCCTTCTCTCCAATATGTTCTCACCGCCTCTGTTTTCCCTCCTGGCAATGGTCTCCCAGAAATTTATGTCACTAAACTTTATTCTACATTTTGAATTACTAGTGGACATTTCCACTTAAAAACCCTGCCAAGACATCATTGATCTTTTCTTAAATTGGCCCCTGCCCTCTCCCAAGTTTAAGCTGGATTCCTCTCCATCCATTTTGCCACTCCCAGGATAGACCACGTTTTAGCGATTATTGCTTCCCCTGGCTTAATTTCTGTCATGGCTGCTTAATTTCTGTTATTGCAACTCCCACAAAACTCATCTCTCACCTCTTAAGGGCAAGACTCGTGGGAGAGGTTCTAACTGATCTCTCTGCCTCCATCCCCTCCTTCTACCAGCATGTTTTCGATGTTCCTGTAGGATCAGCCTTCTGAAAATCTAATTTGTGTCTATCACTGCTCTGTTTACAAAACCCCAATATTTTCCTCTGTGGGAGACTAAGATCCTACTCCTTAGTACTTCTAGGCAGACCAAGAATTACTTTAGCTTATTTTGTTCTCAGGAATGCTTTGTGCCACTTTGCTCAGTGATCCCCAGTAGACTTGCTCTCAGTGTCTCCCATCTGACCAGGATGCCTCTTTGCCTCTGCAATCACTGTCATTTTCAAGACCAATATACAATAGTGTTTCTTCCATAGATCCTTCTCAGACAGCACCCCTCTCCCAAGGAAAAGACTTTGTGGTCTTCTCTGGACAATCCCAACTGCAACCAGATCTTTCTTTGTAGCCAGTGAATTCAACCACAGCTCGGTCATTTCCCGCTGCTTGTAGGTTATTGCCTGTCACAGTGGCAGGCAGAATTGATCCGGGAAGTATCTCCATCTATCAGTAAGACAGCCAGAATGACTCGATCATTCGTGCCCAGTCACGATCCAGTCACTTTGATAGGAAGACAGCCCCTGCCACAATGTCGTCCTCTTGCTTCATTTGCACCCAGCTCTGGTTTTGAAGTGGGGGAGGGGTGGGGAAGGCAAATTGTAACCATCGCTATTCCACTTCATACTTTATGTTTTAAACTGTCACATACATTTTTGAGCATAATTATAAGTCAGTAAATTTTATTGGCATGAAGAGATAACTTTACAGTTTTAAAAAGATGAATTTATTTTTGGTTGCTGAATCAAATGCAATTTAAAGTTTCAGGATGTTTACATTTTATTAGTAACAAATTGATAGCACATGGGTTTCTTTCTGTTTCTTACAAAGTCAGCAGACCTACTTTCACTCTATTTTGTTCTATTATCAGAGGAGTTTTTTGATACGTGTATAAGCAAATATTTTCTTATAGTGCAGCAGAACTGAGATGCTAAAATGTTTTAACAAATCAGGTTTTCCAGTTAATTTGGGTTTATTCAAACCCAAGATACTGAATGTCTTTGATTACTCAGGGGTATTTCTAGATATGAGACATCCTAAGATTGTATTTCAGCACATTCATCTGCATATCATGAAGTTTTCATAAGTACAAACTTTTTCTTGAGTTTCACGGGACTAATCTCAATTTAGACCAGCACACTTACTTATCACCAGTTTGCTTTATAAATCTTGTAAGTAAAAAAAACAGTAAGTGAATAGCTAATATTTACTGAATACCTAACTCATTGTATGTAGAGATGCCATATTTAGGGAGTAAAAGTGCAAGACAGACAGTTACATTTAAATTTCAGATAGTAATGGATAGTTCTTTAGTATACATAGGTCTCAACAATATTTGAGGCATGTGTATACTAACAATTATTCATTGTTTATGAAACAATGAAATTCAAATGTAATTGGATGTTTTGCATTTTATGTGGCAACCCTAATTATATGATTTATGCTATTTTTTTTTACAAGTTGGTGTAATTAACCCCATTTCACAGACAGTACAGGCTACCATTATGAGACTTTAAAGAACTTACCGAAAGGTCATAAGCTAGTATGTGAAAGAAGGGTTTGTACCCAGGTCTGCTGAACTTCAGAGCTGAAGCTCTCATTCCTTTCCTTCACATTAAGTTCCTAGAATTGGAATTTGGGGGTGAAAAGTTACAGAGATTTTAAAGGCTTTTGATTATTACCAAGTTGCCTTCTAGAATGTGAACAGATTTATGCTTTTACCAATATCTATTTCCCTGAACCTGTACCAATACTGGCATGATTTTCAAAAATCTTCGCTAGTTTAATAAAGCATAGACTAACCTTGATTGATTATTCACTTGATTTTGGTGAAATTGTTCATTTACAAGACTATTAGTATTCTGTTTGCGAGGTTCTTATTCTTTAAAGTTGAAAATCTGAAAGCCAGCAGGTATAATGTTTCTGCAGCTTGAGTCTCAGACTTGAGTGTGCCTCAGAGTCACCTGAGGGCTTGGGAAAGCACAGATTTCTCCTTCCCACTTTGAGAATTTCTGATTCAGCAAGTCTTGGGTGAGGCCAGAGAATTCTCATTTCTAACAAGTTTCCAGGTGATGTTGATGCTGTCATTCTGGGAACCATACTTGGAGCACCACAGGCTTGTTGGATGGGCCAAAGCTCATAGTACAAAGAATAGCTACATATGCCATTCATTGGGTAGCATTACACTTGCTACCGATCGCAAAGTTAGAACCCCATGCAGGACAAGAGAACCGCTGTAATCAAAATCTGAGTATCAAGCTTGATAGAGGACAGGTCCTTATGGTTAATTGTAAATAATGCAGTAAAACAGTTTTTCAGCTAATTTGCCAAAGATAAATAATAAAAGCATCAGTTCTTTAGGCTATGGATAGAACTTTAGTATTTGTCTCCACTGTACAAAAACCAAACTCTGAGTGTATGAAGAACAATGGCACACCTTTCCCTAAGTGGTTCAGAGAAGCCATCACCAAATACATATATATTTGGTGTGCTTTTAGTTGAGCACAGCCTTCAGGTAAGTACTGGTCAGGAAGTAATTACAGATCTTCCTCAGCTTATGCTGGGGTTATGTCCTGATAAACCCATTGTTAAGTTGAAAAGTTGACCAGAAGTCAAAAGTGCATTTAATACATCTCATCTACCAAACATCATAGCTTAGCCTACCTTAAATCTGCTCAGAACACTCCCATTAGTGGGCAAAATCGTCCAACACAAAGCCTATTTTATAATAAAGTATTAAAAATCTCGTGTAACGTATCAAATATGGTACTGAAGTTCAAAAACAAAACCAGAATGGTTGCAGCTGTATTGGTTGTTGACCCTTCTGATCTTCTCTGCCAATGCCCGGTATCAGGAGGACGGTACTACATATCGCTAGCCTGGGAAAAGATCAAAATTAAAGCATGGCTTCCACTGAATTCCTGTCATTTTTACACCATTGTAAATTCAAAACATCCTAAGTCCTTGACCTTCAGTCCTTGATGCTAGGAAAATGTACCTTTATGAGCTCTGTGGACAGGGACCATGACTGTCTTGGTCATTGCTGCATTATCCGCATTTAGCACAGTGCTGACAGGGTATCAGAGGTCATTGAATGTACGATGAGTGACTATGGGAAAGAGTTCTAAGTTCCCTCAAGCTTTGGCTCAAGATCGTTTCAGGTTTTACTTATTTTGTAAGGGGTCTGTGAAAGGGGGAAATAAAGAGGTAAGTTGCCAAGAATAAGGAATGTAACTAGTTCTGGGGTGATATCCTTTAACAGAGTGAAGGGAAGACTTGATATCTTTGTAGAATAAGATAAAGTAAGTGAAAATATCATAATGCCTGACCTGAGAATGAGGGCCTCAGAAGAAACTTCTTCCTCTTAGGCAGAGCAGGATAAGTTTTAGAAAAGGCAGGAATATGTTAAAGGTTTTGCTCTGTATTTTGGGTCAGAATAGCAGGGATTTTGTTCATTGGTAGTAATGACAGAGAGACTCCTATAAATAGGACTTTTCTAAGGCACTGAGCCTTATACCTTGGAGGGGCGAAATGGCTCAAGGGATAACTTCAGGAGAGAAACCTGGCCAGTATCATCTGAAGTGAGGAGTACTTTGTTACTGCTCAGCACCCTATATGTGCTTCTGACCTCTGGCTGATTAAAACCCAGCAAGAGGTTTACTTACATCAGGACCCTACTATGAGGCTTGTATGCCTCTGATAATTTTTCATGTTATAGAAAAAGTTCCTTTTAATCAGTCAGAAAAAAAAATCATCATAGTATCCTTATCCCCTTTCGTTCTTATTCATTTGACGTCTGTGTCTTGGCCTTAAAGACCTCCATTCCCCAGTGACTTCCCATGGCTGACCAGTTCCTTGACATGGAACATTGTCCCTTGATGACTTATTGACTTGGTTCCTTTGGCATCCATGTTTTGTTATAGCTCAAGTTAGGCTGTGTGCCTTGCTATTCACTGGGCATACAATAACTTTTCTTGGAATCGTGACTACACACACTGCTTTTTTTTTTTTTTTTGCTTTTTGGTTTTGTTTTTGTTGTTGTTGTTGTTGTTGTTGTTGTTGTTGTTTACCTCTGTCAGTCTTCCACCTTCACCTTCACATTTACCTACCTCTTCCCATCACTTATTTTTTAACTTGGAGTTTCCCTTACCTGCTGTCTCTTGACTTTCCCACCTTCACCCTTCTGTTAAATGGAGCACTCTCCCTTGTGTTCCCCTAGTGCTCACTTTTACCATAATATTAATTGTATGGTACCATTGCATTATACATACTTGTTTTCTAGTTTACTTCTACCATTAGCCCTGGAAGATTTATGAAGTCAAGGACAGAGTTTCAGTCATCATTATTCATTGGATTCCAGACACTCAGTAAGCATTATAGATGTTCACGGCATCACAGTTGAATGAATACACAAATGAATGAAGGCAGCAGAGCCAAGAAGCCATATGTGTTTGAAGAAGTGGTTTGAGAGGGGGAAAAATAGTCATGAGCGAAATTGGCACAGTGGACAGGACCAGAATATAATCTTCTACTGATCTGTCTTTCAAAACTCTGCTGTTTTCTTACCTTTAAATAGAAACTGCATTCTTTGTTGCAAAAACCAAAACCTATCCCATTTAAGGTGAAAGGGATCTTATAAAGGATAGTAGGAGGCATCCATGTTTTCCAAGAGGAAAAAGAGTTAAACTTAGGCAGTCAGCTAGGAACTATGCCCGTATTACACATTAGGCTGTCCCACAGGAAACTCTGCTGCCATTGACTCCAGGCACAGGTGACTTACATCAGGGCCTCTGAGCATGAGAGTCCCTGCTTAGACCTCTACCGTAGCTGCCTCTGGGAACTGAACACCCTTCTGCCCTTTGCCCCTTCACACGATTCTGCCCTCTTTACATCATTTCCTCCCTAAGAAGTCTCAGGAGCATGTTTCTGACTATCCCTCCTACAGAACCTGCATATCTGTGTCCCAGCTATAAGGGAGACTGGCAAAAGTCTTCCAGGAGGGAATCAGGACTCATGGGTAGAAAGTTACAAAACCTAGAAGATGTGAATAAGACAAATGTCCACTATACTACCTTGACATGCATGGGAGCTGGAGGTTACATTAAGTAGCTTTTTGTAATCCTTTTCTTGTAGGGCTCTGTGGCATCCATTAGTTTTTACAGCTGGCCTTCATAGAGCCTGTTTTTGAGTTTTGAATAGACAGTTTTTTTTTACACAGATTATTGCATCTTTTTTTATGGCTCCTAACATCTCAGTGCTGATGTTCTCTCCTCTATTGCTCTTTGGAAGACATACCAGTACGTATTTTGCTCTCATTCTGTGATCTCTTAGAATGCCCTGATAACCCCCAATTTTTTTTTATTCTGTTTGAACAGTGTTATTGACATTTTAAAAGTGAACAAGTTGACACTGAAATTACATAAATGATGGCAAATAGCAGAAGTTCACATTTGGTCATATCCCAAGCACTTGATGTCTATGTCTGAACCTAGGATCTTAAGGGAATATAAAGGCCAAAATTAAGGGCTGACATAGGTAAAGAAGGATTGGGTGGTAATTTTAGCCTTTAGAGCCTCTCAAGGAGTTCTAAGGATGCCCACTTAAAAGGTGAAATTAGAAAATAAAGAAGAAAGTTCCACTAGGTTTGATTTTTTTTTTTTTTTACTTCGCTTTCTCCAAGCAGTTTTGTGTGTTTCACTTGGAGTTAGTTGCGTCTCATGATAGCTGTTGAAGTCAGTGGAGCTGGGTTACTCCTCAGCATGCTCACCAATAAACATTTGCTTTAAACAAACACACCTTCCTCCAAATTACCTTCTTTCTCCCTATGCAGTCAATATTCTGGTAAGATCATAAATCTGAAGAGAAATTATTCAGCCAAACTCTTCTGTTTTATTAGCTAAAGAGAATAAAGGGTAAGATGGTGGGTGGGGGAGGCGAGGAGGTGTTCTCAAATCTCTCAGCAGAACCAGATTTTCCAATGCATTGTCTGCAACACCACTTTTTCCCTTACAAATTGACATCCATTGTCTCTACTTTATTGTTGCCTACTTACTGCTCTCAATAGTGCTCTCAGGTCACAAGAATGTCAAGTACTGTGGCATTTTCTTAGGACTCAGGCCACTTTACCTGTGAACTACATTCCTGTTTTGCCTTTTACCCAGAATTGTATGGCATTTGCCTTGCCTTTATTTCCAATTCTGTACTTGACTCTGCCTCCTTCTTTTGTTTCAAAAAGTGGGTATTTCCAGAGTTCTACCCCTGGTTCTTTCCCCAGCATTCTGTGCACATTGACAATCAGATATTGAACCGTCTCTAAGTCTTCAATAACCACATCTACTTAGATGATTTCCCAAATTTATGCCATACCATTACTATCTGAATATGGTTGTTCAAGATTTAGGAGATTTGTCCAAGCTGGGTGGTTATTTCCCAGATCTAACCATTATTAGCTGGGCAAGCTATTCAGCCTCTTTGGGCCTCAATTTCTCCCCTAGAATATGAATATTGAAAAAGTACACCTACCTTATAAGTTGTATGAAGATTCACAGTACCTAATAAAATTGTAAATGCTTAGACAAGTGGTTAACATAGTTAAGTGCCATATACATGTTTGCTGAATCGAATGAAACATTGATGCGGAAGTCATAAACATATAGGTGATAAAGTGGTAGGCATGGAAGGAAAACAGACCAGGAGAGCCTCAGAAATAAATGTAAGGTCAAGGAGTAGAAGGGGAGACCACATAGTGAAATATCCTATACTGTACCCTATGGTAATGGATATTCTCATGCTTTCCACCCTCCTGACAGCTTAGTTCATCCTGCTCCCTCTGACTGGATTATCACTCACCATCATGTGCACTTGTTTGACATAATACAAATCCTGCTTGTTCTTCAGAGGTCATTCCAACTTGTTTCCTCACTAAAGGACTTTGTGCTGAGGTCACCATCCCTGTTTTTAGAACCATCTTCACATTGAAGCCTATTGCTATCTGAGTATCTTCCTAAGTTATATGGAAAATTTCTTTGGGTATAAAGTTCATATCCTACATAAGTTTGTCTTCCTCAGGCCCCCTGATGTCCTGTCTTCCCTATGGTTGGCATTTAGTTTTCAAATAACCATCAAATAAATGAGTCACATTATGAATTGCTATAAGTTATGGAGGATGGAGTGGGTGAATAGTGAAAATGAGCAAGTCAGGCCACTGTCTTCCTCCCCACAGTCAGTAGGTGATATAACACAGCTGAAATAATTTAACACAGGTGACTATGTCAGCCAATATTTCCATGTTTTCCTGACAACTATTACTTAGTTCTTATAAAGAAATCTTAGAGTTGATGCCTTAGAATTTTTCTGACCCAGTCCTCTCCTTTTTCTGAGGAGGAAGCTGGGTGTGGAGATATCAAAAGCCTATGTGAAGTCCCCCCGAGGAGTTATTGACAGGCAGCGGGAGTCATAGAGACTGAGCATCTCAGGTTGCTTCAGCTGCTTCATAGTGTTTAAAAATCTCTGAGCCTATTTGTTTTTACTTATGGTAGTTGTCTATTATCTGTGGAATTAGCTGAATATCTGTGTAGTCTTGTAAGCAACTGAATGGGTGTTCAAAGTAACTATCATGGATTTTTCCAGTAGTAGGATTCAGCAGTGGTGATGTTGTCTACATGAAGCTCACCTAAAGTGACATTACTGATGCTAACTGACTGTGTGGGAGATGGTTGGTCCAGGGTGGGGATCTAGATCTCTTGCTTCTTCATCTGGGGGTGTTTATTATACTATGTTACTGGTGACTTGGTGCATCTCCTAGACTAAAGATTAGGCTACTTGATGTAAACCCCAAAATTTCAGTGGCTTTATAAAATAGCACTATTATTTCTTGCCTCTGTCCCAATCCAATGCAAGGCAAGGAGGAGAAGCTCTAATCAATTCAGTCCTCTGTGGATCCAGGTACTTACCAACTTGTCCTCTTGATCCAGCTACAGGAAAGTTGAGGGTCACGCCAGAGGATCTGTGGGAGCAAAGTGGCCAATTGGAGGATCTTCCTCCAGCCTTCATTCCTCCAGTCAGATTTTACCCCCATAGCCAGAATTGTCCAGAAACGTATCACAGCTGGGTGCACAGGAGGGAAATGGAAGTTGGTGAATAAACAAGCTGTTTCTCTTACAAATGCTATTTTTTAAAACTTACAAAGTGCAATGCCTATAAATGATCCTGTTTGATCTTAGTCTGGGGGAGATTGCAGGTCAGGGGAATTGTATTTGCCTATATAAGGCTTTCTCCCATGCTGTTAGCATACATTCTTGAAACAGTTGCTAAAACAAGCTGTACCACAAATGATATCATAAAAACTTTTAGCTACCTGGCTTTAATTTTTCAGTTTTTAATCAGGGATACCACATTTCTTTCAGGAGGTCCTATTAGTAGGATGATTCAACTAATGTTCTGCACTTTTTGTGTGTTAACACAAATGTGAAACTAAAAATGTGCCTTTTCCCCATTTTTCATCGCGTTCAATGATTTTAGTTCTAATTAACTACATTAATTTATTTGGTTTAAAATTTTTAAATGCCAAACATTAAAAAGTAAAAGTTGGCATGCCTGAAAATGTCTTGAACAATTAGGTTGGTTCTTAAAACCACTATGTCTGTTAGATGAATGTAAGTGTTTCATATGACTTGGAAAACATAGAGAAAATAGAACATTGCTTAAATACCCTGAGCATCACAAGAGTATATCAGGACCACTATTTAAAAAAAACCAAAAACCAAAAAACACCGCTACATCCCATACCCAGACAAGAATTCAAAGTGTTTCTTCATATCATTGCATATATACACTAGAAATTCACAATTCCCACCTTAACTCTTTATGGAAATAATGTTTTAAAATTTGGTAAGTAATGCAGGAGATCACAAATGTTGCTTTTTAGGAAATTAGTTGATTTAAAATGACAAAGTGACTTTGGAAGCAGAATATGGAATGATTTAGAGCTTATTAAAAGGATAATACATTATTTAAAGAATATAAAAATGTACAGAATTTTTAGAGAGAAATATAATGAAGATATGTACAGTTAACATACAAATTTTACTTACTAGTAGTCCTGTAAAAGTGATTTTCATTAAAACTCCATGTAGTTAGCATTTTTCTTTTTAGAATACCAAAGAAAATTAGAAAATAGGATAGTTGTACTTAGGTTTTGCATTAAAGTAACACTAAGATGTTCTTAAAATTTTAAAAGAAATTAAAATGATGCTTACAAAATACCCTAAAATCAAATTTAGCGTTACAAAAAGATATTGGGTCATGGAGAACAAAATGCCTTATTGGGCTTAGTTACTTCAGTAACAACATTCTATTTGGATTCTAAAAAGATGTTAATTCCCCTTAGTGAACAAAAGTTCTTTTGAATATGATATTGCTTCTATTTTTATGCTGTTAGAGGCCAAAATATTTTTTTTGTTCTTTATTACAAGCACTATTCAGAAAGTTAAGAGCATGAGCTCAGTGTTTGAGTATCTTTCAACCAACAGAGCACTATCATTATCCACCTCCTGAGGTATTTCTTTTTCTCACTGAAACCCTCTGCCAACCAAGGAAGGCCCATTAATCTACTTCACAGACCCAACAATGTTATTCTTTTTGAATCAATGAGGCAGAGCTACATTACATGTGTTAGTAGTTATATATGGATTTAGGCTAAGTAGCCTATTTATCTGTGTTCTCATTCAGCCATTTTGTGTTATGGCATTTAAAAAAAATAAAACAAATTCAGGTACTGTATAAAAATACAAATAATTAAAAGTAATTTATGTGGGGTGCCTGGGTGGCTCAGTCCATTAAGCATCCGACTCTTGATTTTGGTTCAGGTCATGATCTCAGGCCATGAGATCAAGCTCTGTGTAGGGCTTCATGCTGGGCACGGAGACTGCTTAAGATTCTCTCTCCCTCTGCCATTCCTCAACTCACACAAGCTCATACTCTCTCTCAAAAAAAAAAAAAATGCAACAAACAGCAGTCTATTCAACAACCTCCCATAGCTGAAACAGTTATTTTTTTTTAAATATTTACAGCTCTCATATTGCTTCTATAACTATAAATAATCAACATTTGATCTTATATTCTCTTTTAAGGAAGGTGAAGATATAGCTTACCAATAATTACCCCATCCATCTCTCTACTTCTTTTCTAAATATAAATTTTTAGATCCTTGTCATCAGTCTGTTGGTTTACTAAGCATACTTAATATGCATAAACTTGAACTTCTTGTCCCAGAATGCCTAGGCTATTTCTCTCCTATAGTATAGATGAGGATATTAAGTACTTGCATTCTTTCTCCCACCTTTCATCAATGATCAGCATCTATCAGCCATAACTTGACACACTATTAAATCAACACCTTTTAGATTCTTTTCTGTTCCTTTTAGATTATAGAGTTGAAAACTATTAAGTATTTACCTTATGATAATGGAAACACTGCTCCCGAGGAAGCAAGCTGGTATGCCATGATGAGATATTCTTATTCTGTTTGTGTAATAACATAAGCCCTGTGAACTCTATGGAGATGATATCAAAGATCAAGTTCCAACGGATTGTCTTTTCTCACTTTCCATTAATTGATCAAAACTGTGCCACATAGTTTAGTTTGGTTAACATTGGGTAAAGTTAAATTCTCATTTATTTCATTTTATTTGTTTTTGTTAAATTATAGATTTCCACATTGGATAATGCTTGAGAAGGGTTCCTTGTACCTTCCCTTGAGGATAATTTTGCCCCTATCTTACTGATTTCCTGTTGTTTCTTTCTAGACTAGCTGTAGGCATGTTTTGGAGATTGTTGTTTTTGTGTGTGTGTGTGTGTGTGTGTGTGTGTTTGTTTTTTTTTTTTTTACCACATTCTTACATCCCATGTCTGTTTCCATCCTCAAAAGGTATATGAGAAGTAAGCTCACATTTTTATATATCTTATCTTATATCATATCTTATCGCTCACACACACGCAAAAGTACAAATTGATATATTTGTGTGTGTGTGTGTTTGAAATTTGTCACTTGCTTATTTTGCGACCCTTCCTCTGATGGAAGCGTTGCAGCTCCCTTTGAGCTCAATGAGTTGTCAGTGTCCAAAAAGATTCTTCCCAACTAGATTACACATTATGTTCCCAAAGTATAAATCCCTGATATTTTTTCTTTCTTTAAACTTGCATCCCTACATTGTTCAAATAAAATCATTATAATAATTTTAAAAGTATTTGACAAGCATTTCAGATTATACATGATTCTCCTTATATTAATCTCATTTTTTTTAATGGTCAGTGACAACCTTGACTAAGAGAAATTTTAACACAGCACTACATCATAACCACTAATTTGCCAAATGTTTCTATGAATAGCTTATTAATGTTCTCAGATCCTACCCCAAATCCCTGAATTCTAATCTCTACGGGGGATATCCTGGAAATAGGTACTTTAGAAAATCTCCCTAGCTGTTTCTAAATATTAGCCAAATTTGATAGGAAAAAAAAAAAAGGCTACATGATTTGCATCACCACTCATATTCAGACTTTTGGTTATTACTTTATATTTCATGTTTACTTGAGTATTGATTTTTTTATGTTGATTATCTGATTTATTTACATTGCTTGATTGCAAGGTATGTCATTTTGTACATTGATTTGCTTTACTGTGCCATGTGAGTAGAAGGTGAATTTAGTTTTGTGAGCAGTCATAAACTACAACTCATCAGGACTCAGTATCTATATCTGTAGTTATAAGCAATGTGTTCTTTTAGAACCCACAACCAGTGATCAACATTTACTATTTTCATTTCCCTAGTAAAATACTTTTATTATTTAAGAAACTGAAGGAGGGTCTACATAAGTGCAGCTGAACCAGATGGAACTCAGATATTTAGACCTTAGAACATAAGAAATTATCATAGTTCCTCAGAACAGAGGTGCATTCTGATTTCCTATCTCCGACAGGGGCAGCAAGAAGATTGGGGGCATCAGTTGGTGGTAGTTCCTCATGAAATGAACCTTGAAAGTGACAGGACAGATCCTGAACCCTCCTCTTTCTTAAATACTGGTCATGGACTAATTGTATCCATGTATTTACCAAATCCCACTTAATTTGTTTCTATTTCTTAGCTCTTCTGCTCTGCACTGTTAATGAATTCTGTATTTTTATTACCTACTCTGTAAAATAATAGGGCTTGATTTTTGCCCTAATTTGTTTTCTATAGCTTCAAGGACCGTTCCCTCATGTAAACATCCTGGATAATTGTGCACGCTTGTGTCCACTTTAGTCACGCTGTAATGATCTTATAGATACCAATACAGCCTTTTCAGGCATTTTCTGTAGAGAAGAAAATTGTTTAGGGATGGAAGCTACTGCATCTCTTTGGCTATTTTAATTTTCTCTTCTGTGGATCTTTCTAAGTCATGTATTTCTTCATTAACGCACTCAACTAATAGGTACACTGAGTCTTTTGTGTAAGGCTTATTCTTTGGGTTTTATGATGATCACTATTAATGTGTTTATGAGCATTTTATATTTATATGTTCCATGTATTTAATCAGGAAAATAACTGGCTATGATTTTTGCCCTCTAGAAGCTCTCAACGGAAGACTACCATCTTTTTAAAAATTTTTTTTAATGTTTGTTTATTTTGGGGGGGGAGGGAGAGAGGGAGGGAGGGAGAGGGAACTAGTCGGGGAGGGGCAGAGACAGAGGGAGGCCCAGAATCTGAAAGCAAGTTCCAGGCTCTGAACTGTCAGCACAGAGCCCGACATGGGGCTCAAACTTAGGAGCCATGAGATCATGACCCCAGCTGAAGCCAGACGCTCAACCAACTGAGCCATCCAGGCACCCCAAAGTCTTCTAAAAACTTTCTTGACTAGGAAAAGAACCATTCATTCCTTCATTTTTCATTCCACGCGTGTCTTTTGAGTGTCTATCATGTGTTAGATCAGTATTCTAGGTGTGGGGATGATGAGGTCATTGATGAGGAAAAAAATGTCCGCATTGCACTTATATTCTGTTTGTGCGGGAGACACAAAAATAAAATTGGACACGTTAACTAATAGTATGATAGGTACTGACAGGAGAAAAAGTAAAGCAGGGAGAATGTGAAATGTTGGAGGAAGATTGAGGTTTTTGGTAGGTGTCAGGGAAGGCGTCAGAGAGCAGACTTTTGAATGAGGGCCTGCAGCCATTGAGGGAACTGACCTGAGTATTTCAGGCGAAGGAGAGAGCAGGTGCAAAGACCCTGAAATGGGAGCATGCTGGTTTGAGTGATCGGGATGGTATGGTCTGAGCACAGAGAAGGACAGGGAGTGAAAAGAGGTAAGGTTGGAAAGATCATGGGAAGTCAGATCACACAGACCTTCCACATAAAAAAATTTGTCTTGTATGTTGATTGAGAAGAGAGATCTCCGGAGGATTTTGAGAAAACACTGTTGAGCCTATTTGTAAAAGCATCAGCTTTGCAGTCCCATTCAGGCAAGGATCCAGGGAGTCCAGGAGAGTAGCAAGAAAAGCAGACCATTGTATTAATCCACGTGACAGATGGTGATGGTTTGACCAAGGGGATGGGCAGTGGAGTGGTGAGAAAGAGTTAGAATGCGAGTATATTTAGAAAGCAGAACTGAGTAGGCTTTTTGAGAAAAAGAGATTTTAAAGGAATTGTCATGTCTTTTGGCCAAACCAACTAGAAATAAAAGATGCTAACTGAGGTAGGGAGGATTATAGAATCAATTGGTTTAGTAGGACATTTTAGGAGTGACTGTATTCAAACCATAGCATAACTGTAATATAGTGAGTATAGCAGGATTCTTGCATAGAGAGTGATGACACAGAGGCTTTTCTTTCCAAGATGCAACTTTATTCCTGCTGGCACCACGTAGGTGGGTCCGTACCCAAAGAACTGAGCCCCGAACGCCACGTGACGTAGTTTTTTTTAATATATTTTTTTACTTCTTTGTCTCCCCAAAATGGTAACACACAAGCATGTTGTCTGATTAAGTGGTCACATGTTAGAAGGTCATGAGGGAATTTGTCACATATGGGTATAGCCAGGTTGCCTTGAGGGTTTTTTTTTTTTTCCCCCTTAGGGAAGGGACTCTACCACATGAATAGTCTTTTTTTTTTTTTTTTTTTTTTTTTTTTTTGAGAGAGACAGAGTGCGAGCAGGGGAGGGACAGAGAGGGAGGGAGACACAGAATCTGAAGCAGGCTCCAGGCCCTGAGCTGTCAGCACGGAGCCTGACACCAGGCTGGAACTGATGAACCCTGAGATCATGACCTGAGCCGAAGCCTGAGCCACCCAGGTGCCCTGTAATGAGGAGTTTTAAATTGAGAGTAGAATTGTATTCTGCAGATGCTTGTTGGAATATAGTGCTGTTAGAATGTGGGTCTAAGCAAAATCATCACAAGGTAAATTAAATTACAGGCTCTTTAGAGTATCAAGTCAGTTCCTGGAAATGACCTGGAGATACTTTCCGTTTCTGTTTGTCTCCAACTGCTGGGATGTGAGAAGCCTTTCCTTAGTCATTCCATAGATTCCAGGAAAGAGGGCCTCAGGGGATCTTTGAAGTACTGTAAGGCCTTTCTTGAATTCTACTGAGCTGCTTTCGCCCCAGCTCCAGGGTGGCCTTATGCTGGCTGCAGAGATCCAGGCTTCCAAGGAGCTTCTGCTCTCTTGCTACAGATTCTTAGACTATCCAAGAATTTCTCATACAAGTTCTATTGCTGACACCGGCCACAGCGGCCAGCAACCTGAAGGCTGTGTTGGCAGCCATTAGCCTTAATTCATGCCCATACCCAATATAACACCACATTGAGTGGCATTCTGGCCCTCTCTGCATTAAGACAACAACAGAACTCCATGCGGCAATATTTTACTTCCTCAGAAGAATATAGTTTATATCTCCTTCAAGACTTTTCCTATTAATATGCAAATATTAATCCTTAGGTATTATGGCTTCACAAATATAAAGTGACTCTGGGTAAATGCAGGGAAGAAGAGAATTTTAAGAATGTGGGTCTCCCAGAGGGAAACTGAATTCTGAAGAGCAGTTCAGCAGGAGAGAAATCTGGTTTTTCTGGCCCTGCAGGCAGTGGCCTGAAGTAGTAAACTCTTATGGGATCATAGATGAGACAAATGAACTCTAATCATTTTCAGTTCATTACAGGTCTCAAGAGTCCAAATCTCAGAAAACGCGTAACTCAATGGATCCATTGGGCGAGTCAGTCCTTATGCCCACACGTTGGGCATGTGACTGACCTTTGCCTGTCAAAAGGTATTTAATAAAATGGTGTTATCAGCAAAACGGAGGAATAAAGGCTGAAAAATCTCACAGGTGTCTACCACAAGGGATGTTTTGAATCAGAGAAGAAAAGCATAATTGTTAAACATATTATTGAGGGCTTTTTGAGGAAGAAGAAAAAAGAATCACCTAGTAAATGAGAAAGCTTAGAGCCCTATCTTGGACTAGAATGACTTTCAGAGGAAATGAGGTGAAGTATGCAAATTAATTTTTTTAAAAAATCAAGGTAGGGAAAGGCATCCAACATGAAGGAGAAAGTCAAGGAAAAAGCCAGAAGAAACAGAAGTGGCAGAATTCATTATTTTAAAAATGAGTAGGATTAGATTTGTCAAAAGAGGACCAGAATAACTAGAAGGCATACTATAAAGTTGGGGAATGTATATTATGTTTAGTAGTCAAAGAGTTAATATTTCTAATAGCTCCTACAAAGCAATATGAAAAAGGTGAACACCCCAATAGAAATATGAGCAAAGAACTTTAACTGACATTTTACAAAGAAGAAATGTAAATGGCCAAGTTTATATGTGAAAATATATTCCATCTCCCTAACATTCAAAGAAATAAAATGAAAATAACAATGAGATGTCATTTTCACCTACTAAATCGTCAAGGATATTAAAAATATTATATCAAGTATTTAGGTGAATACAGTGAAAGGGAAGCTCTTGGTAATGGTTGGGCGTTTTTGGAGCTCGATTTTAAGGACATGTCTTTTTAAACTGAGATTTTAATAGTAAAGATTTTGTGGCAGTTTTGTTGTTGAAAATAAACCAAATTTGGTCTGCTGAAGCAAAAGAAATCCTTGTTGGGAGGGATCGTGGTATCTCCTGGAATTTAAGATGGTGCTGAACAGCCAGGCCTTGGCAATAGCAGGAATCCAGAAGCTCTAAGAAACAGATGGAACAGAAGTCTTGACCCTGGGAAGAATCGAGGCAGCTCTCAGGATCTCCTCTCTAGAACGCTCTCAATGTCACTCTGCCTTGCTACATAGCAAGGTGCCTTGATAAGATTCCTGGAAGGTTGTTTCCAAGCTATGCTAGAGGACTCTACACTAGAGCTTTGTCATGTGTGAAGTGTAGTTTCTAGAGAATTGTGCTGTCTGACATGTCATTTTTAAAAAATATTTTTAATGTTTATTTTCGAGAGAGAGACACAGAGCTTGAGTGGGGGAGGCACAGAGAGAGAGGGAGACACAGAATCTGAAGCAGGCTCCCAGCTGTCAGCACAGAGCTTGATGCTGGGCTAGAACTCAACAAGCCATGAAATCATGACCTGAGCCGAAGTCTGAAGCTTAACTCACTGAGCCACCCAGGTAACCCTGGCATGTCATTTTTATGCAAACTAAACTAGAGCTAGGAGAGGGGAAGGAATATCGAGAATGATCAGTGGTACTGCCCCTGATAAATCTTAACTCCCATCTGAAAACCAACCAATCAGTATTTTTTTGGTGCTTATTTTATGTTAAGAATTATGGCAGGCACTAGAAATTAACATACTTATATTGTGCATAATTGTTAGTCTTTAAGAAAAATTGCCTCTTGATCTCTTGCTAGCTCAGTTCATTAGATGTCTTCAGGCATGCTTTTTGGTGTCCTGTTTTTGTGGTGGTTCTGCATGATTTAACTTGGCAATTTATAGACAATATATCATATATGCTTTATACTCTACAGATCCCATTTGTAGTCTTTTTTTAAGAAAAATATTGGAGCTTTATCTCGGCTTGCATATGTTAGGAAAATTTCAAGTTCTCTATAATTCTCTAATTTAAAAAAAGCCACTTGAGAGGTCAGGTTTTTTTTTTTTTTAATGTTTATTTATTTATTTATTTATTTATTTTTAATTTATTTTTAATTTTTTTTATTTAATTTTTTTTTCAACGTTTTTTATTTATTTTTGGGACAGAGAGAGACAGAGCATGAACGGGGGAGGGGCAGAGAGAGAGGGAGACACAGAATTGGAAACAGGCTCCAGGCTCTGAGCCATCAGCCCAGAGCCTGACGCGGGGCTCGAACTCACGGACCGCAAGATGGTGACCTGGCTGAAGTCGGACGTTTAACTGACTGCGCCACCCAGGCGCCCCAATGTTTATTTATTTTGAGAGGAAGAGAACGAGCCTGAGTGGGGGAGGAGCAGAGAAAGAGGGAGAGATAGAATCCCACTCTGACTCGGACAGGGTGCAATCTCCTAAACTGAGCCAAAATCAAGTCAGATACTTAACCAACTGAGCCACCCAGGCACCCGGAGGGGTCAGTTTTTAGGCAACATACATTATTAGTCAACTCTAAGTTACTTATTCAAATATCTGTAGGTAGCAAGCCTATGTTTCTGAATATTTTATATTTCAAATTTTTTATTAATGAAAGCAGCCCAAATCAATTTTTAATGAGATATAACAGAACAATATTAGAAAAGAAGAATGGGGTGGTAATCTATATATGAAAAATGATATATAGATATAAACCACAATAATTAAAATCATGGACCCTGTCATTTAATAGCTGGATGACCAAAGGTAAATTGTAAACCTTCTGTGGGTCTAATTTTCACTATGTTAAATATGGAGGCATTAATAGTTTATACCTCATAGTTTTATGTGATAAGTGAGCTAATATATATAAGGAGTTAGCAAAGTAACCAGCAATAACTTTAATCAGTGGTCACTTTATTAAATATCAGGTACATTGGAACAGTGATACACATAGATGACAAGTAGGAAGTACAGAGCCTATGTATTCTCCTAGGTTAATTTACGATCAACTCATTGTTTAAAGAGCTGGATTAATATGGTTCAAAAAACTTGAAATATGACCTACAAAAGTTAGAGTATTGAACTCAGAAAGTGAATATAACACTGATTTTAAAAAAAATTGAAGACTTTATTACATTCTTAGGTAAGGTTTAGGTTCTGAGATAAATTGAAAAAAAGAAGGCAGAGATTTTCCATATACTCTCACCCCTACATACATAAATTCCCTCATTATCAACACTTCACGCCAGATGGTACGTTTGTTACAATTGATAAAACTACCTTGAGCCATCGTAATCCCTCTAAGTCCATAGTTTACCTTAGGTTTCACCTGCTGTTGTTTACTGTGTGGATTTCGACAAATGTACAATGACATGTGTCCATACCTCTAGTTGTTAAGAAGTGTTAGTTGGCATTGCGAATGGTTAAAAGATGGTCTAGAATTGATTGTAGGCCATATTGTCCAAATGGACCTTCTGGTCTTTGAAGCATTCGTTTTCAGGATGAGTAACATTTGCAATGACCGTTGTGGAGTCTTAAAGATAAGCTATTAAAAAGGCAAGACTTTATTTATTTAACCTTTGTTTACCTAGAAGCAGCTGTTTTTTCCAGAATTACCTCAAAGAAAAGCAGAGCAGTCAGACTGGGAAAGGGGAGAGGAAAACCTGAACAGAGAGGTAAGGCTGTGAATTTAAAAGTGATGAATAAGAAAGACCAAAGATGGGATAGATGAATTTTCAGAGGACTAGCTTCGTGGGGGGATGGGAGGGGCAGTTGTGGAGAGGGTGGAATAAAACTATGAGATCAGATATTCTCATTTACATGTGCTTGCTGGCATTCTTCTGACAGAAGAAAAAATATATATAATGGGAAAAGAAATGTAAGATGTCATCCCACATCAACAAATTTGATATTCAGGGAATTCATCTGAATTCCCATTTAGATGTCGTGTTTAAAAAAATATCAACAGCAAAACAACAAACAGGTGGTAGTGGAAAATTAAAATATCCTAAATTGAGTGAACTCCTGTAATTATAAGATCGGCTTCAGGCCACCTATCAATTATACATTTAAAGTACTGGAGGAAAGGGATTGCAGCTGACACATCTTTGTATCCCCCGAAGCAGTGAGCACAGTGACTTGCATATAGCAGATATTCAGCAAATATTTGTGGAGGGAATTCTTCATGGAATGCAAAATAGGTGGGGGACCTGGTCCTTACATTTCTGGAGCTTCCACTTTTCAGGGACAGACCAAACTAATGAACATCCATTTACCAAACAGCATTTATAAAATGCAAAATGCCTGACGATTTCGGTGATCATAACTTAGAGTAGTACGTTTTATGGTTTTGCAGAGTCAACAAACACAATTAAAAAAAAAATCAGTGTGGTTCGGAGTATGTACAAAGGACTATGGAGAAGATAGACACGGATGTGGTCTTTGAGGAACGGGAGTTTTAGAAAGGTGAAATGAGAATGTAAGATACGTAAAATGCAGTTTTAACACCATTGGCTTCAAGGTAAATTACAAAAATATTAATATTTATAGTAATTGAACAGAAAGGAAACAAAGGAACAGTAATGAATGGATGTATACTGAACTTTATGAATTCCATATGAAGCTGCTATTTAAAGACATCATAATTTATTTCTGCATGATGGAACTAGTGACTGGCACACTGCTAAATCTATTAGAGGAAATACGTCTTTTGGTTCAGTTAATTCAATTCCGCAAGTATTTATTAAGCACTTATCTGAGCAAAGCACTATAGAATCATCCATGGACAAGCAATTAAAATTTAACTGGTTCAGAGAATATTTGCTACATTATTTCACTTTAAAAAGAGTTAACTGTTACCATATTCCCTTCTTGATCTTCTTCTAGAAGTGCCCTAATTTAGAGGTTTGAGATTAGAATAAATATAGTATCACTCAAGCTGAGCATCTCCGTTTTCATACCCACACTGGGTTTAGAGAAATGGCATTACTAAAAAAAAAAAAAATAGCTTGTCTCCTTAGAATGCCATTTACAATATACTTTTACACTAATTACCTCATTGGCTCCTCAGAACAAACCATTAAAAATGACTGGATAGATAGAATTTTTTATTTTGCATGTCAGGAAACAGAGGCTGAGATAGTTAATTTTTCAAGAGCTTTCTACGGGTTGGTTGGAAATCGTGCTTTGAGTGTAAGATCTTAAGAAAAATAAAATTTTCTTTCAACTATATAATGCCGCAACAGAAGTAGCCATGTTGCCACATTATCCAGTGAGGAGTTAATTTACGGAAGTTTTTCCACTGTTTGTGAGAAGCTCGAAGAGTACTTTGTAAGAAAAACTCAATGACCTGGTCCTCTGAATGGTCTGCTAGGGTCACGTGTCTAACTATTCAACAACATAGCTAGGTGAATAAAATGAAGGAGAAAAGGACACAAAATTTTCAAAAAAATTGATCAGCGTGGTCTGGTTCTTAGCCAGAAAATTTTGCCCTGGCCAGAGAAGAGGAGATAATCTGTGGGCATTTTTTTTTTTTTAATTATTTTTTTAGTTTTAGCGAGAGGGAGAGAAAGATTGAGAGAATACAAGCAGGGGAGAGGAGCAGAGGAAGAGAGGGAATCCCAAGTGTGGAGCCCGACGTGAGCCTCAATCCCACAACCCTGGGATCATGACCTGAGCTGAAGCCGAGAGTCGGATGCTTAACCGACTGAGCCACCCCTCCCCGAATTAAAAAAATATATAATAATTTTTATTTTTAGAGAGTGAAAGAGCATAAGCAGTGGACAGTTTTGGTAGTCACAACTGGAAGGGTAGGTCCCACTGACAGATAAAGGCCAGGGATGCTGTTAAGTATCCTACAATGCACAGGACAGCCTACTACCACCACCACTAACACACACACAGCAAAAAAGTATCTGGTTTGAAACATAAATGCTAATGCCGAGGTTAGCAAAACCTGGAATAGACCAGTCCAGGTAAAAATAAGCTAACATTTAAAATACATGAAAGAGGCACCTGGGTGGCTCAGTTGGTTAAGCATCAGACTTCAGCTCAGGTCATGATCTCATGGTCCATGGGTTGGAGCCCCGCATCGGGCTCTGTGCTGATGGCTCAGAGCCTGGAGCCTGCTTCAGATTCCGTGTCTCCCTCTCTCTCTGCCCCTTCCCTGCTCTCTGCTCACTCTCTTTCTCTCAAAAATAAATAAACATTAAAATAATTTAAAATTTGTGAAGTATATGAATATTGAGGTGCTTCTGATGATTACACAATCTCTATCACGGTGTTTTTGTTGTGTTTTTTTTTTTTAAGATTATTTATCTTGAGAGAGGGTGCAGGTGTTTGCACATGGGTGAGTGGGGGAGGGGCAGAGAGAGAGAGAGAGAGAGGCAGACAGAGAATCCCAAGCAGGTTCCTTGCTGTCAGCACAAAGCCCCTTGCAGGGGCTCCATCCCACTAACTGAGTTCTTGACCTGAGCCGAAATCAAGAACTGGGCACTCAACCCACTGGGCCGCCCAAATGCCCCTCATATTCTTCTTGTTAGCCTTAAATCATCTGAGATTTGGGAGTTGCCAAATTCACCTATTTCCCTCCATAAATATTTACTTCCTCTGTAGTGACAGTTTGAAAAATAAAGAAAACCATTCCCTCATGATTCTTGCCGTCATATTACCGTTGTTACTATTTTTTTGAGCATCAAATAATGCTGTAGGCTTGGTGTACCACTTGCCTTTGTTCAGTTAAAACAGGCATTCAGTAAAATGATTGCTAGTCAAGGGAGGGCAAGTCACCAGACTCATGACACAGAACAAAGGAAACACACATGTCCTGGTCAATCCATTACTTCTTGTTTGGATTTCTTGTTGAAATAGTCTGAGGGCAACTTGCTTTGGTCAGGTCGCTTCCATAGTGCATGGATACATCTAGTAAAATTGCTTAATTTGGGAATCATCAAACAACTGCTGTTTGTTCCCATCAACGTAATATTTACAAGCATACATTTGGAGGACAAAAGGAAAACACCAAAAATGAAAGCAGAAGCCAGTTTGTGGAGATTCTTGTACAACATACAAAGGAGTGTGAACTTTATCCCATAGCTGGCAGAAGACACAAGTTGGGTTTAATTACAAGTGTGTCCAGGGTGGTCAGCTCTGCTTTTTAGATAAATCAATTTGATGGTTTATGTGGATGATGGATTTTCATCATCAAGATGAAAGAGGAGAACAATGAGCGAATTCTGCGTCTGTTATTACACCAATAAATATTTGTTGACTATATTAAATGATTGAATTGTATGCAGTGATCTTGTATCAAGACACATTTGGCTCTTGAGCAACACGGATTTGAACAGTGCAGGTCCATTTATGTGTACATTTTATTTGATAAATATAGTAAGAGTACTGTAAATTTATTTTCTCTTGATTTTCTTACATTTTCTTTAGCTTTATTGTAATACAGTATATAATACACATAACATGCCAAATATGTGTTAATTGACTGTTAGCAGTAAGGCTGTTAGTAAAGTTTTGGGTGAGTTGGGTTATACATGGACTTTTGATTGCACAGGGGAGTCAGTACCTTAGCCCCTGCATTGTTTAAAGGTCAACTGTATACAGTATGCATACTATCTCAGCTAACTTTTACTTCATTCATTCATATAAACAACAAATATCGAGTGACATATTTTGCGACAGTCTCTGGACAGTGGCTGCATGCAACTCGTAGAAATCTATAAACTGAAAAAAAAAATTACCTTCCCACTACATTTTCAACACACAGTACAAAGGAAAGCCAAATGTAATAATCACTCCTATTCAAAGAGGGGAAGAAAGGGAATCACACAGTAGTCATTGGTAGACAGCTATTGTGAAAGGCCACTGGGTGGATGCTGTGAGACCCTTTATTCTGGGTATCAGTGATATTCTTTGATAGGCTCCACTTCTGTCCTGTGACTAGCTCTCAAGTTCATTGTTCTCCAAGGCTTTGACTCAACCCTCTCGGTGGTCTTTCCTGCTCTACGATACTTCTTCCCGACATCTGAGGGAGGCATGGAAGAAAGGCCTCCTCCTTGGTGCTGAGCTGCATTCTCAGTCTGCCACCTGTCCTTACAAAAGTTGGGGGCCAATAATTGTTTTACTTCAACACTCAGTCTTTTTTGGTCTAGCTTTACAGCACTTTTGGCAATATAACTCTCTCAAACTTTTTAATATATTTGATTCTACTCACCACCATGTGCCAATATATCTATAGACTTACAGACATTTTGAGATTATTAGACTTCTATAGATTGTGTTCTTAGCTACTTTTCGCTGAGCCATTTTGTTGGGGGAAAAAAAATACTGGAAGACCTCTTAATCCAATCAGAGGTCTTAACAAAAAGTCCCTCAGACTGGTCTTTCTTCCCAGCTCTCTCTCAATGTGAGTCATTTAAAGTCTTGAAGAGACTGGAGAGGAGAATCGGTTGCATCTTTGAACTTTGAAAGTTCAGGGATATTTGGATTCTCTCGTTCGCTTCTTATTCCTTCTTGTAAATAGGCCAATCATTTCCTGAGCTCATTTCCTTCTCTTGATGCTTATCAACTGCAGCTAGTAACAAGCTACTTGCGCTAAGAGTATTCTGTCTCCAAATCTCCTTGCCCAAACCTGCAGATTCCGGAGTCTTCCTTCTGAGTTACTTTGGGTGACAGTGTTGCCACGTATCTGGCCATAAAATGTCACCATTTGCCTGGCCTCAAATAAATTCCTGTGCTGCTTTCCACTCAGCTGCATAGCCACATGACCCGTTCCTCAGGTTTTTGCTCTGCCAGCACCCACCTCCCGGGTATCCATTTCGATATACCCTATTGCTACAGTGGTGCTATGAACCCGGTACTCCTCAGATGCCAGTGGTTTGCAAAAATCTGTATTGATTTCTCATCCACAGATCTGGATTGGCTGCAGCAGCCCTACTCCAGGCTGTGGGCCAGTTGCTGGTTTGCACCACATACCCTCTCACTCAAGAATGTAGTCTGAAGGAGCAGCTCTTACGTGGGCACACTGTTGTCCTGCTACAGCAGAGAGGCCAGGAGGGATTTCAATGGACCTTTTCAGTGGATCAGTAAGCTTGTAGTGACCCAGAAAGAGTCCACTCAAACATGGCTCTTGGACTTTTACCCCTGTTCCATTGGCTGGTGCACATCGTGTGGCCAAGTGCAACATCAATGGGATGGGCGGTGAGTATTCCTCCCAGGGCAGGTGCACAGGGGAAAGTGGATCTTACTCTAATATACGAATACTCTAATATAATCCTCTATAAGAATTCAGTGTGTGTTGGGGTGCCTGGGTGGCTCAGCAGTTAAGCATCCGACTTCTGCTCAGGTTATGATCTCGGTTCCTGGGTTTGAGCCCTGCGTCGGGCTCTGTGTTGACAGCTTAGAGCCTGGAGCCTGCTTCAGATTCTGTGTCTCCTTCTCTCTTCCCCTTCTCTCTCTCTCTCTCTCTCTCTCTCTCTCTCTCTCTCTCTCTCTCTCTCAAATAAATATTAAAAAACAAAAGTCAGTGTGTGTGTGTGTGTGTGTGTGTGTGTGTGCAGGGTATGTGTTGGAGTCTATGTGGATCCATAGGAATCAATGTTTCCCTGGATTTGTAAACACTTGGGTTTAAAGACTATACTTTCAGGGATCATTTCTATAGTTGGTAAACACTTGGGTTTAAAACAGTGGTATTTGAAAACACCAGCATTTCCTTTCTTCTGAGTATTCAGAGTAGGCATATTCACAAAACAATAAAAAAGAATAATTCACCTAATTCTTTTCATACACCATAAAATATAATTCAGAGGGTGAGGATGTATCCACTTTCTGTCAGCTGTTTAAAAAATATGGCCTGGAGTTATTGTGTGCTCTTTAAGGTCACTTAGACATTATGAAACTCGTAATTAAATTTAAAGTTTGGTTTGCTAGCTTGATGCTTATTCTTAATTGAAAGAGATTAATTACCTTTCAAAGAAAAGTTTTAGAAAAGACTGTATCAAATTCTACACGTCCATAAATATGGCATGTTTGCTATGGAACAAAGAGCATAATTTGCCACAGATTTTGAGAAATAATACTTAACCTGAACATTTCTTTGATGTTTTAGCTTAATTCTGGCGCATCAGCCAGGAGAAAAATAGAGTACTCAACTATCAATTTAACATGGAAGAGAGATGACTTTGTCATTAAAAATCAATCAAAAGTAAACCTTCAAAGTTCAAAAAGGAAAACTATTAAAATGAAAAAATGGCTTTTATAAGTAATTTTACTTTAAAATTTTAATAAACGCATTAAAATAAATATAATTTAATGAAAGAATAACACTGATCTGTTGCCATGGAAAAACCTCTTTGATACTATAATGACAAAAAAATTTTAGATTAAAAGAAAATCCTCACGAGCGAGAAGAAAATGATGTATTGTTGAGGAAGAAAAAAACACGGGAAGGAAGAAACTCGCATCACAGGAATAAGTTACTGTTCACCAGACATCCGAGGGGGCTGCAGGGCTCCACAAGGAGAGCAAGAATCTTCTCTTAAAACGGACCTTAGTGGAAAGGACTTTTTTTTTTTCCAGCTCTGGGAAGTGTTCTAACATAGGTTAAGTCTCCAGCTTAGGACTGGAATGCACAGACAAGGGTCTGTGCCAACTCCTCGGCTTTGTTTAGTAGAATGTCCAAACTAAACGTGCTTGAAACTCCTGCTCTAGGTAACTGTTCACGTGAGTGTGATGGGTTCTTTCTCACTAGGCTTTCAACTTCTTTTCTCGTATATGACCTCCTCCGTGTTTGGCCTGATGCATTCGCCTGCCACCAGGAGCCTGAAGAATGTCACGGCATGAATGCAAAGACAACAGGAGAGAGGCTATTCCACGGATGCCCAAGATGATGATTTTTCAGGTCCCCAGTAAGGCCATAGGCTTGGGGTTTGGTTTTACCTGAAGGGAAAAGTATTGTCTAAATTTCTCCATTGACTTCTCTAACTTTCCCCAAAGCCTGGATTTCTTAATGGTGGAATTTTCATACTTGAGGGAGCGGAAACAACAGCCCAGAGCCCTCTGTCCCAGTTCATCTCGGTATGGAGGTGGAGTGAGGAAGGAGAGCTTGTTGGACCCCTGATCGGGTCTTCCACCTTGTGGGAGTCAAGTGACTTATGCCATCTGGCAGGGTGGAGGGGAAAATGTAGACAGGAAGGTCTTTGATCTCATTTCCTGTCAGGACACTGTGGGGAAATTGCTGTGGGGGCTAGAGCACCGGCTGTAGGGTGGCTGCCTCAGGTTGGAAGAGGCAGTTCACTGTGGGAAGACAGCCGTGTGCAGGAGGGTAGGCTCCAGTGTTGGTAAAGTGATTCAAAGGGAGGGTACAGAAGGAAGCCAGGTGGGCTGGCTGATAAGCATGTTGGGGAGATGTGGGGGGAGGGCGGTCATTGTAACTGAGTGAAAAGGCTCTGAAGTCAAGAGCTGCCCTGCAGCTCACCTGGGTGAGGAACCACATGTGAATTATTGCTAGACTTTTAGAGCCAGAAAGAGCCAAGTGGACTTTGTCAGCAAATGACGACTTCCCTTGGAACACTGCTTGAGTCGGTGGGTACTCACTAGGGCACCAGCCAAAGACTCAAGAATATCTTCGGGGTGTCCACTTACCCCTATTGGCAAATGGCATCACAGCAGATGACCAGAGAACTAGTGAAGAATATCCAGAGAGAGCCAGGCCCTCCTCGTATAGGCTCCCTTCACCATGTGATCAGATACCATCTCAGCAGAGCTGGGGGATGAAGAAGTAATCGATAAGACAGCATTAATCTTCTTAAAGATGAATTGTCTAAAGAGTTTGCAGTATTAGATCGGAATACTTTATTTTTTATCTATACTATCCAGTTGAATCTGCTTCTGTGAGGAATGGTCAGACTGGTTACGTAGTAAAAAAAAAAATTAAACACCACATTTTTCTTGCACAAAGGACTATGTGTGAGTAACTCATGACCCCATAACTCAAAAGTATCCAACCTAGTCTATGTGAAATTTAAGATGTCAGTCATATCAAATATGAAAGAAAACAAAACGTCCTCAAGGGCTTTCCGGGAAGGCCAGTGCAAATGTGTCTGATTCTTTGTGTTCATAATGGTTCCAGATAGCCAATGAAAGTTGAAAGCAACGATTATAAATGTGTGCTGGGGCCTGCATTTGGCTTGTGGATGTGTTCTCTTTGGCCTGCACTGTGTTGTAAAGCCTTGAATGGGTATTTATCAATACAGAGGTTTTAAACAAAAACTACAATTTCTGGATTTCTTCTGAAAGTGTACAGAAATGGTGGCAAATGGCTGGAGGGGAGGAGAACCTGTCCCTTGTAAGGAAAAAATGCCTGTATTTTCTGCAGTCACCACTACTTTTTCTATGACTTTTTTTTTTTTTAATGTCCAGCTCAGGACACTCATTTGCATTATTTGCCTAGTACCGTATACTCTTTTGAAATTGCGGACCTTGGCTTAAAGCACATGGAGAAAACAAGGGCTCATGGACCAACTGGCACCACTGATTTTTATTTCAGATTGTCGTTCTTGTTTCTCAGAAGTATTTCCGAAGGGTGGAATATTTTATTTCACTTATTTGCTCTGAGGTTTGTCTAATTAACTCAGCTTCACTTTCCAAGACGTGCCCACTTGAAAGTTATTATACCTTGTAGGGATAGGGTTTGGAATCTGGAGTATATTAATGTAGTGCTGCTTAGGTTGTAATTCTGTATTTTACAAATGCGGAATTTGCAAATAAGAAAAAGTATGATTTTTGCCATAAAGAAGAAACAATCTTAGAGGAGAACTTATTTTTGAATCTAAAGAGAAGTTGAATAATCTCAATGTCCAGGGCATAGGGTTGCAGTTCCACCTTGGGAGTGTCTGAAACTAGAAAGGCCAGCACTCCAAGAACTAGGTATCTGCCCCCACATCCCAGGTCCTCCATATTTCTTCTTCCCTCTTGTTTTTATCTTTCTGCATGAGGGATTATTTTTTTTTTTTTTTTTCCTTAGGTAGGCTCCCCACCCAGCATGGAGCCCAATGCAGGGCTTGAACTCACAACCCTCGGAGCAAGCCCTGAGCTGAGATCAAGAGTCAGACACTTAACCAATTGAGCCACCCAGGTATCCCTGTTGTTGTTTTACAGAATGATTCTTTCCATGTAACTGAAAACCAACCTAGTTGTGTGTTCCTTCATAGCTTGTGATATTATTAATTGAGGTGATTTCAGAGGAAGGGCAGTGATTGGCTAAGCTTAGACAACTGTGCAATTTCAAACTGAATGCAGTCGGATTGTGAGGTCATGGGTAAATATACCAATTCCTTCTAGAGCCGTGTGGATGATAGAGAGCTGTGAGTTGCCCAGTGAAGGGAAGAATGCTAGGCAGTAAATGCCATGGAAGTCCACAAAAGTAACCAAAGTGGCAACAGGTTTTAACCAAACAGATCACTAATTGATCATTGAGGAGTGGGGGCAAAATCTCAATTGGAATGGGCTTACCACAAAATGAGAGCAGAAGATTTGGAGTGGGTAGGTTCAGGTGACTGTTAGTGAGTTTTGATGCAAAAAAGGTAAAGAGATAGGATAGTAGATGGTATAAAGAGGAATATATTTGTATGCTGAAGGAGATGATTCAGTAGAGAAAAAAACCTGATGTAGAAGAGAGAGAAAATTTTTGGAGCCCTGAACTTTGATAGGTAAGAAGGGATGGATTCACTCATGAAATGGGATTGTCTTTATATATTTAGAGAGGAGTATAAATAATTGATCTACATATCTAGGATAGATGGCTACCTACTGAGCAGTGAGAGTCTATAAAACTTCTTTGATTTCTATTGATTTTCAGTGAAAGAGAAAGAGTGAGGACAAGAAATCATTCTTAAGGAGAATAAGAAAGAGAATGAATGGCTCAGGGAAGTTTGTGGTCATGGATTTAAAACAGTACAAGTTGTGAATTTTCTCCAGCTGTGTTCCATGCATGGGGTAAGGGCCAGAGGAAGTGGACATTCAGAGTGACCCACAGTACACTAAGAAAAGGGGTGTGTCAATTTCCAGGGCCTGCTGTAACAAATGGCCACAAACTGGGTGACTTAAAACAACATAAATTTATTTTCTTCTGGTTCTAGAGGTCAGAAGTCTGAAATCAAGATGTCAGCAGAGCTGAACTCTCTCCAAAGGCTCTAGGGGAGAATCTGTTCTTTGTCTTTTCCAGCTTCTGGTTGCTGTTGGTATTTACTGACTTGCGGCTGCATCACTTCTGCCCCCATGGGCACATTCTTCCTCCTCTTCTCTCTGACTCGTGGCCGCATCATTCAAATTTGTCTTCACATCACCTTATCTTCTGCGTGTCCTTTCAAAGGACCCTTGTCATTGAATTTAGGGCTCATCTGGATAATCGAGGATGATCTCATCTCAAGATCTTTAACATATCTGCAAAGATAGTTGTCCCCACAAATAAGACAACATTCACAGTTCTTTGGAGTTAGGACATAGATATATTATTTTGGGGGCCACCAGTTCAGTCACTCTGAGGAGCCAAGGAGCTGAGATTGGGTACAGTCACTCACATGATTACATAAACTATGTGAAAAGGAAAAGAAGACTTCAAGGGGGTGACTAATATGAGAACGATGTTGGGATCAAATGACAGCATTTATATGAGGTTGATTGGAACCACCATGCAAGAAAAAATGACATCAATAATTGAGGTGGCAGAGTGACATATATCAAATTGAGACATATGTTCATTAAAGAAAGATAAAATACTGAACACAGCATAAATTAAAGAACTTCCTACTATAGAGTAGTAATTTCTCTTCCTACACTATTTCACTGCGGCTGTCACAAAGACTCCATTTTGCCTGACTGTTACTACAGCAGTATGTCTTAGCAAATGTGGCCATAGGAATGTGAGAGCTTTAGCCTTCAGGAGCTTAGAGGCCTAAGTTAGATTGGATCTGTGTTTAAAAATACAATTAAAGGCATTCCCACCTGTCTCTCAGTGGTTTCTCTCCTTGAGCTTGTACTCTAGGCAGGTGCTGCCTCAGGAGAGTGTTTTCCCAGCTCCTTTGTATTTTTCCCCCTCTATAGTCCTGCTACACAACTCATCTGCATTCTCTCCATGGTCTTTAATAACTACATGAAGATGTTTTTTTTTTTTTTTTAATTACAACTCTTTCTTTCTCTCAACTCAGTTTTCCCCCAAGAAGTTGAGGTCAAATGCCCTTAATCAACTTTCTAAGAAAGAGCTTCCATTTCTGGTTATTCCAACTCTATATATGAAGGGAGTTTGAAATTCATTTTTTCATTCCAATTCTCATTTAACTGGTCCAAGCCTGGATTTATTCAGCAAACAAATGTTTACTGAGCACTCACTATGTGCTAGCTCTGGGAATACTAACACCAAGAAGACACGACTTCTCATGTCAGCTTACTCACTGTCCAGTGCAGGGATCAGCAAACTGTGACCCTCAGTCAAATCTGATACAGCCTATTTTTGTACAGCCCTTAAGCTAAGAAAGTGTCTCATGTTTTTGAGGGGTTGGTTGTAGAAAAAAATGGAATATGTGACAGAGACCATCTGTGACTCACAAAAGCATAAAATATTTGCTCTCTGGTCCTTTGCAGAAAAAGTTTGCTGACCCTATTCTACAGGGAAAATATGTGGGGATGATAATACCAGTCTCACAAAATTGTTGGAATTTGTCATGGACGGTGTGCTGTTTTTTGCCTAGCCAGCATAAATCTCTCTCTTTCTGAGACGACTTTATCTTTTGGTGACAAAGCCTACCTGCTCTCAGACTGTGAGCTATGGGTGGGCCTGATTCCATTACCATTTGCTTAGGGCTGGGTACCTCGCCTGGTTAATCTTGCTTTTCATCATCCCTGGTCACAAAAATTATTCACATGGCCCAGGTAGGTTCAGTAAGATTCAGTCATGAGACTTTTGCTACAATTACTAGGAAAGAAAAACTCTTTATTTCTCCTGGAATTATTAGATGAATAATAATGGTGAGCTTTAGCAGTTCAGAGCACTCTTTCTAAGAGATTAACACTAAGGAATGTGGAGACAAAAATGAATCCTAGAACAAGTGCTGAAGATACTGATTGAGCCCTGGATTCTGTCATACCTGGAGCTAATTCTTGTTTCTAGAGGCTTCTTGTGTGTGTGTGAGATAATAAAGTTATTTTTTCTTAATTTAAAATATTTTAAAGTAAGCTTCTGTTAACTGTAACATTAGGTATTCCCACTGGTATCAAATTAAATGAGATAATGAATGCTAAATAATTTATACATAATAAATGTTTAAGAAAGCAATACTCTTCTTTAAAATCAGTACTTAGTATGCTATCAAAAATATAAAATATTTACACTCTGAAGGTATGTTGAAGGTCATATAATCCAATTCCCTTGTTTTGCTGAATTGGAGACTGTAGGGCCCCAGCAAATCTAAAAGAAACTGAAAAATTACCTTCAGAATGGAAAAACACAGTGCTGTGTACTAATTACGAATTGAGATGTATTTAATTTTGTATGGTAACTGTTATGAGCCACATCTGATACATCTGTGGCAGTCAGAGAAGGCTTCCTAAAAGAGATAGGGCTTAGCTGGACTTGAAGGAAGAATGTCTTTGCTCAGTTAAAAGGGGTGGGGTCAGGTGGCAAGACCTAGAGAAAGGGAGTTTATCCCCCATTGAGGGAATATGGTCCATAAAGGTCTGAACATGAAAGACAGCACATAACCTTCTGAGAACTGCAAGGAGTTAAACGCAGGGAGAGGATTGAGTGTGGAGCAGGAGGGCGGGGGGCGGATCATGACAGTCCTTATGTAAAGAATGTGGGCCATGAGAAGAAATCCAGGTTTCTTTCTTTAAAAACAATGAGTATGGTTGACACAGTTTTCTATTAGTTTGGGGTGTATAACATAGTAATTCAACTTCCGTCTACATTGTGCTATGCCCACCACAGGTGTAGAGAAATTCAGGTTTTAAATTTATGTTTTAGAAGGAAAATGGCGAGGTAACAATTCGGCCACTGTTCTAATACAGGAGAATAATGTGAAAGGTCTAAGGTGTGATTGATCTGGGGATAGAAGGGCGGGGAAAGGGTAGGAGCCCAGACGGAGATACAGAACATGGGAGAGGTATTTGACAGATGAGCTATGGTGGCTAATTCCACGTAGGAAGAAACCTGGACAGAAGAATTGCTCCAAGAGCTTAGGCTTTTGGCTGCTGTCTAGGATTAGAGAATAAAGGAAGAGAAGCCTGGCCTGAATTTTGTTTCGTTCGTTTTTCTTGTAAGGTGTGGGTGTGGGAGAAACATGATGCGTTCTACTTTTGGTATTTGGAGGTTTAGGTGCTCACAGTCCTTAAGTGAGGGCTGGAGTCCCAGAGAGAGGTTTGGGCTGGAGATGCAAAGTTTTCAACAATCATCATGTCAATGGAAGTTGAAAACATGCTATGGAATGAGATTTTGTAAGGAGAGAGAGTTGCTTCTGTTGATTTATTCCAGATCTTTCTCTTTATAAAATTGAATATAATGAGCAAAATACTTATTTTAAATATAGGCTATAACAATGAATTTTGAGCAAGTTTTCACTATAGTTTCTCTCTACATCTGTACACCTGGGAATTCTAAAATTTCTGTAAAGAACTGTAGATATTATAGCAATTTTTCTTAGGGACTTTGAATTCTGTAAAATCCACAGCAATGCTATGTTCCTCTTATTGAAGAATGAAGAAATAGCATAGCATTATGGAGAGAGTCCCAGACTAGAAATCACTACAGGCATACCTCATGCTATTGCGCTTTGCTCTATTCTCCTTTACGGGCACTGTATTCTTTACAAATTGAACTTTTGTGGCAACTGTGTGTAGAGCAAGTCTACCGGTGCCATTTCCCCCATAGCATTTACTCACTTTGTGTCTTTGCGTCATATTTTGGTAATTTTCACAATATTTCAGGCTTTTAAAATTGTATTTGTTATGGTGATCTATGATCTGTGATCTTTGTCGCTATCGTCATTGTTTTCGGGTGCTATAAAATGCACCCATACAGGATGGCAAACTTAATAAATGTGTGTGTGCTGACTGCTTCACTGGCCGGCCATTCCCTCCTCTCTCTCTCTCTCTCTCTCTCTCTCTCTCTCTCTCTCTCTCTCTCTCTCTCTCTCTCGCTATCCCCTAAGACACAACACTAGTGAAATTAGATCAATTGATACCCCTACAATGGCCTCTAAGCGTTCAAATGAAGGGAAGAGCTGTATGTCTCTCAGTTGAAGTCACTCACTTTAGAAGATGGGAATGATTAAGATAGTGAGGAAGCCATGTCAAAAGCTAGCATGATGTAGAAATAGCAAGACAACTGGAATTGGACATGAAGCCTGAAGATGGGACCGAATTGCTGTGATCTCATGGTCAAACTTCAACCGATGAGGAGCAGCTGCTAACGGAGGAGCAGAGAAAGTGGATTCTTGAGATGGAATCTACTCCTGGTGAAGATGCTGGGAAGATCGTTGGAATGATAACAAAAGACTTAGCTTATTACAGAAACTTGGTTGATAAAGCCGTGGCCGGTTTTGAAAGGATTAACTCCAGTTTTGAAAGAAGTTCTATTGTGGGTAAAATGCCATCAAACAGCATCACACGCCACAGGGAAATCGTTTGTGAAAGGAAGAGTCAATGTGGCAAACTTCTTTGTTCTCTTATTTTACGAAATTGTCACAGCCACCCGGCCCTCAGCAGCCACTACTGCAACCAGTCAGCAGCCATCAACATCAATAGTGACTGATGGGTAATTTGTCTTTCTATAATTTCATCCTAGTAACACTCTTGACATTGACATGTGGTAAGCAGATCTGATGAGCTCAGAGTTGGTGCTTTAAAAGCAAACGAGAGATAGGGGTGCCTGGCTGGCTTAGTAGGTGAAGGTTAGGTGTTGGACTCTTGATCTAGGCTCAGGTCATGATCTCAAAGTTAGTGAGTTCGGGTCCTGCATCAGGCTCTGTGCTTGCAGAGTCTGCTTGGGATTCTTTCTCACTCTTTCTCTCTGTCCCTCCCTTGCTCATACGCTCACCCTCTCACTTGCTCTCTTTCTCTCCCAAAATAAATAATAAACTTAAAAAAAAAAGCAAACTACAGATTGGTAGAAATTACAAACAATTTTAGACCAAAATATAAGTGCAGTTTGTGCTGGTGTATCATTTTAATACTTAATGTTGAATTGCCTTTATTGAAGTTCTCAGCTAAGGGAGTCAGTGTTGGTATAGCCTGAGAAACCATTGTCTCTCTTAACTCCATGCTGCCCCGTTGCCAGTGGCTCAACACCCAGTGTTTGATTTTAGGGCTGTTGGGTGAGACAGCTTTGACGTTTAGTGTTACGTGAGTTCCTTCAAGCCATAATTATAAGTTGTTCAGAATATTGAAAGCAGAATTTTTGTCTTCTGTGGATGGATTTTTAGCCAAAATGTTTAATATTCAACTGTAAAAAAAAATTCCAGTAACTCCCTAATTGGGTATACAGTGCATATTCATTTACACTAAAGTAATTCAATTACAAAATGTATTTTCATTGTGAAAAACTGACAACATAATGGATAGAAATTGTGTAAGGAAATGAATACATTCTCAAAGAATGATTGACTTTTTAGACGTCACAGAACCTGAAATATATGAAACATTATAGGTAAAATGTCATTCACTTTTGCAAGTAGGCAAGCAGATTCCGTTGGAATATTTTACTCAAATACATCTAATCCTGTCCTTAGTAAAGTAAAATAACAGATTTTACAGAAAGACTTATGTGGAAACTCAAGACAGCCGAGCGTGACTCCTAGATGTCCTATGTAAATTACAAAGCACCTGTTTGTTTCCAGGTCCCGGCAGAACTGCGGCATTAGTGAATAGAGGCCATATACTGGATGTAATATGTATTGATCTCAGTGAGGCATTTGATGTAGTGTTTAATGAAATCTTATTCCCCAAATAATTTAAATTGGCTTGGCTATGAGAGCAATCACATGCGTTGAAAACTGGCTGAACAAAAAGGAACGGAAGGTGGTGTGAAATGCCCACCTGTCGGTAGAGAGAACTACAGTTTCGCCAGCTTTTCTGTTACGCCTGCAAAAGAAACAGAACGGAGGAACACGTCTTGGAAAACCTTTCAGAAATAAAGTGTATGTTTGGTAGATCTTTTTTCTTACCAGGATAAATTGAAAATCATACAATGCTCTAATCTGATGTATTTTTTTTTCCTATTAACATTTATAAGAGCCTTTGCCTGTGCTTTAAATCAGAATGGAAGGAGGACCAGCATAAAGAAAGGGATCTTTTGTTCACATTTTGAGATACTGAAGACATTGTTTGTGTTTACCTTTTGGCATTTATAAAAATCTGGCTTGTATTAGCATTGTCTTACCTCTGTACTTTTTTTTTTTTTTTAAGTTTCTTTATTTTGAGAGAGACAGTGAGCAAGCATGCAGGGAAGGGACAGGGAGAGAGCAAGAAAGAGCAAGAGAATGAATCCCAGGCAGGCTCCATGCTTTCCGCGCAAAAGCCCCACATAGGGCTCGAACCCCCAAACCATGATTTATGACCTGAGCTGAAATCAAGAGTCAGATGCTTCACTGACGGAGCCACACAGGTGCCCCATCTATACTTTCTTTATTCAAAGAAGGTTCTTAGTAATTATCCATTGAATTACCACAGCCATTTCCTGCCCTCATTTGTAGCTTTAGGTAACGTTAAATTAAAAAAAAAGAATATAAAACCTTTACTGAATTATTTTATAATCTTAAGCATGGTTGTAAATGGAAAAATTGGTGGTGCAAAGGAATAAGGAATCTGGTTTAATTTATTATGCAGACATCTTGTATAGCACTAAAATTTTAAATGTACAAAGGTAATTTTTTTAATCCTTCAACCCAAGTACATACTAGTGTCTTTCTTGATATCCTAGAAGAAAAACTGCTTGAAATAATTTTAAACAACACATGTTCTGGTAATAATATTCATGAGACTGAAATGTAATGTTAATAGAATGAAGGTCTTAACATTTATATAGAATAAGAGAACTACATTTTTGAAATCAGTGATGAATTATTCATGGTGTTAAATTTATTGTGTTTTCCTAAAATTTTTGCACAGAAGATTCATAGCTTTTGAGCCTATGAGTTTTTATTTCTTTCAAATATAGCAGTATTCTGTCCATTTTATAAAGACAATTGGACATAAGATGAGTAAGCTCATAAGGTGTTTAGAAGGATGGTAAAATGAGGCCTGAAATTTACATATAATCTGTTATTTTCTGATATTGTCAGGAAAGTAATCTTTCAAAAATTAGTAGGTGCGTTTCCTTCAGTGGCCACTTCTTTAACGGTAGTCTGTTTTTATTTTTCTTAATGTCTATTTTATTATTTTTGAGAGAGACAGTGTGTGTGTGCAGGAAGGGGAGGTGTGCAGAAAGAGAGACAAAGAATCCCAAGCAGGCTCCAGGCTCTGAGCGGTCAGCACAGAGCCCGGCGTGGGGCTAGAACCCACGAACTGTGAGGCCGTGACCTGAGCTGAAGTTGGACGCTTAACCGACTAAGCTACCCAGGTGCCCTTTGTCTATTTTCAAATATTTGAGTTTTGCCTCTTTGTCACGGCAGCCCAATATAAATTGCTATTAAGTTACCGTAATATTTTCAATCAGTAAAAGTCTATTTTGGTCCTTTGAAGGGCTACTTGTTGGGTTAATTTCCACTGTTTAATTTTTGGCAAATTTCCAGGTGATCCACAAGGTAACAAGAACTATTATTGGAGCATAAGACATGAAAGAAAATGCTGTTGTCTTAGAAACAGACTTTGCTATGTTATCTTCCTGTAGTGGTTGGTACACAGGCTGCGAGAGCATACAGTGCTAGCATGGTGTTGGGAGAGCACTTTGGAAGCCAGAAGAACATTCTTTTCTTGTAACTTCTATCGTGTTTTGAATGTCGGAGAATAATTTTTTTAAAGCGGTGAGATAAAATGTGGTTAATTTTCTCTTAGTGTTTTATCAGCTGTATATGCTCGCTCATGAATGCTTCATCAGAGACTGTAGGTTCCAAATGACACTCTTGAGAAGATTTTTGAATACTACAGTGATATTAGGATATCCTGATGCAGATGCTTATCATCAGCGAAGCTGTGGCAACATTTAGTGGAGATGAGTAAGAATGCTAAAACCATTTAGAGAATGACCACTGAAGGCACTGACCATTTCAACTATGATATGTTTAAAAAAAAAAAAAAGTGTCAAGAAAACAAAGCAGGTCAGAGGTCACAGGATAAAAAGGTCCTATTTTGAGAGAGTCTCCAGATCAACGCAGTAGAAGACACTCATGATTTTGGCAGTCTTTATTGAGTACCTCCCACTTGCTAGATGCTGTTCTAGGCACTGCTAAGGCGCATTAAAATAACCTAAACAAAAACCTGCCTCTTCCCTCATGAGACTTAGACTTTGAGAAGAAGAGAAAGACACTAAGTCAGTCAACAAGTAAAATAAATGGGGTGTTACTTAGTGTTGTGATGCAGGGACGATGATGTAGCAGGAAGGCATCTAAAGCCGGGAAAGAAAACGTGTGAGTGTGTGTGTTGGAAGGGGTAGGTCCGGGGATAGGAGCTGCGATTTTAAATAAATGGTCAAGAAAGCCCTCTCTGTCAAGGTCGGCTTTGAGGGGCGAACGGAGTATGTCCACTGTTTGTATCTACATAACAACATCGCTCTGATCCTTCTTAAAATCCTCAGACCTGAAAGATGACTCAGATTTCACTTCATTCCAACTATTAAGATTTTTCCCCACAAAAACATCACTCCATATATACTACCATATACTGAGTAGAATCGAAATGCACAACATTTCAAGGTGTAAACATACGAACGTAGCATTGATTAAATGCATTGAAATATAACCCGTTACAAAGTCAAGGGCTTAGCGCCTGATACATAAACACATCGTGAACTATAAAGATGTTGAATTCCGTTTTATAACACGCTGAAAGTGTAGAGGTGATGCTTTGTGATTCCTTTGTTTCCTTCCTATCACGTTTTCAGATGTTACAGGGAAATATACTCTGAGTTGTACAGTTGTTGAATTTCTTGTATTCAGTAAGCACACGGAAGGATATTAGCAAACCAAAGAGGGGCATGAGGATATTCTTTTTGAGTCTTAGCCTTGCCTTTAATCATTTCCATGGATATTGGTTTCACTGGCCCTTACATTAATCTTCTTAGCAAAAAGAGATGAACAATACTATTACCCCTGTTTTGTAAATAAGAAAGAGGATGATAGGAAGGTTAAAAGATCTGCCTCAGGCCATTCTAACTATGAGGCTTTGGTAAAGTCCTTAGAAGAAGCTATTTGTCTTAAACGACAGTTCTGAGTTTTAAACACTAAGGTCCAGAGTAAACCTAATCTGAAACAGTATATTGTAATAAAAAGATAACAGGACTGGGAATCAAGAGTTCTCAATTCTGCTTGCGCTTAGACCACTAACTAGTTCTTTGGCTTTTACAGTTGTTATTATTTTTCAAGTTGGAAAACCATTAGATACTGTTTTATCGGAACCATTTATTGACAGCCTCTGCGGTACTGGGCACGGTGTGAAGTATTGATAAAGTTATGTTCCATATCCCGAAAGAGCTCATGTACTCGTGGAGCAGATTTACAAACAAGAGCGGTGTGCTGAACAGTACATCAGAGGCAGGGACAACGGGGAAGGGGAGGAGAAAGACACAACCAAAGCAGAAGTTAGGACAGCAGAGAAGGCTGCTCACATACTCACCCACAAAGTCACCAGCTGAGATAAACTAGACTTGCAGTTGATTGATGCAGGAACATATCACAGACAGAGGGAACCAAAGTGCAAAGGCCCAGAGGCAAGAAATAACAAAATTTTAGACGCATAGTTATTTCACTACGGCTGGACGATTGAGGATAAAGGCAAGAAGGGTGAGAAAAGCTACATTTTTCAAGGATGGGTCAAGAAATGCCTACCGACCGCGCAGGTTTGCTTTGAACCTGCCTGCAAAGGGATGTTGAGGGACGCAATTGTGCACAATCAAGGGACCCGTTGCATTTGAAGTTTACAAGGCCCCGCTACAGGTGGAGTAGAGGATTGATTTGACATAGAATTAGGAGGCTGTATTAAGACTTCAAGAAACCAAGTTATGAGGGGCTGAAGTAAAATAGTGCATGCATAATAGTTTAGAAAAGGTTGATTCAAGAGATTTGTCAAGTAAGATGCGTACGATTTGATAAGAAACCGTACGTAAAGGAGGACAGGATGAACAGTGAGGATAGTTAAGGTAATTTTGAGTAGCACCATAGAGAAGGTTAGGAACTGGAATTAGCTGGTGGTGGGAGAGAGCAAGGTCTGGAGGCCTCTGTGCTTTTTCAGCGGCACGTCATTGAGCAAAGGCATAGGTTAGGATGCACTTGGCCAATGTGCTGATGTTTATTTAAAGGTCGGGGGCTCTGGGATTAGTGGACCCCATGGTCTAAAGTCATCATTGCAGGCTTAATTCCCTGCATCCCCTACAATCATCCTAGAGGCTGCTGGATTGTCCTAGGAATCCAGAGTTGGCACCCTACTTCTTTAGCACACCTCCCGTGACCTTGGGAACACCTGGGTTGTATACCCATCCTCTAATCAATGAGATGATGATGATTAGTTTTGGCAAATTGAGATTTAGTGCTGGGAGAGGCTGGCTTTGTCTTCTGAATTAAGTGTGAGAAGAGAAAAAAAAATCCGGGCTCTGCCCATAAAAGGAGGGGAAAGTAGCATTATGATAAAATCGATATAGGTTAAGAATACTTACCTTGAATGTGTATGAAAATAGGGAAAGTGAGGAGCCCCTGGGTGGCTCAGTCGGTTGAATGTCCAGCTCTTGATGTTGGCTCAGGTCGTGATCTCAGGGTTGTGGGACTCGAGCCCCAAGTCGGGTTCCATGCTGAGTCTCCAGGAAACTGCTTAAGATATTCTCTCTCTCTGCCCCTTGCACTCTCTCACTCTAAAATAAAAAAAAAAAAAAAAAAAAAATAGGGAAAGTGAATCTGATTTGCCAAAACAGATGGGGCAAGGTTGTCTATCTCTGGGCCTGGGGGTGGAGAAGGGGGACAGAGAGGAGAGTAGCAGATGAAATTCAAAATAAAAATGAGATTACTTAAAGGTCTTTGATTTTTTCTCCTTTGTCACTTTCTTCATTTCCCTAAAACAGAAGGGAAACGGCGTTTCTCGTTTTTAATCTAAACGTGAAGAGATCTCTAAGTGTGAAGCAGATCCAAGGGAAAAATAACCCTCTTAGATATAGATGTTATTGCCATTAAATTACCACCTTAAGGAGATGTACATATAGGAGATACAGTTAATTTCACATGACTCTGGGAAGGACCACTAAGGTAATGAACTTTATTGAGAGTGCTTTTAATCCCATTATGCACATTTGAGAAGCTTTCTAAGCAGGGAAGACCACTGAGTTGATAAAAGAAGCATTTAGTTAGCAAATACCTTTGTGCTTCCCTGCTCACTGGTATATTTGCTTTAGAAATGGATGTTACTCACATGGTAGGTACAGACTGGCTTCTCTGTCTCGTCTCAAAGAGTGAATGAGTGTGTGTGTGTGTGTGTGTGTGTGTGTGTGTACCCCAGGGACCATCAGTGTCATGAAGTAACTAAGGAATACATTAAGCAACTTTTCATGGATATGTGGATTGCATAATTTAAGACTATCCTGGGGCACCCATAAATGATGCATAGGTTTTGTTTTCTTATTTTACATTTTTAGAGGGGAGAAGGATACTTGATTCTGCACTTTCTACACCTTTAGCGTTATCCAAATCTCTCTCCCTGTTGAACGTTGAGCATCCGTAAGGAGCCATGCCATCTGCTGTTGACCCTATTTTCCTAAGATCCTTTTAGAGCATTCATTCTTCCTCAAACCCGTTTGAAGAGGAACGGTTAGGATGCTTCCATTAGACCTCACCCTTACCTGTGTTAAAACAGTGCTGGAGATCCAGTCAGCAGGGGTTTGGAAATGACTTAACTGTGTGTTGCACTATTTCTGTAGACTGTGTTGTCATTTAAAAGCCTATGAAAATAGGATTCAGTCTTATTGTGCATTAGTTACGTAGAACCTGAATTTTCCAGTGGTTTAGGACGAGTGACACCTTCTGTGGCTGTACATACTCTGTGCTAGGACGTGAACTGTGTGTTTGTAAAAGCTAATCTCCTTTCCACTTGTAACCGCACTCTGAGCCTTCTCCGCACGCTGGATCAGTATAGAGCTAAACAACAGATGGTAAAACAAACAAACGAGCTAAAAAAAATAACCCTGAGAATCTGGAGAAGGAATTCAATATAATGATTTTATTTGCTTGGGTCACTTTGTTTTATAAATCAACGATTAAGAATGCTATAATTAGTTACCAGCAAGAGGGCAATTTTGTTCGGCCGTTTCCTGTTTAAAGATCTGGTATCATTAAAACATTACTTTTAGGCCCCTTCTAATCGCGACACTCGAGGACACGGGGTATATGTCTTAATTGTCCCCTTTTAAACTGGAGCCAAAGTTGAACAAGTTGATACTCAGCCCTACAGACAGATTTACGTTTTTTTCTGGTGAGTGCGGCCCTTGATGCACCGCTAGGTGGCAGCAGAGTTTTACAGTTTCTGACTCCGGGAGGCAGAAGCTACCTGCGCTCTCTGGGCCTCTGTTCTGCAGCAGCCGAGGCTGATATAAATGTATAAACAAGCAGAAGCTATGTGTGACACACACCACTATTCTTAAAGCAGAAAGCAACAACTCCAAGCCAGGTGTTTGGCTTCCGATGGTCTGGTGAAGGCAAGGCTTTGCTGATGGGCTGAGTCAGAGGAAGGAAAAAGACGAGTGTTTCTGGAGGTTAGGTTCTCTGCAAGTGTGGTTTTGTGCCATTGTCCAGGGCTAGTGCGTCAAAGCGAGGCGGTTGGCGACTGCTCCCTGCTGCTGCCGGAAGGGCTGCCGGTGCCTCCACCTGGCTCTGCTGTGGGCCCTTATTGCCTGACCCCCGTTGGCAGAGGAGCAATGAGGCAGCAGAACGTGGAAGAGTAGCGACACGTGGAAAACCCAGATCTTTTACCTTGAAAGCGCGCGGCTCTGAGGCGTCTTAACAGCGAGAGGTTAGTTCCAGAGTTGAGCAGGAGTAGAAAGCGAGAGTAAAAAAACATTTGTGTATAAAAAGACTGGCTCAGTTGCTATGCAGACTATTACCCGGGAAATCTACAAACTCTTGCAACACGTGCAACGTTCATGGTAAATTCAGAGAGATGCTAGGGTCACGCCTAAAGATATTTGCGTTTAGAGGCGATAGATTTAGGAGTTTGGGAGCGGGTGGGTTTTCTTTTCTGAATGAGACCACTGTATGCCAGGATGACCAAACTTTTCCCCTTAGGAAAGCACCAGAGGTGGTAAAAACAGAGGGCAGAGTGTGTCCCCACAGGTAGGGGAGAGATACAGCAGCTGCATTGTTCTAGAAAGGCAGTAATCTGTAGGTTGTATTCTGAGTTGATCCACCTACATCTGCCATCGCAGCCGGCACCCGGTACGGGGTGAATGACACACGATACTCCCCAAATGTCACTGTCCAGCCGTGTCCACCAATTAAAACTAATAAACATTCCTCCCCATGCTGAAGATGTGCTGCCAGCCCAGCAAGCAGCAGGGCAGGCAAAGGCAGAGCATAATAACAGCAGTCGCAACAGCGGCAGCCAGAGCCCTGGGCAGCAGGTGCACTTGGCTGGGAGCATGGAAGGGCACAGTGTGGCGCTGGCATTGCCCGCTCACATATTATGCAGGCAGAGCTGAGTTGTTTACAAATTGATAGCAGAGGGGATTTGGTTGGAGACAGAGCCGAGCACGCTGCATTCTGTGCTCAGAGAAACCTGAGTGGGGTTCCCTGCTGGTTGGTTGGGTGCCATTCACCAAAGGGGGGGACCTGCCTCCCATCCCCCATCCCCTTCTGCACCCCCCCCCCCCCCACACACACACACCCTCACCAGGTAGCACAGGCCCAGTTCTACGGGCAGGTGAAAAACACCTGGTGAGAAACTTAAGGACGTTTGATGTGGAGGACCAGGAAGTCTCTTTCTCAATGACTTTGTCTCTTCCAGGTCCCATGGATGTGCCAGATCCCAGAGCAGTCCAGTCGGAATGTAGCTGGAAAATGGGAAAAGAAAAGACCTAGAATAAACAGGGGCCACTGAAGAAGGTAATAAACCTCCAAGAAGGTAAGGGCTACACGAATGTAAGAGGCTACGAGAAGGTAAGAAACCTGCTGAAATGTCTTTGCGTTCAGCGTACCGTGTCTTACCCACTCCTCTGTGCTGGATTGGAGCTTCTCTGGGAAAGAACTGGAAAGTCCTAGGAGAGAGACGGTGTGTGTGTTGGAATCATGGGTGCAGGGGTCTGGAGTGCCAAGTGTCACTGGGTGGAATGGAGGGGCCGGAAGCACAGGTGATCAAGCTTCCCACCCACAGTCAATTCTGGATGGTGCTCACACCCAACAGTGAGGCACCAGGGGTTTTTCTGGGTTTCGGTGTTACTTCCACCACTTGCAGTAGGAGTGTGTCCTCTTTGCATCTTGTCAGCGGCGCCGCAACCTAGGTCAGTCTTTGTTTTCACCTCTGCCGGTTTCAACTCTGCTGTCGCATGGCGTCAGTGCTGTCACGCAGAATCGTGCCTCTTTGGCGAGTGCCGTTATGATACAGGACACCTGAAGGTGTCATTTTCCAGTGGCTAATTAACCTTGAGACCAGAGGCACACCAGCGTAGCCCCTTAATTACTTTTGTGTGTAAACCTGCAGGCAAAGAGTGACGAAGGGCCGGGAGCCCTGCTGTCATGGTCCCGTCCCACCTGTCTGACCCATAGTCTGGGGACTGTTATAGGACACTGATTTCTGTCTTCGCCATGAGTTGTGCTGCATTCTGAGTTCAGATGGCAAAGCTTTGAGTGTCCGAGTGGAACTTTTGGACAGGTGTATGCAAACACTTGTAGTGTTTTTATAATAATAGAAAAGGGGGGGGGCGACTCCTTTGCCTCTGCCTGCCGTGGTTGCTTGACCAACAGCTGGAAAAAACAGGATGATCATGACTGTGGTGGCAGAAAGCCGTGAGAATACGTTTCCGGTAGCACTGCTTTCATAGGCTCTAAAATGGTGTCTGTTCCCTAACTGACGCCCTAGTCTCTCTCTTTCCCACAATTTGAGTGAACTGAGCCAGCGCTTTTTTTTCACAGCGTTAGCTGCCAAAAACATTTGACTCCAGCCCGCTGCGTCTTGGGCCACAGGGATGAATTGGTTTGAGGCTGGGGATTGGGGTGATGTGGAGGAATAAGAGAGGAGAGTGTCACGTGTGGTGTTCGAACCTGAAAAAAAAAAAAGTGGGAAAGCGAACAAAGAAAGCAGATGACAAAGACCTGGAAGTTCAAAACAAGACCAGGGAACCCGATCCCCGCCTAGTAAACCCGAAGAGCTAGATTGAAACTAAGGATAGAGGAGCCAGGACCAAAACCTAATCACACACACTCCCACGCGCGCGCGCACACACACGGTGGTTGGTTCAAACCTGGACAAGGGTCTAAAAAAGTAAAGTGGAACGTAGAATCAATAGTGGAGACTGATGTTATCAAAGGGCATGGTCTGTTGACACCTTTTCCTGTGACATGTAAAGTAGGTTCGTCCTTCCTTTCAAAACCACAAAGAAAGCACTGCAGGCTCACTACACGTGTAGAAAATAGAAACAAGAAAAATTAAATTCCACGAGGTGTAAACCAGTCAGGTTTTCGGATTTCGCCGTTACTGCCACCAAATTGCTGTTCATCTTCGGCTTAAATACATGCGGTGACAGGCTCCTTTCTAGTTATTGGTGGTTTCTGTGTACTGATGGTGGTTTCTTTTGTTGATTCCAACATGACCTTTGCCGTGTTTCCCCTTCCGGGACTCTGTTCTGATTCTGGAGCTATAGAAGGCAAACCCACCACTCCATCATGCAGAAGTACTTAAAACCATTGAAAAGAGGGCTCATGGCCCATCCTGTAGCTCATTAAGTACCTCATCAATGCCAAGTACTTTTCTAAACTCTGGAAATACGAGATGAATAAAGCGGGACATGGGTCCTCCCCTCCTGCCATTTGTATTCTGGCTCTGCATCGAGGAATGTGTCCACACTGCAGGATGCACAGTTATCAAGACTCACAGTTGAATCTAAGAAATACTAGGGGGACATAGAGAAGGGTAGGACTGACTAGTTCTTACTTGGGAAGACGATGCAGGGAGACATCCACCTTAGAGGATAAGCAGGGGTTCCTTAAGCCTAACAATGGAAATTGTACATATTTGGAGTTCCAAGGGAGACAGGAGGAGAAATGCCTTCTCCTCTTGAGCAGAAATAGAAAAATAGTCGGGGTTCTCTGTTCGAAGACATTAACCCTGTGAGCAGCACACAGGCTGTTCCCAGAGGAGCTGAGCTGACCGCCCACTTCTTTTGGCTTCTGAAATCTCTTTACAGAGTAGTGATTGCAGTTGGTCATCTGGCATAAAATGGGGTTTACTGGCTATTAGCTCTGCTCCAAAAGGAAGTTTAGGGAGAAGGCAGAGAGAGGCTGGCACGTTTGTTAGTTTAACATTTTGACTCTGTTTTGATGGAGCTGAAATGAGAGAGTAGAAGAAATTCATAAAGGTTTTTAGTCTACACATTTTGAGGGTCGGGGTCATATCTTCGGTTTTCTGTGGATGTGAGAAATTGTGCACCAATCGCCAACAATAATATTTGTTGAATGAATGTTTTTTTTTTAAATTTTTTTTTCAACGTTTATTTATTTTTGGGACAGAGAGAGACAGAGCATGAACAGGGGAGGGGCAGAGAGAGAGGGAGACACAGAATCGGAAACAGGCTCTAGGCTCTGAGCCATCAGCCCAGAGCCTGATGCGGGGCTCGAACTCACAGACCGCGAGATCGTGACCTGGCTGAAGTCGGACGCTTAATCGACTGCGCCACCCAGGCGCCCCTTGAATGAATGTTTTAATAAATTAAACAGTAAGGTTAGTGCTATCATGCTTCTTTTATGAATTGAACTGGCTTTCCTTAGAATTGTAGTTTCATTATATGAGTTATTACTACAAAACACATATGCTGCTCTCACATGCCTTTGTGATTTAACTTTCAAATCTACCCCTCTCTGTGTTACAAATGGATCATGTGGAGATAGTAATGCTGGCTAATTTAAAGAGTATAGGATGTTAAACTGTACAGGGTTTATCCCAAGGAAATTCAGAAGGAGTCATAAATCACCATGGTGACATAGCACATTGTGGTCCTTAGGGGGATAAAATACTATAAACCTTTTCTAATGATTTACAAATCTCTCAAATGAATTGTCATATTGACACAACTCGGGCCACAGCAGGGAATAATTATTCTCAGTTACGCATCCTAGAACAGAGGGGAAACCTTACACTAAAGTCATGCCTGATAGCTCAGACCATGCTTTCTGTACTGTTGGCTCTTAACTTGCCTAATAGTTTTAAAAGAGAAATACCATCCCTTCCTGCAGGGATTCTGACTGAAACCAGATTTTCCTTTACAATGAGGTGATACAGTTCATAGCATTTTAAACAGTCCTAGTAATTTCTGCTTTTGGAACACTTCTTTTTTTTTTAACGTTTGTTTATTTTTGAGAGAGAGGCAGAGTGTGAGTAGGGCAGGGGCAGAGAGAGAGGGAGACACAGAACCCAAAGCAGGCTCCAGGGTCGGAGCTGTCAGCCCAGAGCCTGATGATGGGCTCAAACCCATGAACCGGGAGATCATGACCTGAGCTGAAGTCAGACACTTAACTGACTGAGCCACCCAGACGCCCCTTCTCTTGTAACACTAATCTGATGATCCTCACGTTCTTAAACATTAAAATTTTATTAGGTCTGGATCCTCGAAGCATCAAAGATCCTCTGCACATCAAATCACAACCAAATCCACTTCAAAGATAGCTATGCTGAGGAAATTTATCTCTAAAACTACAGCCTGTAACTTCTATGTTTCCCGCCCCCCCCCCCCAAAGCACACTTAGAACCTTTTCGTGATACCCAAGTTGCTTTTAGGTCTCCGGTTACGTAAACGTAGCAATTGACAATGGGAAATTTTCAGTTGTAGAAATGTAAGGAGATTGTAAAAACCAGTTCATCATTGAAAAAATAGATCATAGTTGAGGGAAAAACTTCTTTACTTAATTTTACTAATTAGCAAAAATCAAATCTGTAGCAGATAACGAAGGCTGTCAGGAGAAGCAGGGAAGTGTTCTCCTGGAAAGTGTGGTAAACTTACAGAAATGGTCCTGAATATTTGTAGAGAAGGGGAGAACGAATGATTAGCTTATGTACCAAATCCTACAGCCTCAAGTTATCACAGTGGTCCACAAATACAGTTTCACTGTAGCTGATATACAGCTGTTTCCTGGCATCCCTTGGAATTATTCTACTTCTTTAATAATGCAAGGTACTCTGGGGACCTAATTTCTGCCTTAAATAATTCATAATGCATGCTTTGTATTAAATGAACAATTTTAATGAGAAAACCGTATCTATTTGACTGGGGAATAACTGTTGATTCGATTTGAATGTTATTTTGAATGAAGCAGCATTGGATTAACAAGATTTTACTATATTGTGTTCTCATTTATACCCTAGCCTTATTTTTTGGTTGTAATTATTTATCTTACATCATAGTCAGTTGAGAAAGTGACAAGAAATCGAGAGAATGAACTTTAGACGAAGAGATAGAAAATGTACAGGGGAGAATCATCGAGGAGAATAAATAACATGCAAACACAAACTTATTTAATTGGGTTTTCCTTCAGTTCTCTCTAACCTTGAGAGTCTCTGGATGATAGCTGTACGTCAGGTCTGTTTCTCCACACAGAGAAACAATGAGGTCCTTGTAGCATGAACCCACTCTTCTTTGAACCACTTATCAGTCAAAATTTTATATTTCCTTGTGAGATAATCGGAATAATGGCATTAAAACTGTAACACAATAGAAGATATGGTTGCGAATGCATGGTATGGAGTTAAGAGTAACAGTAGAAATAGAGTGATTAACTACAAAATCCCCGAGAACAGAGATGTATGCTTTGTGTGACTAGCACCTAGGTCAGTGCTTTTTTACATAGTTGGTCCTCAGTAAATATTTATGAAATGAAAGAATAGTGGGCAAAAGTTAAGCAGCATTAAAGAAAGCATTGATAATAGGCTAAAACTATGATTCTCAGTACTATCAAATGAAGAATAATCATGTGCAGACACTGGTCAAAGCATTGCGTATACATTAACGTACGACCTTTGCTGGACATATCCAATGAGGTAGGCGCCATTATTGTTCCCAATCCGTAGAGGAGCCTGAGGATTAAATGGTTGAAGTAGGTTGTTTGTGTTCACATAAGAAAGTGTGATTTTGAACCTAGGTTTCCTTAACTCTAAACGTTACACTCTTAACCCTTGGACAGTACTGTCTATCTTAAAGTCCTATAGGATTTGGCCTTCGCGTGTTGTCTCCCAGACACATACCGGAAGATGCAAGTCTATGTAGCCCTCATCAGCTGAGGCGCATGGTGTGCGTGTTCTGAATCGTGTGAATTAGACGTGATTCCTACTTAATATCAGTCCACTACTGAAATGCTCTTCTGCTTAGCTCTTGACTTCATAAAGTATGAGGAGAACATGGAGATAATTAACTAAACTGTCTGTGAGGTACTTACAACCTACATGACTAAACTCAGACAACCGTGTTTTACTAAGATCTCACTGTCTCCATCTCTCAGTACGTATATTATGAGGCATCGCAAAAAAGAAAAATATGGTTCCCATCAGGAAGGTGTGTACATGCTATTTGAAATAAAGAATGAAGTGTGTGGAAAGATTTAAGAACATTCACAAAGCAAATTACAGATTGGGGTTTATGCTGATGAGTGATTAAAATTGTTACACATTTATCAAAGTTGACAATTTACATACGGAAAGTTGAGGTTGAAAGTAGGTCTGTGCTGAATTGTAAAAATATTGTTTAATTGCGAAAAGTGACCCCAAGTCTTAATTATTGGATGTGAAAACAATTCCTTTGTTCTAGATGTGTGTATACATACTTACTAACGATTCAGATAACTCGAACTCTTTTTATTTCAACTATATCTCTAATTACTGCAAATTAGACAAGGAAATATAGTATGGAAGTAATATAGGACATAAAGAAGCTCTGGGTTCTTGTCCCAAGTCCCGTGCTGTCTTCTGAATCACCATTAAAATAAATACACTTACATACATAAACACATTTATAAAGTATGACCATCTTACTATGATCATCAACACTAAATAAAAACAATGACTAATGTTCCTTTCAGAGTTTTAATTTAAACAGCAATGTTAAAGATTGTCTGTTCCTGTCTATTTTCAGGTCACAGCAAAGGAAAAAAGCATGCCTCCTACTTCATTTCTCCTTTCAGAGAAAATTAAAAAAGAAAGGAGTTCTGTGTAGTGTTTCTGACAGCAAATTTCTCAGAATCCAGAAATACTTCTCTCTGTAATAAGTTGCTGCAGATACAAAGGAGCACTTATGATTGATTACTATCTCTGTTTGCATGAGCGATAATTCCTGAACACACAGTTCTCGATTAAAATACAAATGCATTTTCGACTGCATTTCTTTATCTGTGTTTTATTTTTATATGACAAAATATGAAACGAACCAAGTGAAGTTGGGTTCGAGTATATTGCAAAAACGAAACTAGAAGCTGAGGGGATTTTTCAGTGGTGAGGCAAGTTCTTTGGCCATCCATCCCATCAGCTCCTGGGTCCTGATCTGGGTGTAGTTAGGGGGGCTGAACGCTGGGGGGAAGGGGAGAGTCTTTATGTGGCTGAAGTATCTTATTTTATTTCCCAAATTGCTTTTTAAAATACAGATGATCTACATTAAAGTCAAAACATTCTTGTATGATATTTTATTTAGAGATTTAAAAACTTGGTATGTGTGCATTTAAGAACATTACCAAGAGGACCACCATTGCCTCCTACATTATAACACGCTGTGCATGCTGAGCTTTAAACAGACTTGGCACTTGATGCACTCGAAAGAGGGTGGTGGCTTTCTCAAGGAAATCAGCTTTAATTTTAGCACTTGTACATGGAAAAGCAGAGATGAAATTAAAGAAAACAGAAATTAATATGTAGCGGAGTATCAGAAACATTGAACATACCATTCCTATGTGAATGACCAAGATGATTACTCTTATGTACAAGAATCTTAGACTTTTTCATCTGATCCGTTTAAGAACATGTAGGATGTACTGCTATCATTTGAAAGTAGACAACTAAAACCCAGACCTGATGAGTGAATGTACAAGGTCTCACTGCCAGCAAGTGTCAAAACGGTGACTAGAAGAGAGGACAGTGTGTGCCTGACATCGTGTTGGCAACATCTGCATCTACCATCTCATTTAATTTCTACTATGACCTTGTGAGATGAGCTACTAATTCGTAAGTGAGAAACAAAGGCTTGTATAAGTAGAACACCTCGCTGTAAAGGTAGTAATCAGTCAGTTTGGGGGAGGCATCTGTCCGTTTGACCTTGTGAGTTCCATTCTTCCCACGGCAATATGCCACCCTTCAGATCTACCTGTGCTTGGCTTTGTGGCCCTGCTAAAATATGGAACGTGTATTAAGGCTCATTTGAAACAATTTACGATATCCAATACCATGAACAAAGTAGACAAATGTGAAGTTGTCCCTATCGAGACCGTGCTTGTGAAATTTTAGGCTGAGAAATAGCTTCCGTGAATGGAGGAGGCAAAGAGAATGAACGTAGACGTTATTTGGGTTCCTTTGAGCTCTGAGGTGACAGCCCTTATGTGGTGGAATGCCTTTAAATGTCTCCTCACATTTTATAAGACCGTTTGGGTTGTTTGCACATAGGTGCGACCATTTGCATACTTCCTCACTTTTACATGTGGAGCATTTGCTACCCATTTGAAAACACTGGAGAAAAAAAAAATACACGTTGTCTTATTTACCTTTAAATTCTGAAAGATATTTAAGAAGCCCTGCCTTGATTAGAGGACATGATTGAACAGTAATTATTAAAAATGTGTTCGAATTCTTGTATGTTTGCGTTTTACAAGTCTCGACAAGAAACCAGGTTCGCTAACTCTACCTTTTGATAATGCTTGCAATCAAACTTCACTTCCTTGATAAGCAATGACTGAATGAATGTAAATAGGGAGACTGAATGAATGTAGAAGAGTACAACGGGTAAAACCTCTGTTCCACATGTGTACCTCAAACAATGTGACAAAATAAATGATATCTTAACATATTTTATAACATATCAGCAATACATAATACGAGGTTTTATTTTAAACCTAATGATGAAAATGTTTATGGCACATCTTTTTCTTCCTCCTTTATCTCTTACATCGTTTCTCATAGGTCACTTCCATTCATTCACTCTTTGAAAAAATGCTTACTGATCGCTGCTGCATGTTATGAACAGTCCAAGGCACCGGTCATAACAAGTTAGCAAAAATGACCAACTCCTTGATCTCAGGGAGCATATCCCGGAAATGGCAGAGGCAGACGACAATAACCAAGTAAAATGAGCAAGATTATGTCAGAAAATAAATGTAATGATAAAAGTAGAACAGAGAGATGGATAACGGAATGACTGATTTAGAAAAGAATGTCAGGGTAGGTCCCTCAGAAGATGCTTTCAGAGGAGACGTGGGCGGAGAAGCCAGCCATGCGAAGATATATGAATGGTAAGCATCTACCTGGCAAGTACAGATTTCGAGTATTCAAAAAGGTTTTAAAAGCCAGCATGGCCAGGGAAAGTACTAGTCAGACAGGCAGGGACCAGAGCTCAAAAAGCAGGGAAGCCGGGACAAAGAGCACAGATTTTATTGGGAGTGCTATGCAGAGAATGGATGGCAGTGAGGTGGCCGTTAGCAAAGCGACCAAGGCAAAAAACTTTAAGGATTTGATGGACAGTATGTGACAAATCAAGACTGACTTCACACGTGGACCCTCTGGCTAGGGAAACTTGATGCAAGCTGATGCCACTTATCAAGGAAGGGAAGGACTCCTTTTATGATTTAAAATTCTTTGACCATGACGACTGTGTCTAAATCCTTTTTCTTTCTTTCTTTCTTTCTTTCTTTCTTTCTTCTTCCTTTTTTTTTTTTTTTTTTTTTTTTTTTTTTTTTTTTTTTTTTTTTTTTTTTTGGTATAACAAGACTGGACTATAACTAAAAGGTTTTCAAGGATCCCAGTTGTCTTTGTTCATCATCCTGAAGATTTTGCCCTCGTAGCCAGCAACTGGCTTCACTCTTTATGGAGAGTGTCGTGTGGGAGGTTCTTGGAATGCATGCCTGTGAGAGATGATATTGGCAATGAATCATATGGTATCACTAGCTCTGCACAAGAAGGTTATGAAGATATTTCCAATTTGTTTTTTGCTTGGTTCCATAAATGGTAAAGAATTGATGAACAAGCCAGGGAATAAATCAGAGATAATATGCAATTAGTCACTTTAGGCACTGCTGTTTTACAATGGGGCCCGCTTTTCTGTTTCGAAGCACTATCTATATCCTTCTGGATGTAGTGAAAGTCAAGGGCATTATAGGATAAATTTATAAGAAAGCGTAAGACACATGTACCACAAAACTTGGTGAGGTAGGAACCATCTGTTCGTAGAAAAATCTTTGGTGCTTTGCAGCCACAGTTGTGAGACTGAGTGCACAGTCGGGTTGCTGTCTACACCTACTCAGAGCTCCTCAAGGCTACTTAATTGTAGCTTCAGTGCCCTTGTTACTAGACTGTCCTTCTCAAAATTCCTCAAGGACCCTTGACTCTTCACCTTTTCGACTCTGCTCTGTATCACGGATCTTTTTGAAAATCAGTCCAGCATTTAAGATGAAATATTCAGGGTGAAGAAGACAGGGGTCAGCAAATGGGCCGACCCCACCATGACACTGTCTCAAGACAGACAAAACCGCTGTCTGCAAAAAGCCAGCTTGTGCTCCTCATCGGAAAGGAGCTGTAAGGTTTTATATTTTGGGGTGTTAAACCTGACGAGGCTGGCGTGTCTCTCCCCCCGCCATTGCTCTACTTACTGTTCACCTAGCATTTCAGCCCAGCCCTCTAGCTCAGCTTCTGCAACGTAGGCACAGGGACCAGAGAGGCAGCAGGCTCAGACGGCCACGAGCGCTGCACTTTGTGGAGCAGGGTCGCCTGTGACACCCAGTGTGCCTCCTGTGGTCTTGGAAGGGCTGTACCCAGCCGGCTTTGGCAGACCCTCAGAGCACAGCCATTCTGCCCAAAGCGAGGGTGTCGAGCTCCTGGAGGCTGAGCGGCCTGTGCAGGAGGGAGAGGAGAGCAAGCGTTGTATGCCTTATGTGCATGAATGGAAACGTGGCCATCACCAGGAAGGGTAGGGAAAGGAATAACGCAAGTGAGATTATACTGATGTGTCCCTGAGAATAATGGCAACATGTCAAGACCGAAACTAAGTACGGGATGCTTTACACCGACCCTTTTGGGACACGTGTCTGTTTTTTATGCTTTGAGATGAGTTGAGATGTCTTGGGCTACTTTGTCATGTTGCTTTGCCAGCCCCGTGCCCCCAGCAAAGTTTTCTGTTTCCTCGCTCTGAGAAACAAGAGCCCTCCCTTCTCCCATCTCTTAAGGGGAGGCGTTTCAGTTGGCCGTGGCCCCATTTAGCACGGCCAATCCATGAAGGTTTGCATCTTCTGTAAAGGTCTGAGTAAGCTCCAGGGTGTGGGAGTACAGACTGGTCCCTGCCCAGAGGCAGTTTTGTTCCACTGGCTACATAACCTTGTCGTGTTGGCATTGGTGTATGGTCTGTTATGCTCAGACACGATTACTCCTTTAATTAGAGAATACTGGGATTGATAATTTTTATTAAGAATGCCCTAATTAATGATATGTGGTGCGTTGCCACACTTACCATAGTCCTCACCCCATCAAAATAACTTGCTTTGTAGATTTAGAATATGAGGAATAATAGATGAGAAAATAATGTTGGTGATAGAGACATAATTTATTCATTCGGTTCCGTTTTCAAGGTATATTAAAAAGAAAGGGCACCAGAGAAAGGTCTGTGCCTTTCCTCATTGAATATTTTATTATCCTTTACAAAAATTATGCTTGGAAGAGAATTTCAGAGAACAGAAAAATTTATTACAGAAGATGACAAGTATTTTTCCTCTTCTTATTAGGCCAGAGAACAGAAAGACGGTCTAGAAATGCATGTAGCACATGAAAACATATTCACAAACAGCTGGTCTTGATGAGAACTTACTCTTAAACTTTTAAAATGTGCCTTCTAAGACTCACCCATGAAATGGCAGTGCATTAGTTGTCTATTGCTGCCTAACCAATCACCACATGACTTAGTGGCTGAAAATAATAATAAACCTTAATCATCTCTGCTGGTCTCTGTGGTGGGGTTAGGAATTCAAGGGCGGTTTGGGTGGTTCTGGCTTAGCATCTCTTACGAGGTCACAGTCCTAAGACTTCTTCCTTCTCCTATGTGGTGCCTTGTCTGGGACGATTCAAACAACTCTCTCTCCGGGTGGGTTCCCCACGTGGTCGCCCTCCCCTAGTAGACTCAGGGCACCTGGACTTCTTACATGATGGCCCAGAGACCAATATGTTCGTGTCGCTTAGGGAGAGATCCAGGTGACAACTATATCACCCTTTATGGCCTGATCTCAGAAGTTAGGTGATGTGAGCTGCACCACACTCTGTCTGGAAAAGCAGCCGGAAAGTCTCGTGCGGGTTCAAGAGGAAGGTAAATAGATTGCCTCTTTATTGTGAGTAGCAACATTGTAGAAGAGCATGTAGGACCAGAAATATTGTTGTGGCCCTTTATGGAAAATACAATGTGTCACGGGTAAGCATTATCGTCTCTAGAGATAAGCTAACCTAGGCCCGGTGAACTAGAGAGACCCAAAGTCACCTGGTAATACCTGGCTAAGGTGTCTCAGACATGCAGTGCTATACTTCTTTGACTGTCAGTCACGCTCTCACCTACACTCCCTACATCACTGAAATCCTTTCTCCCAAGGACCACCTCAAAAGGCGTACGACCTCTCCCATCCCTGACCTCACAAAAGAGCACCTTTGGAATATTTAGGTGACTTCACTTCTGTTTCGCTAGCCTTTATCTGAGCCAGAGGCCCGATTTCATCATCTTCCTTCCTGCTGGCTTGGCTGATGGGGAGCAGTGAGTAATAGTGTTCGAAAATTTTTAACTTGTTCTTTGTACCTCCAAATTTACATTGGTAAGTGTGCCCCACAGGCTTATGTAGAGGGATTATCTGATGTGCGCATTGTTGCTTAATGAAAGATGCAAATGCTCCTGGATGAAATTATAAAAGAGGCTACAGGAGAGAAAATGAGAGTCCAGTGAGAAACAAAGAGAAATTAATTTTTAAGGGATGCCAGATTATACCTTATATGATTATATTTTATCTTAATAGAAAGGGCAAAACTGATACTTCCTGAAAATAGATCTTTTAACAGTAAATAATCCTATGAAGTCTGCCAAGCTATTTGAGTTTTATTTTAAAAGCTTTTGTACCTTTCTAAGCTACACAAAGTACTTTAAAGATTATGTGGACATTTTAGAACACCGGGCTTAAAAACAGAAGAAAAATGGAAATCAAGAATTGATTCAAATAGATGTTGAATTTAATGTTCAAATGTTATTTAAATCTGCGACTTCTGTATAAATCTTCATAGTCTAAAAGTAAAAACATATTTGTTAATGATTTCTACCTAAAAGTTTTTTTGGTATCGTTTTTTCCCCAAAGTTCAATTGGCTGCTTTTATGTTGGTGATGAGTTAGAAAAATGAAGTCTGTTTTTCTCCCGAAGCCCCATCAGAATGGAAGCCATTTATAAACCAGAAATGTCTTACTAACTTATAGTTCCTGGTCTCTCATTCTATGACCAAGAGTAATGAGAAGTTCAGAAAACCACAGATTATTTGACTTGTTCAAGTGTGCCGAGGTAGATAACTCGTCCTTGTCTGGGGAAGGGAGTGATATTAAAGAAATAAGCCACATACCGTCTCTCTTGAGAAGTTCACCACCAAACAGCCAACAGGTAAAACTCCGTCAGTTTCTATCAGTTTTCCTACCCTGAGATCTCAGGATCTCACACAGCTGCACACGTCCTCGCCCCCTTCCTCTTGCTACAGAACAGATGATTTGTGTGACCACCTACCTAGACTCAATCCCTTTATCACGGTTCTGAAGACTGGGGATGAGGTACAAAAGACAGTAGAAGAATACCTACTGGGTGGTGTATCCAAGTGGTCCCCAGAACTTCAAAAAAGGCATTGCTCCTCGTTTTGATGACACACACTGGTATCACACGTTATGGTTTTCAACGCACCTTATTGCATTTAGTATTGCTTCTGAGACTAACGCCACGTCCCAGCTTGCGTGGAGCCTGTATCTCTGCCTTTATTTGCTGGCTCTGGTTTGATACTGCACCTAGCGTCTGAGAAATCTCTTCCCACACTGGATGAGCTGCATAACTATAATGGTGTTTCGTACGCTCGGAGTAGGTACTGGGTGTGTCGTTGCGCCTAAGCACTTTCCTGGCGTGACATGACGTAAACTCGGCCGTGACCCTATGAAGTAGGTGGCATTATCCCCGTTCTACCAGTGCCGAAGCGGCAGCACAGGGAAGCTTAGTGATTTTCGAAGCACATGAAAGTAGTGCCAGAGCCAGTGTTTGAAACCATTTACTCCAGAACTCACGCTCTTCGTTACTGTGAATGGCATGCTGAATGACAGAGGTGTAAACAAAGTCAAAATGGCCGGAAAAGACAATAATTTTCGCTTACTGTCAATACGTTAAGAGGCGAAAGCGCTAAAGTGTCTGTTTCACTAGTTGCCCCCAGCGTCCCTTTTCTCTCTCTATATAATCTATTGCTCCTCACTCAGGGCTTTCTAGGTGTCAGGGATATTCCACAAACTGTTTTTAAGCAAAATAGAATTAAGATAAACTGCCATGTGGTAATGGGGCTTTGCAGAATCTCCTTGACCATAGTTTGATTTTTGGATCCCTTTGGTGTGTGCTGTCAGCTTAGGCGCAGGCTAAGCCATCTTGCTAACAAAATTAATGGTGCCCAACGACACGAGGCATTCACAAAGCTCATTTTTTTTTTTTAATGAACTTATTACAAGGTATCTGTAGATGCTGCCTTTGTGTTTTTAGGTTACGGAGAAAAGTGGGAAAATATGATTGCTTCGAGCACTTTGGTAGTTCAAAACTGTCCCATAGAATATAACATTATTATTATTTTTTTTTTTGGTGGGGGGGGGGCAGAAGTGTAAGCCTATAAGCCGACATTATTAAACCATGGTAGCACAGATTTTTTTATGAATAGAAAACATGGTGATGGATATAGAAGTTTATAATAGTGTAGCCAAAAAACTTCCAACTTTGAGGCACTTTCACACTGCAGAGCAAAAATCATTATTCAAGGCTACACTTCGGAGAATTTCGTTTATTATGAGTCCTATAAAGTGTCTTATTCTAACATATCTGTGAATTAATCTTTGTGCAAATATTCAATTTAGTTGTACTGGAAGCACAGTATCAGGAGGAAAAAAAATGATTCAGCCCCATATCAGATTTTTTATTTAATTATTTTTTTAAAGAAAAGGATCATTTCCCACATAACGTATTCCTTCTATTTTGTTCTTATTTCGAGGCGAAGTTATCTCCTGAGATTAGGTATTGAAGTAATGGGTAGAATGGAGGTGTCAAAGATGGGAGACCTGTCAATGGACATTTCTTGAGTTTGAATGATCAGTAGTGCTATGGTTAGGTCTGTGTTTTAAATCGGTCCCTTTGTGGGGCGCCTGGGTGGCTCAGTTGGTTAAGTGTCTGACTCTTGGTTTCAGCTCATGTCATGATCTCATGATTCCTGAGTCTGAGCCTCCTCACTGACCCTTTGGGGCCTGCTTGGCATTCTCTTTCTCTCCCTCTGTCTCTGCCCCCCCCCCCCCAACTCACTCTCTCTTAAAATAAATGTAAAGAACAATAAGTAAATCGGTCACTTTGGGTATAAAGAGGAGGTTGTATGCCAGAGAAAAGAAGATTTTAGGGTCCAGACAACCAACTGATTACCTTTCCCATTCTTTAGAAAAGAAAAGTGATTATAGTAACTACAGGTTGCAGAGAGAATAGATGAGGTTCAGGAGAAAGTGTGAATGAAAACGAACAGGGAATATAAAGCAATATGGTTATGAGGATTATACAGATATGAAGGAAAGACTTTAGCCTATCCCACATCCATTTGTTTTTCTTCTGAAAACAACAGCTCAAATAACTCATGAAAACCTACTCCCTGTCTTCCACTAGGTGAAGTTCAGTTTACCCTTGGGGGTCAGCTTATGACTCAGACTTGACATACCATGGGTCCAACCGAGATGGACCAGTGCCTGTGTTGAATAAGCCTGGTTGAATAAAATGTAGATCTGCTGAGCCTGTGATGTAGCATAAGTCTGACAAATTATGTTACAAAGAGAGCTAATTTAAGTATGAACATTTTTTTTTTTTTTTTTTTTTTAGTTCCTGGACCCAGCCCTTTCTGGAGCCATTATGCCCCAAACATTATTTTCCTTGTTCTTTTTTAAAGGTAGTTGGAATGATGCTTTTGTCACTGGGAATATCAAGAATCCTGACTATTCCATGATGCTGGTGGGTTTTAATTATTTCCAAAGTTGCTGATGTAAAGCATTATGGGGAACGTAATAAGGTGTAGGATAGAGACCTATAATAGAAGACTTTGATAAGTCTTGGGGTTTTTATTATTAACATACTGCAATACACAGGATTTATTTTGCATTTTGCTTAAAGGTTTATAAAATCTGAATTGAAATTTCTTATAACAAATATTTATAAGAACATAGTGTTTGAGGTTTTGCTTAGTATATTATATATGTCTTCATCATAAACTTTTTGTTCAAGTAACTTTGCAATCACGCTTTTTAAAGACTTGCATTTATGTAAAATATTCTAAAATTAATGCTGATGAGAATGAATGGAATTCTCACTTAAGTTCTTTTCTATTAGAGAAATACAATGTATACTAGAAAGGTGAACTGAGAAATACTAACCAGTAATGTTACTTTGTTGTCTTTGTAGATAAAGAAGTGCCCTAGCCATCACAATTAGTTTAAATGTGAATGCAACCAAAGTAAATTTGTATTGTGTTTGACTAAAAGACAGGGGACCACTTGAAAATGACTTCCTGTAATCTTTGTGTTTTCTTTATATTTTAACATATACAAAAATGAACATGGGCTATTGTTCTAATTTGTATCAAAAGAGGAGTCTGTTGACATATTGAAGATTCTGCTCCTCTTATGGCTATTGCTTACTTATTTAATCCAATACTGTGCTGGGAGAAAACAACTTTTTTGTTTAAGCAGTATTTTAAAGATGAAGCCAAATTAGGTATTTAGTTTAAGTTCAGTGGACACACGGTTTATAATTTTAACTGAAAGCTAGATGTAATAATTGATGATAGTCATTAAACATAAATTATTTCTCCAGAATCCAAAATCCTCAAAATGGTTAAGGTAGTATTTCCCTGTCCATTAGTAAATTCTTCCCTGTAAGTAAGCTCTTTGTCTACTGCTCTTGATGTCTAGGTGACTTTTTACATATACAACAAAAATAGATATTTGCTTTGGATTTTGATTTTGATTATGACGGAGTGTCCAATGCAAAGTGTTTTATTAATTTTTATGTAGGATGAGTTATTAATCCTTAACTTTATGACCTCTACATACAATTTCATACTTAGAGAAGACATTTTATTCTAAAATTATTCAGATTTTCTTCCAGATTTTTCCAGCATATTTTCATTTACTATACATTCGAATCACTGGTGTGTGTGTGTGTGTGTGTGTGTGTGTGTGTGTGTGCACGCACGTGCCCGTGTGTGTGTATGTAAGATAGGAGGTTTCAATTCAAGTTTAGTTTGTTCCGGATTGCTAACCACTTCTAGTGTCATTTATTGAATAATCTGTCTTCCCCCAACTTACTTGACCCACCATCTCTTGCTACTTAAACATGGCTTCCTGTAATCCTTGTGTTTTCTTTATGTTTTAACGTATACAAATATGAATATGGGCTATTGTTCTAATTTATATCAAAAGAGGAGTCTGTTCTCATATTGAAGATTCTCCTCCCTGAGAGGATGCACACAGGTGAATATATGCTTCCAGAACAGAAGGGTGTTTTTTCTGTTTTGTTTCTGTTAATACTCTATCACTGCCGTCCGGGACAGAGCCATGTCTGGCTCATAGAAGATGTTTAATAAATACTGAACGAACATAGGCTGCTTGTGTAGGGCACAATATCATCTGATGTATCAACTCCCTTGAACTTCCTCATATGCCCCAGAATATTTCCAAATGAGGATCCACATGAAAAGTATACAAAACAATGAATGGGGTGAGTAGATTTTCTGGACCTCCACATGAATTTTCTTAAGCTTACCTTTGGGTTCTCTGTTTCACTGTTTCTGCTGAAATATTCTTCTCCTATTTTCCAAAGTATTAAAAACTCAGGGAAATTCAAGGACAATCCATTGGAGATGTGTTTGCAGCCTTTGGAATGCGGTACATACACTTAAGTGATATTTGTGTCTACTGTGAGAGACTCCTTTGGAGGGCACAGGGCTGTGGGAACTCCCAGTGCCAGGGCAGTACTGGTAACTCAACCCCTTGCATTCCCATTCAAAGTAGCATCTTCCAAGTAAGTTGCTCACACCTAAACCTTGAGACCTTGCCAATGTATTATCAAACATAAAATCACTCACTGGGGTTGGTACTTTCATCGTTAGAATCAAATTGCATAAAACATGCCTGACAACAGAATGAGAGACCCTTGCAAATACGAGCACAGCAAGACGTTAGCCACTGTCTGTGAGACGAAGCTATAGTGAACCCCCTGTCTGTAGTTAGGCATTCCGATGCAGTATATTTACTGACATTTCCTTTAATTCCCACAACAATCTGCACGGGCCAAGGAAGATTAAATTGCCTGAGATGGTTTACCTTGAAAGGGGTAGAGTCCAGAACTGGGGGGGGGGGGGGCTTTTCTGATTGCAGACACCAAGCCCAGCCTAGTGGGCTATCCTACGGGTCCCTTTATATATTGGCAGTAGTTCTGGAGGTTCTACTCCTTTTTGACTCTTAGCATTGTTCTCTCATTAAGATAACGAAGCTCTGAGAAAGAGCGTGTCTGGAGCCCGAACATATTTCTGAGTTTGATATAATGCATTATTAACGTAATATATGAAATACTAAATAATCTATGTATTTTGTGATGTAAACGTACATGTAGAAAATGCCCAGTTCTTCTGGATTGTGATTTTTATTTGTATTTCTTTGAGGAGTACACAAGGTTTAGGCTAATGCAGAACACTCATTTTAATTCTTGAACATGTCCTGCCATTCTGGAAGAAAGATTCCAAAATGCCAGACCCTTTTCTTGGTCCGGGCGTGGTGATGCTTCTCAGCTACAGCACATGGGAGCCGTGAGATTACCGATTGGACTGGCTGTGAAAAGTGAATGCACAAAGGATTGAGCTTCAACAGGAAAGCAAGAATGGTAGACCCAATATGGCCAAATAGCAGCATTTTTAGTATTCTAGAAGTGTCTCTGTATTAATTTTTCTGAGAACATATAGATAACTTTTAGGGAAATTGTAACGAAATTAAGTATATACCTTTGAAAAACTATTATTGACACTGAAAGAAATTCAGTGTTTAATTTCTATTAGATACAACGGAATCTGTATCATGGGGGCTATAAGTTTCCAACCACAGGAATTTAAAAAAAAAAAATAAAGTCTTAAAGTGAATGCAGTGTATTTATTTAGCATCCATACTGCCCTGGATAGCTGCAGTGTGTATTTATTGTTGGTTCTATACAATTCCCTTTACATGTTACAATAAGAGCTTTTTTAAAAAAAATCTATAAATGACCCTTTACAATGACATTACTGAACACCTCTTCACATCTTTTGTAGTATTCACAGTGTATCTTTGGATATATCTATTCAAAGTTGATGAGAATACCTTTTCCATCTACTTCATTCTGTTTCTCTGAAAACATCTCATCACTGAGCAGTACATTCGCATTCATCAGTAATTACTTGTACACTGTCCAATTTGTATCCTGTGAAGGCTTATGGGAGAATAATTGCTGTACTATGTCAAGAGAAGGATTTAGCCGATGCTAGCTTACAAAAATCCAAGCATTCTCCCACTCACGAATGACCCCGAAATTCTTACTGGCTTTAAGATGTCTAATTATATCACCGCCTTTCTATAGAGATCATTTTGACTGCAAATTATTCACTTCTTTAATCCAGCCTCTCATAATTATTCCATTTTCATAGCTGCTCGCACTTTATTCTTCCCCTCACCTCTTCCTTGCAGTCACTGTGATATCCCTGGTAATTTGAAGAAAGCAGTCAGGCCAGCCATTCAGAGCTTCATGAGCAAAAGGAACTTCACTCTCTCTTCTGCTATTTTAGTTTCATTGAATTATGTTCTTATTGTGTTGGAGGAATATTATTCAGGCTAAGGAATATAGTCACAATAACTTTTCTTTTTTCTTTGGTGTGAAACATCATTTAGATGTTTAATCACCTGAAAAAGCCATTTACCGCTTTATATATACCTTCCCTATGAGCGTAATCCTTTAATTATTAATTGAATTCATAATTCTGGACTTAAATATGGCTTTGTGTTTGACTGTGCCAAGTGTTATGGAGTCTCTATTTCTTAATCTCAAATAATTATGTGTAAGTTTTTGTTTTTTAAAAAATGTTGAAAGCATACTAGGTTAACTTGTCAGTATTCTTTATGGATCATCAGTAACTTATTTTATCCTATAGCTGAATTTATTTTATAGAACTTAATCAGTAACTCAAAACTGCATTTTCAAATTCCGATAAAGCATACCTTGCTTTATACTGTGGACTCTCCGTGGTGTCAAACAAAGTGCTTCCTTTCCTGATGAACTTTGGGGAAAATTGGGAAATGAGAAAAACTACTCAGCGAGTGCATGAATTCCCCAAAGATCACAGGAGCCGAAAGTTAAGGGTAAGTCGGAGGACATCAGGGAGAGGAGGGCTATTGTGAGCCTGCCTTCACTCTCCTTTTCTCCCACTCTCCAAATTGACACAGTCTTCCTGAGGACAAGATTTGAAATTTTAGAGCAGTGACACAAAACACCAATCCACATCATTGCCTCTTGTTGAACCAAGTGGGGAGGAAAAGAAAAAGGGAAATCTCTGTGCTCAGAATGTTTGACAGGTTAGCTTCTCCCAGAAGAGAGATGTGGACCAGTATTAACTATTAGCAACCAACCAACCCCTCACTAAGGTTGGAGGCCAGGGGTGTTTAAGGAACATCATACCTCAAGGAAACAAAGCGTTTTAGTAAAGCATTTCCCTCAGAGTTTGTTTTGAAAAGGTCTCAATGAATCAGTGTTGGGCACTTGCATTATAGAATAAGTATAGAGTGTAAAATATTTCTCTCATACGTATGGGTGTTTGTAATGGATTATCTCTAGGGAAAACTAATTCTTTATAATTGGGCTTCCTGTGAAGTGAAGTCGTTTTTATGAATAGTGGAACTATTGCTCCTAGCTTTTTCCAAACTCTGGTGTCCCCAAGATGGCAGTGCAAAAGATGCCCCCTGCTGTGTGTCTGGCTAGGGGCATCTGGCCTTTATCATTCACAACTTGAATTTAAAATGTATTTTTCCAGAGGAATATCTTGCAACACATCAGTCAATCATTGATAGGCTTGAAAATTAAATTCCACACATTTCAAACATATGCTCATTATAGTCAGGTAGTTCGAGGAAGAAATGGGTGAATTTCATATAGCATTCTATCATAATCAGGGTTTGGAGGCCTAAATGTCTGAGATTTCTCTAACAAAATAAGTATCTGTCTCTTGGAAAAACAAGGAACATGGGCTCACCTGAACTTCCTGGAGATTGCTGGAACTTGTCAGGATCCTGAAGATCTTGATGGAATCTGGAGTTAGAGACCCTCTGAGGCCTCCCCTCCCCCTCTCCCATTTCTCTATCTCAGTCTTTCCCTGTCACTTGCACGCACTCTACACACATACCCCATCATCATCTGTGACTTGGAGTTTCTTTTTCTATAAAATCTGACTTCAAAAACTGGATTTTGCCTTGTCTCACTTCTTCCCTTTGCCCTTGACGAAAACCATGCACTGTAGACTCTTCCCTTGAAAAGCTTGACTTTTAATTTTCACAAAGAAAAAGTAGGCCACATAAGGAAGAAACATAGCCAAGTTACAAAGCTTTCAGAAAGCTTCCAAAGTTTGTGTGCTTATCTGTCTGTAGACTTACTTTCTTAGGTTGTGTATTTTAGTCATGAAGTTATAAGTCATCATAGCAGCTTCTCCTCTTGGTGATTCTCTAAGTAACATAGGTCGTTCCTGAATGAAATTCTTTAAAGACAGTGTGAAGACCCATGAAAGAGCTGGATTGCAGTATTTTGCATACACATGGTAATGGGTACACTGTGTGTGTAAAGAACCATAAGAGAAGGGTATACACATGTTCTAGACATGGCATATTTATGTCCAAATAATTCTAAATAGCTTATCAAAAGGGTGCTTATTTTAAGCAAACAGCAGTTGACTCCAAGGAAGAGAATGAAGTTCATCCATGCTACAGTGAGGCTGGAAGTAGAAAGTGAGAAACTAAGGCTATATTTTCCCTGGTCTGTAGAGACACTTGGCCATGTTCTTTGTTTTCTATTCTCTTTTTCCCCTCTCCCACCTCTCTGCAGTTAACCTGAATTCTAGGGAAGAATTGTGCATTTTTTTAAAAAATAGTATTTCCTTTTTTATTTTTTATGTTAGAGAAAGAGCAAGTAAGGGGAGGGGAGAAGGAGGGGAAAAAGAGAGAGAGAGAGAGAGAGAGAATGAATGAATGAATGAATGAATGAATGAATCTCAAGCAGGCTCCAGACTCAGCACAGAGCCCTGTGTGGGGTTCGATTCCATGATTCTGGGATAATGAACTGAGCCAAAATCAAGAGTTGGACGCTTAACTGACTAAACCACACAGGAGTCCTTCCAGAATTCAGTTTGTATATGCCATTAGCTGACCATGGCTCTACCTTTGATATGACTACAAGACCTTTCAGTTAGGGATGTACCATTATATAATAGTCTTAGTTTTTCAGTATCCTCATTCCAAATTTCTGGCAGAATCTGCCTGAGAATTTTTTAGTGTGATCACAGGTCCATACCAATTAGCTTTTAGTCCATTTAGTTGAGGTCATTTGATACCTCAGCTGTTTGTTCTACTAGCTTTGGACGATGAACTTTCTGCCCACATGAATGGTTGGAAAGTTAATCATGTCTGCCACAGGGTTTGACACAACCTTGACATCTTTCTCCTGATTTAATCCTCTCCAGGACTCAGTCTGCTTACTTCCCTGACCGGGCAGTTTCTTTTCCTCCCTTCTGCACCATTTAATACTGAGTATGGTGGGACTACTCCTGAATAACTCACATTTATATGGCACTAATAATATTTAAAGTTGTTCCCCATTTGGCCTATGTTTTTTTAATAGCACTTGAGGATTTCAGATTTCTCCAAATGGGCTATTTGATTTCTGCAAAGAATCCCACCAAGAATCAGTGGCCAAGACACTGAAGTTTAGATGAAGGGCAAGATGGGACCAGAGTTGACTTTCCTTCCCCACTCTTCTTATGGAATCTGGCATGATTCTAGAAAAACATGAGCTAGCATCTGGTGTCTTTTTATAATAAAGAAGCATCTAATAATTCTCTTCATTTCTTCTCTTCCCTTCACTTTAATTATGCATGCTTATCTTTTTGTGGAAGTCAAAATAAATTAGTTTAAATATATTTTTAAGTATTATCTGAGCAAAGGATTAAAAATATGAGCAAAGATTTATGACTCCTCCTTGACTGCTAGTGTATACTAATCTGAAAGAGTGTTCCTTTAGTCATCTATATAGTCATCTGTATTTCACAGATAGATGTTGAGGACATGGCACTTATTAGCTTCACCTCAAATGGCAGTAAGTGCCCAGGGCAATGGTTCCTACTCTCCCCTAGGGGCTGGAGTATCACAACAAAGTAGGTTTTAGGACAGTGAGTGACCCAGAGTCCTTTTTTGCCTTCAATCTGCCTTACTGTCTTCTCCTTGAATACTTTCTGGCAGGTTGACCTAGAAATAACCTGTATTTTTCATTTGGAGTGGGAAACCATCAGTGGTTAGGGGGAAAAAAAAAGAATGAAGAAGCTAAAGAGAATCAGCTCGATCTCACCCCCAGGGAAACAATAATAATGCATAGTTAATTTAGTGTTGGCATCCATAAAAATCCCCTCCTAAGGTTGTTTTATTTCCCTATGCATGCACACATGAAAATGCACTCACAGTCACCAGAGAATAAGTATTTTGGAACACACGTTGAGTTCCCCTTTTCCCAGAACCTATAAAAATGCCTTCACTGTAAAAATAATTTTAACTTTTTTAGTGCAATCTATAAATGTGGCCTTTGGGCCCAGTGTTTATGGCAGATGGAATGGCTCTATTTGGACTAGCTACGAAGACATCAGTGTTCTGTAGGTATTGACATAGCAGCCATAAGCTTCCATCTGGCTGTATGCCTGTGCAGCCAGGATGATTTAGCGTAAAATTTGAAAACATATCTTAATGTGTAGTTGCACAGGGATTTCCCCATTGATACAACAATTTAGTCATTACAAGTTCTTGCTACATGTATATGCATATGTTATATGTATATATGTATATATATATACATACATATATGTGCGTACATGTACCCATATATACATGTGTACGTATATAATAATTTAGAATTCGTCTTAGCTTGTTTTTCATGTCTTGTCATATATTTTAGAATCTGTGTCTATTTCTTCTTGATATCTCATGTCCTTAAGTGAATTTAATATCCAACTTTAAATCATCTCCTGTTTTTAATGAAGTAATTGATAGTGGACTTTCATAGTCTTTTATTCTTGGGATCATAGCAGATTCCTTCACACCCCTAGCAAATTGACGTACAGACAAATGCATTTTCATTTTATTTTTGTATTTCACTTACTGCATTGAGCATATTTCTGACATGGTTAAACCTAATTTTCCTCCCCATTGTTATCAAACCCGCTGGAATTTAGCATCCTTTATCTATGTAATAAATAGAATTCTCCAAGGATGTGATCAGATAAGGCTCCTTTCAATGTATTTCTAGAACTAGCTGCCCTCAGAAGAAAATATTGCTGTATGGCTAAATATTCATTAGGCAATATTAACTCACATTCGTTTCTTAAACCACAAGTCGTTAGACAGTTGAGAAATTTGGGGTAAAATTTAAACCTTTACTCAATTGCTTCAGTCTTCTTATCTGTGAAAGAACACATGTCCACATAGGCAATGAACTGGTAGACATAAAAACATGTGAGGTTGTACTGTCTTGGTGCTTGCTGAAAGATGGAAATTCTTTACTCACTAATACCCAGTTTTGTCACAAAGAATGGTCTCTACTAGATAGTCTTTCTCCTCTCAGCTAGATTTTGCTCACCCATGCCTGCTCCCCCCAAACTGAAATAGTCTGTAGTGTATAACGCAGTTAGGTGTCCTGACTGGGAGAGGGGCCGGAAATGGACTTGAACTGGCTTTCGAGTCAGCCCCAGCAGAAGTACACAGAGCACCGTGATTGCCTTCCCAGTTAATTTCTCCCTGCTGCTGCCTCTCAGGAGAGGGAGGAGAGTTAATTTTCCCTTCTCCATTTTTAACATTTGATAGCCACAGACTTAAAGATTCTCTCTTTCTCTCTCTGTGTTTTGTTTTGTGTTTTTGGTTCCCTTTTCTTTCCTTCCTGCAGTATAAGAGAGATTGCGTTTGTCAAAATAAACAGCACGGGACTGTAAACATTCCCTCTATTCTGAACATTATCTGAGGCTGGATTGACACAGCTAAAATGTACTGTGGTGGTTTTTTGTGCTGAAGACCACCCTGGAAACTATGTTTAGGAGGCATTAATGAGTTACATGTAGGCTTTAAAATATGCTAAACATTAAAAAAAAAAAAGGTTGTAGGATATCTGCAATAAAAGCTAACTTTTGTTGAAACAGGTCTTAATTTTGACTCTAAGATACATAGAGTTGAATTTTAAGTTTCACCTGCAACTCCCATGTCACAGTTACCTTGTGAATACATGTTGAGGTTGAGACCTACAATGATATTTTTATGATTTTTATTTGTAATCTTAACTATGATCATTTCACAAATCTCTAAAATGAGAAAAGGATGGAATAGGAAAAGAGTAAAGGAAAAGGGTATTTCTGGGGGAGAGGCAAAAAGAGAGGCCATCCATTTGATGACCAATTTTTTTATTATCAGGTCACTTACTAGGCTACTGGGCTTTGTGGTAATTTGTTCATTCTTGTTTCATTAAATTGTAATTACTTCTGATATCTCTGGCTTTATCCCTTTGGCTGGCTCCTCTATTAATTAAGTCTTAGGATCCTTTAGGAGATGAATAATTCTCCACTGGACAGTGTTAAGTTGAAGTCAAGAGGTGATAAAAGAAAATTAAGAGTAAAGTTAGAAGTTCTTAAAATAGTTTAAGATGTAAAAACGAGAGAGGACAGTGTACTTTCTTCTCTTTCCTTATTCATTTTTTCCATCATTTTCATTCTTTCTATTCTCTTATCTCTGAAAACACCTAGAGCCTAGCCTCTGACGAGTAGTGTGTGTGTGTGTGTGTGTGTGTGTGTGTGTGTGTGTGTGTGTGTGTGTGTTTTGCTATGTAGTTTCTTCTAGGAGCCAGATGAATTGCCTCAGTGCATTAACTTGGAACATCTCTCATATCTAATTACTAAGACCTTTCTGGAGATAGAATTTTAACAGTTGAATAAACACCATGGTAGGTGGCAGATCTAAAATCTGATACCAAGCTTTGTAGATTAAATTATATTGTTCTGCATGCTTGAATGTTGATTTACTTGGAAATGTGTGATGATAATTTTTCATGGTTGTCTACTTCGTTTATTTTATAGTATATATTATAGGGCTTAGAGGATTATACATAATCTTAAAGGTGTAATTTCATCTATTCTCATGTTTTTGGTTTATTTCAATTTATAGAACTCCAGACTTGGAAAGGCTCTTGGTAATTATCTCACTCAACTCTTTTATTTTTGAGGAGAGGAAATCAAAACACAGAGCTTAAGTGGTTTGCCCTAGTTTTAAGCGATCTGAGAGGTCATGACTAACAAATAATAACAACAACATAATATTTAAGATTTTTAACTCTTGAATAAATGATCTTTCCATCCTGCCTCTTGGAAGGATGATGTGACAGTCATAAGCATCAAGAGCTTTCAATCAAACTATAAATGCACAGCAACTCCCTTCAAGGAAGAACTCCTGACCACAATGTAATCTGAGAATTCTTGAATATACACAAATGTTTGGGACACAAAGATGAATTGTCCTGGGAAAGTTAAGTGGGTAGTAAAGAAGGTGTGCTGATTCTAGAAGATTTCTTTACCAGTGACCTTTGATCAGATTTTTTCTCACCTGGTTGGTATATTGTCTTAATATACAGATGAAGACCATGAGATCATTTCAGGCTTAAAAAGGAGATAATTTTCTTGGTGTCTATTCTTTAATTCCTCACTCCTTCCTTCAACTTGAATACCATATTCGTGAAATCCCAAATTCATGTTAAAACTCCCAAGGCCCTCTGCAATCTTCCTACTTCTCTAGTCTCAGTTGATATTTTAAGGTATCTCCTCTCTACCCTCCACACTCGAGTTATACTTGGTTATTTTAGTTTCTCAAGTGTTTATTCTTTCCCCTAGAATCCCTTGCATATGCTACGTATTTCGCATCCACGATTTACTCAGGCACCTGTTATTCATCTTTTAGGACTTAGCTAACATATGCTTTCGTCTGGAAGAACTTAGCATAATCCCCAGACTCAGTAAATTCTTCGTGTATTCAGTTTCTATAACTCTTGGTATGGACGTTTTTGCCACAGTCATCAGGATAGTGATGGTGACAGTGAACAGGAGCGGGTACATTAAATATTCATTATGAGATGTTATATAAGGCACTGTGATCAATTTGCTGTATCTAGTGAGTAAAAAGGGGAGTGAAGGATAATTCTGGGTTTTTGGCTTTGATGATTGGGTGGGTTCTGGTGTCATTCAGTTTAAAAGAGAGATAATATAGAGAAAGTAAGTAACGTGGGAAGAAAATGACTTCAGATTTTGTGATGTTGATTTCAAGAAAGAGATACCCTTTTGATAGTTGAATGTATGAGACTGACCTTAGAGAACACATTCATAATAGAGATACAGATTGGGGAATCACCAGGATAGGAGTAATAATATAAGCCGAGTTGGAAGAAAAGAAGGTGCCAGGGTCAGGAGGATGTTTAAAGAATGTGAAGTGAGGACGATTCAAATTAGAACCCTGGAGGAAAACCACCACTTAAACATAGAGGCTGGGAAGAATGTCTTCTGTTAGCTCCTTCAGATTCAGTCTCCACTCCTCTCCATTTTTCCCTGTGCCTTGAGAAGCTGCCTGACTTGTTTGGACCACATAAAATGGCTCCTTTAGCTGTAGCTTTTGATATTGTTCACCCAGTTAAGGAGGAGGCACTTAAAATCAGAAGGAAGAAGAGTGAGTGCACAGCTTTTGTTCCTCACATCCATCCTTGTGGGTTCTCAAAGCATTGACATGACCCATGACCAAAGGTCACCTTTCCTGTGGGGCTCAACCAAAGCCTCTCTGTCTCAAGATTCTGGCAACCTTTTCCTCTCTTTGTACTATATGCATGGGAGACATGACACCCACAGATATTAAACCTAGAGAACTGCACTATCCCATTCGTCTCCCTTGCTCACATTTCTGTAAATAGTCCCTGTATTAAGATCTTCTCAAATTATCCAATTTAAGTGTACCATCTGTTCCCTGCCATGGCCCTGCCTGACACATAAGCAGAGATGCAGAAAGAAGTGTGTCATAAAAGGCGAATGTGAAGTTTCCAAAAAATAGGAATGGTCAACAGTGTCAAATACTACGGAAAGGTCAAATTGGACCTGACAATTGGGAGGTTCTTGATGATCTCAGGAAGTAAGTGTCCAATTGAGTGTTACAGTAGGATTATGAATGAATTAATTAGGCTATGAATTAGCAGAAAGACATTGAAGAAGGGCAGATGAAAGCTCAAAGTACTGCTTTGAGAACTGTAACTGCAAAGACCTGGAGAGAGCAAGAGAGCGGAGTTAGAATAAAAAAAAATGGTACATTGGAAGGGACTGGAACATTTTCAGATGTAGAAGGAAAGGGGCAGATTGAGAGGAGAGGTCGAACAGAGTAGAGGAGCAAGGAGATTTGCAGGGAACCCCTTGGGTGGATCAGGTGGGAAAAGGTAGGTCTTTGGACTCTGCTGGAGGCAGGAGAAAGTGAAGTGGACTGAATCCAGTTACATTTTAGAAATAGAAGCAGAAAGCAGGGTAATGGCGACTTGGCAATTTTTGCACATTTCTCCAAATTACTATAGAATCGGCTCCCTTCTATATTGTTAATTTAGACGGGCAGTCATTTATTTCGGATTGGAGTGCCTCCTGTTTTAATTGCCAACTTTTCAAAAAGTTAAAATTACATTTAATGTTGGTTTACGTGCTTAAGTTATCTATAGGCAGAGTTGGTGAAAGCCCTTTACGTTTGTATTTCAACACTTGATTTTTGGGAACTTCTGCAGCTTATTCTGGTCTTTAATGAAAAAAAGTACACATTGATATACTATACAGAACTCTATAAATCAAACTATATATACTAGCTGTGCTGTTAGCCTCCTGTATAGCTTTTAAATAAATTCCTGTGTATTTTTTACTATGGTTCCTTGAGGCAACAAACCCTCAGCAATTCTCATTTTACTAATCTAAGGGAATAATATTGTTAGTAATCGTGGCTGCGGAGGCTAGGCTGGAACTGAATAGCACCATGTTAAAAGCAAAATTGCGATCTAAATAGACTACTGGCGTGAGAAAATAAGTTCAGGCTGCTGTTTTTCTCCCCTCAGATTAACACTTGGGAAGCTAGATGTGAAGGAATCATAGATCGTAGGACTAAAAACAACGCAAAAATAACGAAACGTCTTGAGAAATTCTGGGAAGACTGAAGGCTTTCTAGAATTGGCAAGTGATTCTTTCAAGAAAAAGTCCTGTTGGGGGATTTTTCACAGAGTGTTATCTCTGCCTCCTCATAGTTTGAGTTGGGAGAAAAAAAAATCCAAAATTTTATATAAAGACATTGATGATAAACATTTTTGACCAACACCTAATAAAGATGGTAACAGCTTTGAGTCAAAGAAAGTGAGAGATGATTTTTCTCCTCCACATGGCTTAGTTGAAATCAACATATGTTTAGGATGGCAAAGGTGACTGCAGACAGTGATTGCAGAAATAATGTAGCATTTGACGGTGCTCAGAAAATATTTCAGTGCATGTCAAGAGTTTTGGAAGTGGACTTCTAAGTTTTCAAAATGCAATTGTAATAAAGTATTTCCATAAAGGCAAACATGGCCACAATAAAAGTAATATCTATTTACTGTGGGGAATACAGAAAAAAATACACTTGTGCCATTTAGAGAAGTAATACTCTTTAGACTTCTGGGCTTTCTCTGTTCGTTTCCTGTATGTTTTCACACAGCTTTGATCACGGGTCTCACATTCGTGCATATTGAGCAAAACCTCTTTCGCCAACTTGATTATTTTAGTTAACTGGGAAGAGACTAACCCTGAAATAATTGACATCTGGTTCATTGATGTTGGCTTAATGAACATCCAGTCATTGGGCACTTTAAAGGTTTATCTGAAATGACTAACATTGTCTGTGAACAGATAATGCCAAGAGTGTTCCTTGGGGAACTGCCTGTCGTAGTTACTGCTTACTTGGTCCACTCCCCCGCAAAGACTGCCAGATGCTAGATTGTTGGATTTTGATTATTTAAGTGGCTGAGAATTTTGGGAACAAGTACAGGGATAAAGGGCGGTTAAATCTGCCACAATCATAAGATCTATAGCGTGCATGAAGCATGAGAGACTATACCCTTATTTAGTAGAAATCCAGTGTGTTACTGGATATATAAATAGAGCAATATAATGTAATCAATTATTATAACAAATAAATAATAGTTATTATAATTAATAAACAATAATATAATAAATATAAATTAATTACTATATATACAGGGGTGCCCGGGTGGCTCCGTCTGTTAAGCATCTTGACTCTTGATCCTAGCTCAGGTGTTGGTCTCAGGGTTGTGAATTCAAGCCTCGTGTTGGACTCCATGCTGGGCCTAAAGCCTACTTTAAAAAATAATTTAAAAAATAAATAACATACAAAGCAAATTAAACAGCAGAGAAGAGAATATAATGAAAAAGATCCATTCTGAAGCTTTACTGACCTAACTCCTACCTCCACGGTGTCTGTAACCCCTTACCAGTCTCACTGGGTTTTACGTTGCACTTTTAGCCTGTTTGAAATATTTGTAAACTCTGCTAGTCAAAATAAAGGAAATTAAGCAGAGAGTGTTATTATTATGATTATTAATAATAATAACACTTAGCATTACTGAAACGTTACTATGTAATAGACTGAGTTAGTTCAAGCACTGAGTTTCTCCATAATCTTAAATGCAAACTGTGGATATTACATTCAAATTGCTGTTTTTTTTCTATTTGTGATATGAGTGAAGACCGCAAAGTTTATTTAAGTTGCCTCATTAGCCAGAATATTTCACATAATTGCCATTAACTATCACAATCTCTTCTCTATAACATGGCTGAAAGAAAAAAAATTCATTCTTTTCTCAATTATTAATCAATTTCAGTACTCCATTCTTAATAGGGAATGCTTAATAGAGCCCTGCTTCTCCCTTCCTTGACATTTTCCCCTTTCGCATCACTGATGAATGGGAATCAAACTACAGACCACTTACTGATTAGCTGAAAATTTCTAATCGTGTCATTTTGGAGTGCGAGTAATTTATGCAATGGGATAATAATTTCTTCATAGTAGAATGAATATTGAACAATGATTGGTAGGGAATTAAAAAAAAAAAAAGCCTAGACTTAAAAGGAAAATAAGAGAATGAGGTTTTTTGATTTTATCAACTGCCTGAAAAGTTTGCATGCAGCTGTGCTGGTTTTTGGAATGATACTCCATAGCAGCTCCTAGAAATAAATTTTATATGTATATATAAATAAATATTATATATATATATATATATATAGAGAGAGAGAGAGAGAGAGAGAGATAAATATAGATAGATATAGATACAGATACAGATGTAGATATAGATGTAGATATAGATATAGATACAGATATATAATGACCTAGGTGTAGGATTGCAGGGCATGGGGCTAGAACAGAGAAATTGGAGTCATTTTGCCTTTCCCTCGTCTGCAGTTTTATTCTTTTGCCTCCCATATAAGGGCAGGGCAATCTCTATATTATTCCTGCCATGTTCCCCAATGTGTTCTGAGTCTAGCAGATAGTAGGCAATGAGCAATTATTTATGATTAAATGAGTGAGCTAATTAATTGGTACCTTGGATTAAAACTTAGTGTGTTTTTTTTCTTTCAATTCAAAGCACAATTAAGTTTCTTTTGTGTTCAATTATTAGATTAATAAGCGTGTTAAAAAAAAGTTACCTAATTTCAAAATACTTCAATCTCCTGCTCCAGAAGAATGGAATTTGACTATTATAAGATGGTAGGGAAGATACAGTGAATCTTTGATAGATTTTAAAGGGAAAATTGGCCATAGGTTCTCTGGTAGCAATGTTTGAAAGTTTCATGAAATGTGTTCCTCTATCAAGGGCAGTAGAAGTGATTGTGAGAGAGTTGAACCTGATTCTAGAAGACAGATGGAGTTAAAGTTTCTGGAATGAGAGAATATTGCTTACAGAATAGTCCCAAGGTCATCTCTTAGAACTCTGGAAAATATTTTTTTTGTGAATAAAACAGTTCAGGTAAACCTGCTTTCACCTTCATTGAATGACCAGTTTTATGCAACAACCCTTTTGTCATGTGCCAATGGAATCGATCTTCTCTCACAGTTCTCACTCACTTCAATACCAAAAAAAATTAATTGACAATGTCAAATCTGATTTGAGATCATTTTCGGGAGAGTGCCAAGTTATTTCCTGGTATCAGTACCAATTACTTTCTGATAATTTAGAGAACTTTATTCAGAGGGGTTCTGATTATCAGTCCAGGAAGTTTCCATATATATTAGAGATTATTATTTATCCAAAAGGGTTGGAATATATATACTTCAGCACTTACTTATCTAAAAGGCTAGTTCTGAATAATTTAAATTGATGTCTTTATTTGACTAGCTTTCTTGGTATTGAATCACAAACTATAGCGTTTTTATAGTGGTAGGGTTATAGTTAAGGAAAGTTCACTCAGGGCCACAGAGTATCCATCAGTCTCTCAGGTAGTGATGAAATACACTGGTCTTTTCCAAGTGTATCCTTGTACTTTCTAAGGCACATAAGGAGTAATTTAGATGCAGGTAAAATAGCTAAACAAATGGGGTTTTTTTTCCCTAAAGACTTTTCAGATGGCATTTTTCCTTTCACTTCAGAGAAAACTGAGGCAATAGGACTTATTTTTTTCCAAACTAGTCCTTGAACTACAAATTTAAGCATTATATGGTACAGTAAACACTATCTGATAAAAAGAAAATCTCTTTTTGAACCGACAACTCTTTCAGGTTTTCAGGGTGACCATATATTACCAAATCTTTATTATCCCACCTAAGACATTTTGAGAATGAAAGAGTGCTTTTTATTTTCCATTATTTTTTTTCTTAGAGAGAGAGAGAGAGAGAGAGCGCACAAGCATGAGCAGAGGAGGAGCAGAAAGAGAGAGAGAGAGAGAGAGAGAGAGAGAGAGAGAGAGAGAGAGAGAGAATCTTAAGCAGGTTCCACACTCAATGTGGAGTCCGACGTGGGGCTCAGTTCCACGACCCTGGGGTCATGACCTGAGCCAAAACCAAGAGTTGGACACTCAACCAACTGGGCCACCCAGGAGCCCCTAAAAGAGTGTGTTTCATTATTAGTTCAGGACAGCAAACCTAAATGAAGACCTTTCTGTAATTAGAGATGTATCCCCACCCTGTGTTTTGTTGGAGTCAGGAACTTACATGTAATCTAATCATTACCCCACAGAATAAATGCCCAAGAATGAGATACAAAATTTGGCTTGAAATCTCTATCCTGGTTGATTTCTTTGCTCCATTTTTGTTGCTACAGATCAGTTTCAGGGCATCTGGAATCCGAGAGGGAGAATGTGTTGCTGAATCAACGGGTAAATGTTAAGACAATGGTCTGTTTTAGTTTAGCCGAAGAAGCACCTTAAATTTGCTTTCATCACTCTGAAATGAAAATTGGCTTCTTTGACTCAGCTCTGAAGTAAACAAAAGTTCAGAAAAATCCAGCTTCATGATTAAACTGTATCCTTCTTCTAACAATGTGGGCCTTCACCTCCTTTTAGATTATTTTTAAGAATGCCCTCAAACAGAACAGATTACATCTAACTCCTTGCAGAGCAAAAAAACAACCATTTGTCACAAGTCTTTTTCCTCCTCCTCCTTCCCCCCCCGCCCTCGTATTTTGTATTCCACTGTTTTGTTTCAATCCCCCTTTGTTTTATTTGGCTGCTGAAGCCAGAGTGCCTTGCCTTTGGCAATAAAAGCTTATGAGTAAACATTCTCTGTGCCTTGGAAAGCAAAAGCGTCACCCCAGTCTGCACATCCAACTGTGCCCCTCTCCAAAGTCCTGAGCCTGTTCTTAAATTGGAACCTGAGGAGCTCTGCCAAGATTGCGTGCTGCCAGGCGGGTTCCATCGGGCCGGTCTGTATTGATTTGCGTTGGTTCCCCTGTTTTCTGTTGGTTAGCGATCCTGTCGTAAGCTTTGATTCCTCATTATCTCAATTGCAAATTCCATGAACACATCATCATGCTGCCAGTGCACCCAGGATTTGAAACTGACAATACTGGATCAATGTCTCAGGGGCGCAGCCCTGAATTTCAATAATACAATTAAATTCCTTGACTGTGAGATTTACCCAGATTGTTGATTCTGCATTTTCTGCACGTTCAGTATGTGAAGCTACCCACCCACAGAACCTGAGCACAGTGTTCCTGTCAGTGCATAACGAAGGAAAAAGACTTGATCGTGAACCTGAGGGAAAGATAATCAAATGTTGAACCTGCTGAGCCTGTTAGATGAAACTGTTAACAAGGCTTGCTCAAATCACCAGGGAAATCCTGTGCAGGGATGAAGATTGGGGTTCAGTTCTGAAATATGTAAGCAGGGTTAGGCTGGATAAGGAGGTCTCCAGGCTTGTTGCTGAAGCTGTATAGCAATCCTTTCGAAGGATTTGTATTTTCCCTCAGGAGTCACTTCACATGGATTCACTGGAATCGGTTAAGCTCAATTCTGAGAAACGTGCTGACAGTGAAAGTGTCATAAAAGGCTACCACATGTTTAAATTCTAATTCTCACCAATACAAAACAAAATAACAAAGTAACAAAGCCAGAACGATTACTTCCCTTTTTGTGAATTTAGACAGTAGACTAGGGAGCAAGAGATGTGCAAAGCAATAGTTACTCTGAACAGGTGCTGTGTATCCTTGATAGAATCGGAATGGGAAGACTCAAGTAACATAAAGTGTTTCTTTCAGTAGACTTGACTTTCAATTTACTTACATACTTCAGACAATGAGAACTTTATAAACCCGCATCCTGCCTTTACTGCACAAAACTCTATATTCGTTGCTTTTATTTCCCTTGCTATCCCCCCTGGAGCTCCTTCCCTCCCTACCTGTGACCTCACTGAAGGATATTAATGAATACAGTCGAATTTCTGCATCTGGTGTGAGGAGACTAAGCCTCTGGGACTGATAAAGCATTTCCAGTCCTGGAGTCATTATCAATTTTTATTCGAGATAGCACACCACTGAAACCAGAGCACGTGTTAAAGTTCCTCTACCTCTGAATTTCCTACTCTAAGAAACCTTGGCCATTCAGATTTGACATCCAAGGTCATTTGAAATAGACATTTAGCACTGAACTGTAAAACTATCTATTATGGAAACATGTTAAAATTTTATTTAGGCTATGAGGCTATGGGTGCCCGGTTACTATTGAGAGCAGTGATCTATTTTCATAACATTAGAATATTTAAAATATTTAACTTCTCAGGTTGGATAAATGATATAGAAATGTACTTTAGTACTATGCTACCATATCTTGAAATGTCCCTGGCTTATTTTTAATGCATATGTAGAATACTATGGGGGGGGAACTATTTTCTAAACAACATTCATTCTTAATTTTTATTTATCCATATCCAAGCATTGTGTGTGTGTGTGTGTGTGTGTGTGTGTGTGTGTGTGTGTGTGTGTGTTGAAAAATTCTTGGAGCTTAGGGTGAGAAAATTTGGCTTAAAATTCAGTGATGGCACTTTTATCCTACATGATATTGAGAAATAGCCTTTACCTCTTATTGCCTCAGTACTCATATATACAGAATGGAAATAATAACATTTATCTGTCTTGCTCTTTCCTACGTTGTATGAATTAAATAACATAATTCTCATGAAAGTGTTTTGTAATTTTAAAGTACTATACAAATGTCTGTCTTAATATTAAAAAAAAATCAGGAGTCACACTTCATGTGTTTTCCCAATACTGTTTTCTTCATTATACGTTTTTGACTGAGGGATTGCGTTGCACCCTATTTGTACCTGGTGAGTTCATTGACTGATGGAACAGATTGCCTTTGACATCCAGAGCTTCCTCATCTGTGACTTCTGAGTACCCATGAATTCTGACCAAATCAAATTTCTACCATCTTGATGACTTCTTGAATATTTCTCTGCTTTCATATTTAGATCTTAGTCCAGAATTTTTCATCTCACATAGCCAACTATCTACAGACACTTTCAAAGGTGTTACACAGGTTTCTGGCTTATGATATAAAAAATTGAAATTATTATCTCTTCTTCCCCCAAAGCACCTCTGATATTTTCTGTCTCTCTTGGTGCTAGTGTTTCCTCCTTGTTTAAGTCAAAAGAAGTCCAAGCATAATCTTTGACTTATCCCCATGTTCATGATCTCACAGCTCTGTAGTGGTATAGTTGTATCCAATTCTACCTCCTAAACATCTTTTATAATTAGCCCACTTCTCCATCTCATGGACAATATTTTATGCCCATCCATTTGTCTGGAGCCTTACAACAACCTCCTATTTGGATTCTGATTCTGTACATTACATTATATATGTGTCCACTACAACTATAATCTTCCTAAACACAAATTTTGTGTCCATTGTCAAGCTTAAATTCTTTGAATGATTTCTCTTTGCCCTTAGTATAAAGTCCCAAGGCATGCGTATGTTTTAATCTGGTTTATACTTCTACCCTGATTTGTTTGTCCTTGGTATCTGAAATATTTTATGTACTTACTTCAATTGGAAATTTAGAAATCCTCCTTTTATTTTTTAATGAGTCAATGAATGAATGAATGCATGCATGCATGTCTGAATGTGTGAATGAAATTTGTAATTAAACCTATGAGAATTTAGACGAGTAGAAAGCTAAACGATTATTTTAGGCTTGGAGAATAGGGTTTAGCAATATAAAATAATGTAACTCTATACTTATTTCCCTTATTTTTGTTCACCTACATCAGAATTTCTCAACCTTAATACTACTGACATTTGGGGCCAGATAATTCTTTGTTGTTGGGAACTGTTCTGAGCATGGTAGGATGTTTAGCAACATCTCTGGTCTCTACCCATTAGCACAATACCTGCTCCCCCAAGTAGCAATAATTTTACAGGTCTCCAAACATTGCCAAATACCTCCTGGGGAACATACCCCCAGCTGAGAACCACAGCTTTACCTGTTTAGCTCCCAAAAGTAAAAAAAAAAAAATTAAAAAGAGGGGGTAATAGGAGAAGGAATTCTATTGCTATACCTGATTACCTGATTATCAGTGATTATTCACACTGATGCCCTAGATATTAAACTCTCATTTAAAAGATTTAAATGACCCCTAAAAAACAGAGTGGATATGGCACTGTGCAAGCTTAGTCTTCTCAGCTCTTTTTTGGATCAGTCTGTTGGATTTTAGAAACTCCCTGGGATCAAAGACTTGAAGCACAGGTTCTGAATCAAAATTATTCTATGTTAGTATTTTGAGCAATGGGCTTGAGAATACCACCTTCGTATGATATGAGAAAGATAAGTACTTTATGTTTTACAAATGACATGAAAACATAGACAAATTAAGTTAAATGGGCAAACATGTCCACAGAGCCTGCTGTCTACTAAATAATGTCAACCCTCCACAAGGTGTAGAAATCATATAGAGAATCCTGAATACATATTAAAAACAAACAAAAAGCACTTTAAGCAACTCATTTAAAAAACTGAGCCAATTAGAACTCAAATAGTTGTGAAGCCTCTAAAATTATAAAATATTTATAATCTTTGAGAGGGATGTGCACAATGCAAGAAATTACATTGGTGGTGGTCCTTTAACTGACCTACCAAGTTGCATTCTAGGATCTTATCATGGACGAAGTTTACTTTTTAATATCTATGCTCTGTGACTGCTCATCATATCAAGAAGAATTATATTGCAAATAATCATGATCTGGATTGCTTTTGTCTGTGGCTGAAGCTGAAGCCATCCAATTAAAATATGGTGTTCAGGGAAAATAGCTCATTTTAAACCAGGGTCTTAGGCAAAGGAAAGGACAGCCTTTTATTAACTTTGTCCCTTGTCTCTAGACATATTTATTGCATTCTTCTGGAACAGAAATAATAGAAGCTCAGGCATAAGGCCATGTGTGCAAAAAAAAAAAAAAATCTCTCAGCTGCCATGAATGTTAATGGCTCTGTCATTTGATGGGAAACACCATAGTTTTAAAATTCGAAATGACTCACAAGATTTAGAAATCTCTCCTATAAAATGTAGACATTTGATGATTAAAAGAAGATTACATGAAAATGATAGTATCTTGTTTTTGTCCTTGCACATAGATGCATATTTGAGTTTGGTTTATATCTCTGCTGCCAGCCATTGTGGTCAATAAATTTTTGTTCTTTAATTTGTCTGTCTATGAAATGGAACAAACATTCCCCTGTCACTGTGAATTTAAATACGATTTTAATGTATTTATTTGTCACAGGTTCACAGTTATCTGTGCTCCAATTTCACTTTAGATTTTTGTGTGTGTGTATTATGCAATGTAGGTCTTTATCTACTATTATTTTTTTTTTAATTTTTTTTTCAACGTTTATTTATTTTTGGGACAGAGAGAGACAGAGCATGAACGGGGGAGGGGCAGAGAGAGAGGGAGACACAGAATCGGAAACAGGCTCCAGGCTCTGAGCCATCAGCCCAGAGCCTGACGCGGGGCTCGAACTCACAGACCGCGAGATCATGACCTGGCTGAAGTCAGACGCTTAACCGACTGCGCCACCCAGGCGCCCCTACTATTATTTTTAAAGATACTGTATCAACTACTGTAATCGATTTTCTGTTTTTCCCAGATGTGTCAAAAGTTTTCAAATATGTCTGGATATGGGACTGTAGAAGAGAATTGTAAAGTACAATTTTGGTTGATGTCAAAATCCTTAACATAAAGTGTTGTTAACATATCTCAAGCAAAATACTGCCTAAGTTGTTGAGTATGTGGGTGCAGAAGCCTGGGCCAAAAATTGTAGAGCTAAAGGCAGCTATCTAAGAGGCAGGATGTTGTGAATAATTTTAAATCTACACCAGACAGAGTAGCAGACTAGGAATACATTCTTCCTAGTTAAAGTTATTCTGATAATAGATACAGTTAGCGAAAGAGAGACCCTACACCTGACACACTGGTCAGACATAAGTCATGTGTTAGTAATGGACTAGTGGGTGGGATAGACAGACCTATAGGATGAGGTCTTTCTTGCCCAAACAATATGGCTTGAAAGGAACTGATTCTGGGTGATATAAAACAAAACAAACAAAAAAACAAAACAAAATGAAGGACTTGAACAAAGGAAATGTCATCTTTTCCTTTCCACTGCCACAAATTTAAAAAGGAAATGTAAGAAATATTTCGAGGTTGGTTCCTTATCTATACTTTTTCTTAACAAAGGATTTGATGTAGCTCCAGGAAGGAGATAACCTACATCAATAAATGTATCAAAATCTGCTTGGTTTTAGCTATTTATTAATTTGCTACTTTCTAGAAAAAGTAGAAAATGTCAGCAGGGGTTAATTGTGGGACATGAAGGAAGGGTATTTTACATTTCTATTTTGCAGCCTGCCATATTGCTTGAAATTTTACAATAATTTTAATAAATTCTTTATGAAACATAACTGAACGAGATATGGAAACAAAACAAATAGAAAACACCTGGAAAATTATTCTGGTTCGTTGGCTTTTATTGGAACAGTGAATAAAACTTAAAAATCATGCTAGTTATCCATTTCTGTTCAACCTTTAAGACACATAAGGAGAGATTCTCAGAGATGGAAAAAAAAGAGATTATGCATTGTACTTGCTACCTTGTTGAATCAGTTTGTTTTTATTATTATTGTTATTATTACTCTTATTTTTTGTTTTATTTTATAGAGAGCACATAAGTGGGGGAGAGAGACAGAAGGAAAGAGAGAGAATCTTAAGCAGGGTCCATGCTCAGCACAGAGCCCTTTGTGGGGCTTGAACCTACAACCCTGAGATCATGACCTGAGCTGAAATCAAGAGTTGGATGCTCAACCAACTGAGCCACCCAGGTGCTCCTGTTGTTGTTGTTATTAATTATATTAGAAAGAATCTTGAATTTTTTATGTGTGGTTGTGCATCATTAGGTCTTTTCTAATGTCATCAGAATTTGGCATCAGTCTTTAGGGATGAGTCATGAGTTCTAGATCATACAATGATCACAGGCAGATTCAGGCATATTGAAAATGAGATCTTAGCTCCATCACTTAATGGTCTTGGTAGGGTATAAAGGGAAAGTTATCCTTTTTATGCTTCTAGAAAAAGACTTGATTCCTAACTCACAGGATTTGCTGTTAAAACACATCAGTCTTTTTTGGTGGAATGTTTTCTCTCCACCTTGCCCCCTCAATTCTTGGTTCTTTGCAATCTGTCATCAAATAATTTTTATTATTTATTTTCAGACAATAAATATGGGAATGACTACTGATTTCTTGAAGAAATTACCCAAAATATTTTCTAAGATCAAAGAAGCATTAATTTTCTACTTTTACCAAGGGAATATTTGTCAAATGAGTAGAATTCAGCTGGAATTGTTGCAACTCCAGTTGAAACAAATATTTGAAGATAGCATGCATCCTAAAATAGAATAATTTACTAAATGATCTGAAATATTTATGGAATATTTTTTTGTCTGTGTGTAATTTAGAGAAATTGGAGAGAATTTAGCTTCTTTTTGTTTGTTTGCATGCAAAGAAATTCCAGTCATGAAATGTTAGAAATGAGGACATTGTATACTTAACCTATGATTTTTTTTTCTGATTATGATAGTCAATATATTATGAAATGAATACATTGGGGAAATTTTAAAAATTTCCAAGGTTTTGGTATATTTCACTACCTAGGTCATATACTTTGTTTCTCACAAATGGACTATTGTTATCAATATTATTTGAAAATTTTTTTCCAAGAGTGTCTTGCAATTAGATATTAGGAAATCATGTGATTATGAATGTTAAGATTTTCAAAATTAGAGCAAAAACATAAATAAATTCATCTTCAAATGAGTCATATTTTCATAAATATAAAGAACAGAATCATGTAGGGTGAAGAAAGTGTAAGATTCAACCTGTTAAAACCTCGAGCGAGGGGCGCCTGGGTGGCTCAGTCGGTTGAGCATCCTACTTCAGCTCAGGTCATGATCTCACCACTTGTGGGTTCAGGCCCCATGTCAAGCTCTGTGCTGACAGCTCAGAGCCTGGAGTCTGCTTTGGATTCTGTGTCCCACTCTGTCTCTGCCCCTCCCTTGCTCATGCTCTGTATCTCTCTCTCTCTCAAGAATAAATAAAACATTAAAAAAATAAATTTAAAAAACGAGTGAAACAAATGCAGTGTTTTTTTCCAATTTCATATTTTACATTGATCAAATGAAAGTGAAGACATGTGATTAGTAAAAATAACACAATGTACCAGAGCGCTTAAATACCAGAAGTGACTACCTACTAGGAACAAACGTTGGGAAAAAGTTATTCTGCTGCTGCATACAACTAATGTTGTAACTAAATTATTATGTAAGAAAATGTTAATAGAAGTACACTTATTTTTAGAGAGGGGGCAAAATGATATTAGAAATCAAATATACCTCAGAGCATTATGACAGCTGGAATATGAGGCCTCCCAGAAAGTATTTGGTTTTGGTTTGCATAGTCTGAAAAGTGAGACTAAAAAAAAAAAAAAATTAAGAATAAAATTTTAAAAACCTTCAAAAGCATACTGGAGGAATTTTTTATTTGTGAGTAACATAACAAGATCCTTTGAATCCGCATGATCAATCCTATAGTAGAGAAATTCTGAATTAAGTAAAACTAGGAGATACAAAACCCAGAATAAAGTTTTTGGCAGAAAATTACCATCTCGTTTGAGAAAGCATATGTAAACCAATTAATGGTCTCATTTTCTGCACTCTAAAATCCTATGGGAAAATTTCTGATCTCTCCACTATATGTATATGTAAAAGGTAGAGCTTAATCTTCTCCATTAACATTCTTAAAATCTGTAAGACATGATGAGTGTTCCGGTTCCAGGCAAGTTGGAGTGAAGTTTCTAGATTTATTCTCTCTTCTAAAGCAATTTTAAAATGGACAAAATATATGAAACTATGGTTTTCAAAACACTGGACTTCAGGCAATGAAAGACAGCTATAGCTGAGAAAGAGGAAAAAAAAAAAAGAAGGTACCCCAGTTCAGTGATTTGAGAGCATTCTCAGGATGTGGCCCATAAAGAGACATTACAAGTGGAGCCTGGGAGAATCCAGAAGTTGAATGTTCAAGAGAATCTGAATAGAATGAGGAAGCTAGAATTTCCAAAACACAGAGAAAGTACACTTACACTCCAGTGAACTGCAGAGTTGCACTTGAATATTCAACGGAATACTGAGTAGCACATGCTTGTTAGAAATTTATACAAAGGTGGGTAGTGAAACACCCCCCAGAAAGAATTATGAGGAAATAGTACCCTGTGCTCACACAGGACCAGGATTAACCCCTGTTCCTGCCAGCCAGGCTGGAAACCTCATTATTTATGTGGAATTGGATAGGTTCCTAAGACTGTGTTAAATCTCTAATCTTTCCTAACAAACCTTGAAGACATTTCCAAAAGGATCAACTGTTTATAAGTAATCTAATCACATCCCAGAACAAAGCTCAAGAATAATTATAGAAATATAAACATATTCCTCACATTGGGGGGTGGGGGGGGAGTAAAATCCACAATGTCTGGCACTCAAAATTACCAGGCAGGCAAGGGAGGTAGAAAATCTGGCTAATAATAAAGAGAAAGATCAGCCATTTGAAACTAATGTAGAATTAATCCAGATGTTAGCATTTGCAAACAAGGACGTTAAAACAGTCTTTATAACTAAATTCCGTATGTTCAGAAGTTCAGAGACATGAGTGATTAAAACACATAAAGACCCTGATGAAACTTCTAGAGGTGGAAATATACCAGATGGAATTTAGGGCAAAGTATGCACTGCAGAGAGCAGAACAATTAGCAAAATTAAAGATATAGGTAAGAAAATAATAATAAATAAATCAATAAATGATTCAAACAAAACTATCCAAAAGAAAATATTCAGAGAAAAAAGAATAAAAATTAAAAAAAACCCAGAATATGATCTGTGGGTCAGCACAAAGCAATCCAGTGTTCCTAAAATTGGAAGACAGGAGAGAGGGTGTGTGTGTGCATGATGTATATATTATTTGTATAACATATGTACATGTAATTTGTAGTTATATTCATATATAAAATACATATTGTCTAAAAATATATGTTGTATGTGTATACCAAATGAATTTTAAATATAAAATATTAAACATAGAAAATACTCATGGTTGATATATATTAAATATATATATTTGAAGACATGTATCATATGTACAGTGGGACAAATATAAGAATGATAGATTTGTTGCTGAAACAATGCGAGGGAGAAGAAAGTGGGCAGCAAATTAATGCACTGAAAGAAAAAAAAGTGTCAACATGAATTTTTATACCTAGAACAAATATATTTCAGAAACAAGGGCCAAATGAAGGTGTTTCAGACACAGGAAAACTGAAATAATTCATGTCTGTCTGACTTACACTGAAGAAATGTTTAAGGAAGCCATTTAAGCAGAAGGAAAATGATACTGGATTGAATCTGTATCTTTTACACACAAAGTAAACATTTCAGACAATGGTAACTCTGTAGGTAAATATATAACATTACATATAACAATACCTCTTATTTTTAAATACCTTTTGTTTTAAATTTTTTAATGTTTACTTGAGAGAGACAGAGCATGAACAGGGGAGGGGCAGAACAGAATCTGAAGCAGGCTGCAGGCTCTGAGCTGTCAGCACAGCAAACTCACAAACCATGAGATCATGACCTGAGCTGAAGTCGGATGCTTAACCAACCAGGCACCCCTAAATACCTTTAAAATACAAATAGAAATGTGAATAAAATATGATAATGTGTTATGAAGTTTAGTAACATGTGCAAATACAAAATATATGACGGTAGAAGCACAGATCAGGACTGGAGAAATACAAGTATGCTATGATAAAGTTCTTGTATTCTATGCAGAGTGGTATAATAGAACTTGAAGAAACAATGTGCTAAGTTAAAGATGTAAACTATATCTAAATACAAAAACTACAACCAAAACAACAAAATAAAGTTATACATAATAAACCAACAAAAGGAATAAAATGGAATTTCAAACATACTAAATTGCAATGATGGCAGAAGAGAAAAAGGTAACAAATATGTGAAATTATCAATGAGAAAAAAAACCATAAAAACAATCTATGTAGACACAGATAAAATAAAAATAGATTTAAAAGATAGGCTATTTAAACACTAGTCAAAAGAAAGCTAGAGGAACTATATTAATATCAAGTAAAGTAGATTAAATACAAAGTATTGCCAGGGACAAAGATAGTTAAATAGAAACAGGCAAACAACAGAGAAATAGCAATGAAACAAAAACTTGGTTCTTTGAGAAGGTCAGTAAAACTCTAGCAAAAGATTAGGCAAAGAAAGGAGGAAAAAGAGAGATGACACATGACAAATACAAAGAATGAGATGGGGGGGGTAGTATTAGAGATTCTACAAATATTAAAAGGTAAAGGAATCTCTTGAACAAGTTTATGTCAACAATGTGTCTGCTTACATGATATGGGCACAATGACCAGAGCTCATAGTTGCTCCACATTCTTGTCAAAACTCGTTACGCCAGGCTTTTTAATTTTAAGCCTTGTCACAGGTTTGGTTGCAATGATGTAGACCAATTGGAACTCTCATATGTACTGCTGATGGAAGGGAAAATGGTTCAGTTACTTTAGAAAAGAGTTTGGCAGTTTCTTAAAATGTTAAACATAACTTTCCATATACCCAGCTATTTTTCTTCTATGTCCCTATGAAACCCTATGTCCATGCAAAGATTTGAAAACAAATTGATAGTGGCATATCAAATTAGGTAGATATGACAGACTCTTGAAAGAGAAGCATATTTGGTTTTTTGTGGGTTTTTTTTTATATATTCCAAGAATGGGGTTTTTTTTTGAAATTTTTTCACAAACAATTTTAATTTAAATTTTAGTTAATATACAGTGCAATATGCTTGAATTAATGAGGATAGACAACTACACTCCCTCCACTGCCGAGACAGTTGGGCCTTTGTGTGGGCCTGGTGCCAGATAGGATGCTCAGTAATCTCTCAGTTGGAGGGAAAGCACATAAACAGTGGAATCAAATAATACCTAAGATCCAATATTTGTGCATAAGCCCTGGTGCCCGAATTGGGCCTCTCTTAGAAATGTGGCATGCAAAATTATGGAAAGAGCCCAAATGTCCATTGACTGATGAATGGATAAAGATGATGTGGCATATATATATAGAATGGAACATATATATGTATATATATATATGGAATATATATATGGAATATATATATATATGTATATATATATATATATATATATATATATATATATATATATATATATATATAATGGAATACCACTCAGCCATCAGAAAGAATAAAGTCTGGCCATTTGCAATGATGTGAATGGAGCTAGAGAAAATTATGCTAAACAAAATAAGTCAGAAAAAGGTAAATACCATACGATTTCACTCATATGTGAATTTAAGAAACAAAACAAATGAACATGGGGTGGGGGCCAAGAGACGAAAACAAAGAAACAGACTCTTAGCTATGGAGAATAAACTGATGGTTACCAGAGGGAGGTGGTCATGGGGCAGTGGGTGAAATAGGTGATGGGACTTAAGGAGGGCACTTGATGTGATCAGCAGTGGGTGTTATATGTAAGTGTTGACTCACTAAAGTTTATACCTGTAACTAACACTGTTTGTTAGCTACCTGAAATTTAAATAAAAACTTAGAAAGGAAAAAGAAAACAAATTGATAGTGGTTTTATGTACAATAGTCCAAGCTGGAAACACCCCAAATGTCCACAAGAGGCAGATGAGTAAAACTCTGGAATACCCATATAACGCGGTATTACATAAAAAAACACAAAGTGAAAAGAGCCTATCTCTATAAGCAATAACATAAATGAATCTCCAGATAGTGTTTATGGAATATGGAGCTAGACAAAAAGTAAGTCTATTCATCTACATAGATTTCTAGAACATGCAAACTAATCTATAGTGACAGATCAGTGGTTGCCCGGGTAGTAGCATGAGGGTCATTACACAGGGACACTAAGAAACTTTTGTGGGTGGTATATATATATTCATATCTTGCACAGATGGTTTTATAGGATTTGCATAAGTCAAATCTTATCAAATTACAAACTTTGAACATTTGTACTTTATATAGATTTTTTAAAAGTTGTTTAAAAAACTAGTCCAGCTCTAACTTATGGAGCCTTCAGGTGTTTGCAGTTCTACAATTTCCAATTTTATAAAATAAGATCTGGAAATATTTTTTCTTAATTGAATCTGGTACAGGTCAGTCTCTCCAAAATCTGGAGCTCTTCACATAGTCTTTATTAAAGTGAAATAAGTCAGCAATTAGATGTTCAAGAATGAACGATGTTAGGTAATTAATAAAATATACCATTTTATATGTTGATTTCAATTTTTTTTATTAGTCATTTTTTCTTATTGTAATTCTTAAATAGCTTTTGTTTAGTCTTTATTCTGTTATGACCAGTTAGTTGACATATTTGCAACTAATGCATGACTGTGGGTAGCAGTTTGCCTGCATAAAAATATTCCATTACTGCTGTATTTTATTTTATTTATTTATTTTATTTATTTTTTGTTTATTTTTTTTTTCACTGGGTATTTTAATTAGATGCTTCATAAAGCACTTTGGAGTATATATTTTTTAAAAACCCCACATTACCAGAATTATAGCTTATGAAGAGATATATATCTAATTAATTAGTGTGTTTTTTTATCCATGTTGCATTGTTATGAGTGTTCAATGATATACTTCTTAGGTTTTTTTCTGCTATAATAAACCATAATCTAATAGTTTGCATTTTTAGTTTTTATGGTTAAAATGATCTTTGCTAAAGTTTTTGTAACAAATTATACCTACAACTTGGGTATAATTCTCATCTTTTCATAGTAGAAACGCATTCATAAAGATAACTGAAGTCAGTGTTTCCTCATATGTCTCACGTGACCTTAACATGGACTTTAGAGCAAAGGAAATTACAGCGATAGTACCCGATCTTCGAAAGTTTTCTAGGGGCTCCTGGATGGCTTAGTAGGTTAAGCATCTGACTTCAGCTCAGGTCGTGATCTCACGGCTTGTGGGTTCGAGCCCGAGTTGGGCGCTATGCTGACAGCTCAGAGCCTGGAGCCTACTTTGGATTCTGTGTCTCCCTCTCTCTCTGCCCCTCCCTGTGCCTCGTGCTGTGCGTGCACGCGCTTTCTCTCCCAAAAATAAACATTAAAAAAATTAAAAACAAGTTTTCTGGTTGGCATTGTACATTTCTCTGTGGTAATTCTTAAAATAGATTAGAACAAGGAGATTATGGCGGCCATGATACCAGTTCTTGTGTTTATGCAGCCCATAGCATGTTACATCCACGGTGCTTTAATGGTCTTCTGATAGAGTTCAGAGAAGAGAACTGGGATGACCTGCTAACCGTGCTTTGGAGATGAGGAGGAAGAGAGGGATCTTTTGTGATTTATCCAATAAGTATTTCTTTCTTTTTTGGTGACACTTGAGGTCTGGTTTTTAAAACATGGGGTGTGAAAACGCTTGGTTAGAAAACGACTCCTTTTACAAAAATATTTGGGAAATTAGAATGGAATGATACTATTTTGACCTCTAGTGTTATTCTGAGAACTATTGTCATTCTGAAATTTCACAACAGGGTTGGAAGGATTGAGGGAAGACACGAGTTAGGCTGCTGAATTGTAATATGTATATTAAGTATATCAACTAAGTCATGTTGCAAGTCATAAGCCTCTAAACTAGCCTTTCAAATCCTTTTCTGTGTCCTTCCCTATTGATGTCACTGAATCCTGGGAGACCATCAAAATTTGTTTTTTTTTAAAAAAAGCGATTTGAATTTCTAAGTATTGACTAAATCTGTTTTCTCTAATCCCTCAATCTCAGGGTAGACCTTCATATTTTCTTCCTATAATTTTGCCGTCATCATTTAATTAGTCTTACTTTGGGTTTGCCGTCTTCAGTGTATCGTACGTGTTTCTAAAAGGACAGCCTTATCTTCTTGATTCCCTACTTAACACTCTTCCATGATTTACAGTACCTATGCACACTCCCCTCCCTCACATTCTTCCACCCTTGTCTTTAGCTAATTTAATAGTCTCCTAATTGGTTAATATCCGCTCTGGCCTCAATCCAGACCTTATGCCATAGCAAAGCTACTGTGATGTTTTGCAATCTGATTAGGTCAATGCTTACTTAAAACTTATTCATGCTTTTAAGATAAACCCGAAGTTCCATGGCCTCTGGGTCAGGTTGGGTGTGGCACCTGCTCCGTCACCTACCCTTCTCTCCTGCCACATAGCTCTTGCTGTTTTTCCTCTTTTTTCCTGTTCTGTTCTCTTTTCTTCTGGAGCGTAGTTGACATACAATGTTACCTTAGTTTCAGGTGTACAACATGGCAATTCAACAACTATGTATGTTATTTATGGTGATCACACACATAGCTATCACCTGCCACCATATATTATCATTACAGTATCATTGACTGTGTTCCCTATGCTATACCTTTTGTTCTCATGACTTACTCATTCCGTAACTAGACATCTGTAACTCCCATTGTCCTCACCCATTTTACCCACCCCCAAACCCCCTTCCCTCTGGCACCCATCATTAAGTGCTCTGTTTGTATAGGTCTGATTCTGCCTTTGGAGTAGGTCAGACAGACAGAGACAAATACCCTGTGATTCACTTACCTGTGGAGTCTAAAAAAGAAAAGAGCAAATCAAAAGGTATTTCATTGGGTGTGTGGGTGTGATGTTGAGTCTTTTCTCAAAAAAGGAATAAATGTAAAGTTTTCTCATGATTGCCAGACTTAGACATACTTTTTGCTAGATGGAGAACAATGCTGTTCTATTTTTATAGAGCATTCTGTAATCTTTTTGACCTCTCTTGAGAGAGCAATAATTGTCAAAATTACATTTATCCAAGAAAACTATGTAGAAGAAACCAGTTGAACACTTACAGTACAAGGGAAATACTCAATGACAAAAGTAAGGATTACACTCTTAGAATAAAACCTTATTTTATTCATCAGTAAACCTTATCGTATTCATACAATATGTCATTGAATAGTTAAGGTATGTGGGAGTATATATATCAGCTGACATTCTTTAGTTTTATGGTCATAGCTACCAGAGGAAGCCACACTGGCACATTTATTCACACAAAGGCATAGACCCTGAGAGTCACAGAGCTCACAAGTTTCGCACTCACTTGTGCCAGAGAACGTAACTAGATTTTCAAGATTTTCTGCCAGTAAAATGTAGCAGCTTCCACGTGCATATTTTGAAAAGGAACATAAGAAAATGTCATCTGAAATTATAGGCCATCTGTTAAAGAGATAACATATAACCTATGGATCCAGAAAACACAGATTCTATTTTACTGTATCAACCAAATGTGGTTGACGTTAGTAAAGACAGAATCTCTGGTGAAAGGACTGAGACTAAAATTCATTTTGTACTTCAGAATGCCTAGACAATTTGCAGTTGTCACATTTTCTAGACAGCCACACCAACTAGCTGGTTGGAAGGTAGTTCAAGGAACCTCTGGAATCCAGAAACAATGTATATACTTTTGCTAAAGATGTGAAAGCACAGTGTGTCCTATTTATTTTAGTAAGTATGTTGAATTTTTTTTTTCAGTTCCAGAACTGGGTTATTTGCTCATAAATACTCTGCGTGTATAAATAATAACTGTCATATAATTTCTTCCATGCTATCTTAAAGTGACAGGCCTAAAAATAGAATATCATTCCTTCCTATTTTTCTATTTCTGTATGCAGGTAAAATCAATATGCTGGCCTCCACTCCTCTAGATAATCTAAATTTTACCTTGAGATCAGAAAGTCTGTATTCTTGGATGATATTTATCTTAGGCCCTTGTAGAATTGCTACTGGGAGTGTGCTTGGTAATGTCATATTTTCACCTTTTATCTGGTAACACTACAGGAAAATACATTATTACTACATTTGTTGCAGAAATATTATTGAGGCCATTGTTTGCTTTATAGTACCAGACTGCTCTCTGACATAAAATTCAACCGGAGAAGCTTGAGTCAGCTGCTAAAATGCACATTGCTGCTTCTTACAATGTCAAATGTTTAACAATTTTTTTTCAAAAAATCAAAAATATGTAGATGATTACCTCTCATATACATTTTTAAGTTTCTTGTTAAAATATTGACATAACTAATCTATTTCTTTACTTTATCTTAACTTAATTTCCAACTCTTACTTATAGCCTGTTAGATTTTGGCATAGTGGAGATCTACTTATGTGCCACTTTGTAAGAAGTCATGACTGGGGCGCCTGGGTGGCGCAGTTGGTAAAGCGTCCGACTTCAGCCAGGTCACGATCTCGCGGTCCGTGAGTTCGAGCCCCGCGTCAGGCTCTGGGCTGATGGCTCGGAGCCTGGAGCCTGTTTCTGATTCTGTGTCTCCCTCTCTCTCTGCCCCTCCCCCGTTCATGCTCTGTCTCTCTCTGTCCCAAAAATAAAAATAAAAAACGTTGAAAAAAAATTAAAAAAAAAAAGAAGTCATGACTGATTTTTGAGTACTAAGGTTTATGGAAAACTGAATCCAGAGAAACTTAAGAATTGTGGTTCTTAAGATGGCTCACCTATAAAACAGGGACATATTTTAACTGCTGTTTCTTTAAAAATTCTTACCGTTTTGGTTTTTTTTTCTTCCAACATCTTAATTGAGGTTGTTTTTAAAGGAGCTGGTAGTTGTATAAAGGGTATTAAGTCAAGTAATCTTTTCTACATTGATAAAGATTATTTGTTGATTTGTTTCAACAAATGATTGGGCCTATCAGCTACTTGGTTTTTTTCTTTTATAGTAAATGTTATTTATTAAGGCATAATTAATTTATACATAGTAAAATGCTGAAATCTTAAATATACAACAAGGTGGATTTTAACCTATGTATCACATAGGTTACATATGTAACCACATGTATCAAAACTCCTATATATCCCCATCTTTTCAGTATTCTCTCTGAAAGGTACCATTATTCTGACAGCTATCACAATAATTTTAATTCCACCTCTTCTTGAACTTGATGTATACAGAACCATACAGAAGTTATTCTTTTGTGTTTGGCTTCTTTTACTCAGCACAATTGTACTATCTGTATTGTATTCCTTTTTATCTATGAGTAGCAAATTTTACAATGAAATTTATTTAATCTGCTAGTGATGGACATTTGGATTGTTTACAATTTGGCAGTATTATGAATCAACCTATTGTGAACATTCCTGTAAAGGATCTTGTGTGGGCACACTTACTTCTACTGAATATAAATTCCTAGCAGTGGGTTACCAACTGGGTGTGTGTCAAACTTTATTCGAAATTTGTAGCTATGTGACGTGATGGATGTCAACTGAACTTACTGTGGTAATCGTTTTGTAATATATACCTATATCAAATCATTATATTGTACACCTTACACTAATACAGTTTATGTGTCAGTTATCTCTCAGTAAGACTGGAAAAAAACGAACAGAGGTGATTGTACCATTTTACACTCATATCAGTAATATATGAAAATTTTAGTTGTTTCACATTTCACCAACATCTGATGTTAATTTGTAAAATTTGAGATATTTTGGTGAGGGTATCTTATATTTATCTTAACATGATTTGAATTTTGCATTTCTCTGGGGGCACCTGAGTGGCTCATTTGGTTAAGTGTCCGACTCTTGATTTCAGCTCAGGTCATGATCTCACAGTTCGTGAGTTCGAGTCCCATGTGTGGCTCTGTGCTGACAGTGGGGAGCCTGCTTGGGATTCTCTCTCTCTCCCTGGCTCTCTGCCCCTCCCCCGCTCATTCTCATTCACGTGCGTGCTCTCTTTCTCCCTCAAAATAAAAAAAAAAAACTTAAAAAAAATTGCATTTCTCTGATAACTAATCTTTGCATGTATGTGTTGGCAGAAGATATGGATATCTTCTTTTGTGAAATGTTTCTTCACTTCTTTTGCCCATTATATTGGATTGTTTGCCTTTTCATTACTGATTTATAGGAGTTAAAATTTTTTTCTTAGATATATTTTAGGTAAGACTTCTTTGCCAGGTGTGTGTGTGTGTGCGTGTGGTGTAAATATGTATGTATGTTATATGTTATGTATATTAAATATGTTTATATATTAAGATTTTGTAATGTATATGTGTATACATACATGAATATGAATATGCATGTTATATGTTACATATATGTTTATATGTATACATGTTATGTTTATGTTGTGTTTATATACTCATTCCCCGTATGTTTGTAAATAGTAAGTACCAGGTGATATGTGTGTGTGTGTGTGTGTATACACATATACACATATATACACACATACATGTATGTACATGTATGCATACATGCACACAAACACACATTCCCTATAGGTCTGTAAATGGTAAGTATCCAGGTGATTTTGTTTTAACAATAAGCAATTTAGGAAAATCCCATATATCCTGCTAAAAACCTTTTTTCCCCCTAAGATGAAGTTCCTCTGTATTTTCCTTTTAGTAAATAGTACTATTAGCATGATTACAAATAGGTTTGGTCAGAGTTAATCATTTCTTTCAATATTCCTCAGTGAAGGAGTTAGGAATTCATTAGTGGTTCTTTCCTTCCAGGTTCATTGTTAATTCTTTCTAATTTCATTTTCAGTTTTACTCAATTCAAAACATTTCCTAATTTTCCATTGTAGTTTCTTTTTAGACCCATTAGTTACTAAGAAATTCATTACTTAAATTCCAAATACCTGGAAATCCAGGTATCATCCTGTTACTGATCTATAATTTAGTCTGTTGAGATCAGAAAGCATACTCTGTATGACTTAAAGCCTTGAATTTATTGATTCTTGTCTTAATGACCTGGTATCTGTCTCTCTCTTTCTCTCTCTCTCTCTCTCTCTTTTTTTTTTTGTGAATATTCCATGTGCACTTGAATGTTTATTAAGTAATTATTGGGTATAATGTCAGACAGATATCTATTCATTCAAGTAAATTATTAGATTGTTTAAATATTTTGTAAACTTAATGATTTTGTTTGCTTGTTCTGTCTATTATTGAGGGAGTGGTGATAAAAATCTCCAGCTCTGATGGTGGATCTATTTCTGCTTTCAGTTTTTTCACTTTTGTTTCATGTATTTAAACCTATGCTAGTAGGTATATACACATTTAAATTATTATGCATTCAAGAAATAATACTTTTAATCAGTATGACCTATGTCTCTCTCAGAATACTCTTTGTCTTAAAATGTATTTGTTCTGATAATATTATAGCCACAGCTGCTTTATTTTTCCGTCTATTTGTTTTCTGCATATCCAAACTTTATATTTGCCATTTATAAAAAGCATGTAGAGGCAGTGGGTTCTCTTTTTATATCAATTTAACAGTCTCTTTTGAGTGTTGTGTTTATCTGCATTTAATGTGATTTTTATTTTGTTAGATTTAAGTCTGTTGTCTTATGTTTGTTTTTATTTACTCTACCTTTTCTTTAGTCCTTTTATTCTTCCTTGCCTTCCTGATTTTGGATTAATCAAGTATTTTTTCTCTGTTTATTTTAAGCATCCAATCTTCTTTTCTTTATTGATTTTTTTTTTAGTTATCCTCTTATCTTACAGTACTAGAATTTACACTGTGCATTTTTAACTTGTCCCAGTTTATAGTCAATAGATATTATAATAAGTCCTGAAGTATGTAAAACTTGTATAATGGTGGGATACCGGGGTGGCTCAGTTGGTTAAGTGTCTGACTCTTGATTTTGGCTCAGGTCATGATCTCACGGTTTGTGGGTTCAAACCCTGCTTCAGGTTCCGCACTGACAGCGCAAGGCCTGCTTGGGATTCTCTTTCTCTCCCTCTCTCTGCCTCTCCATCCTCTCAAAATAAATTAATTTTATAAAATGTATAATGGAATAATAACATTTAGCCCTTCCTCTCATTTATGATATTATTGATATATTTTACTTCTCCACACATGTCAAAGCCCACAATACATTGCTAGTCTTGCTTTAAATGACCAATAATTATTCAGTTTATTTTTTCAAAACAGTATCTTCTATGTAACTGCATACATACTGTTTCCAATGTTTTAAAATTTCTTCATACATGTATGGACCCCTCTCTCTATAATTTTCCTACAGCCTGAAAATATCTTAGTATTTTTTAAAGTACAGATCTGCTGGTAATGAATTCCTTCAACTTTCTCTGTCTAGAAATTTCTTTATTTACCCTTTATTTCTTAAAAACACTTTATCAAGTTATAATTTATGCATATACCATGAAACATGCCCCTTTTAATTGTATAGTTCATTAAAGTTAGTAAACTTAGAGTTGTACATATCACCATAGTCTACTTCTGGAACATTCCCGTCACTCTGATAAAATCTCTCATGTCCAGTTGTCACTATTCCCACACCGAGTCCTAGACAATCACTCTTTTACTTCCTGTTCCCATGGATTTGCCTGTTCTACACATTTCTTATAAATACAAGTATGAATATGTGGTTTTTATGTCAAATGAATCTCTTAGAATAATGCTTTATGAGTTTCTTCCATGGGTAGTATACATCAGAATTTCATTCTTTTTTATTTAACATTATTGCATTGAATGGATGTACCACTTAGTTTTGAAATCCACTTACCAGTTGATGGAAATTTGGGTTATTTCTACTTTTTGGCTGTTGTAAGTGCTACTATGAAAATACGTGTGGAAATTTTTGGATGGTCGTATGTTTTCATTTCTTTAGTTAGGTATACAAAGCTGGAACTGGTAGGTCATAAAATATACTTATGTTTAAAATGTTAAGAACCTGCCAAACTGTTTTCCAAAGTGAAAATGCAATGTAATATTCTCACCAACAGTATATCAAGATTATTTTTTCCATGTTTTTTTTTTTTTACCTCAATGTTGTTGAAGGATGTTTTGATGGATTTAGAACTAAATATCGGAACTTTTCCCTTTCAGCATTGAAAAACATGTTCCATTATTTTCTGTCTTCCATTTTTTCTTAAAATACATCAGCTGTTTTCTTGTTTTCTGGCATGTAATGTGAATTTGTTTTCTTTGGATGCTTATAAGCTTTTCTGTTAATTTTCAGTTATTAATGGTTTTACTCTAATGTTGCTGGATGTAATATTTTTGAAAAATTTAACGTTTTCGGGATTTGCTGAACTTCTTGAATGTATAGATTGATTTCATTTATTTGGAATTTTCAGTTTTAATCTCTTCAGATATTTCTTCTACGTAGGTTACATTCCCCTCTCCTCCTGGGACTACAATTACACATGGGCTAGATCATTTGATAATGTCACTCTGACATTGTATCCTGTATATACTGTGCATTAGTTTTTTCTCCTTGTTCTTCACTTTGAATAACTTCTGTTGATCTGTCTCTGAGTACACTGATTCTTTTGTTTCACCCTGTGTGCTGTTCAGTCATCCAATATATTCAGCATTCCAGATATCTTATTTATCAAAGTTAGAATTTCAATTTGTATTCTTTTAGTTGAAATTTCTCTTCTGAAATACTTCATATTTCACCCTATTTCTCTATCTTTTTCCACTTTATTTTTCACTTATTTCTAATAGGTATTGCATTAAATCAGATGCTTATGGTAACTATGAAATCTAAGGAAAAGTACCACCATTTTCTAGCCAGTGTCATTGCAGACAAAGTTCATGTAACCTAGGAGCTTGGTGAATCCATTGGAGTATCTTTGGATATAAGCAACAGAAAATCTAAGTCAGACTACATGCAGCAAATGGAATTTATTGACTTAAAAAAAGCCCCAAAATATGCAAGTATCAGGAAGGTTTGATGAGGTTGTACAGACACTAAAGTTTTACCTTCTCTGTTTCTATTTCTTTGTTCTTCTGTGGTGTCAGTGCATTTTTTGGCAGACTGTCTGCTCATGTTTGACAGGTGGCTGCTAGGACATTTGTAGCTTTCTCATTTACATGTAGAAATTTAATCAGTTTTCAATTGCTGTGTAACAAATTGCCACAGACTTAATAGATTAAATAATGCAAATTTGCTGTCTCACAGTTTCTATAGGCCAGATGTCCAGCATGGTATGTCTGGGTTTTCTGCTCTGGGACATACAAGGTTGAAATTGGGGTTTTAGCCAGACTGAGTTCTCATCTAGAAACTCGAAGGGAAAACTGGTGTCTAAACTTCTTGTTGGAAGAAGAATTCAGTTCCATATGGTTGTATGGCGTGAGGTTGCCATTTCCTTGCTAGAGGTCAACTAGTCTCACTCTTTCATAGCCTACACACATTTCTTACCACATCATCCCCTCCATCTTCAAGCGAGCAACAACATGGCAAATCTTTCTCATGCTACTCTGGTTTTCTTTTCTTCTACCAGCCGGAGAAATCTCTTTGCTTTTAAAGGACGTATGTGATTAAGCCACGTCCACCTACATAATTTCCTTACTTTAAAGTTCATCTGATGAGTAACCTTAATTACATTGCTGCATGCTCTTGTATCCTGTCCTATAATCCTGGCAACAACACTAGAGGATGGAGATTGTGGGGGCCATATTATAATTATGCCTAGTACAAGAAAGGTACTACTTTGGTAGCTCAGTGTGTTTAATACTGAACCAATCCTTGTTGCCAGAAAAGTGGTATATAGTGATTTTCTTTGACCAGTTAAAGCCCATCTCCATATATGTGGGAAAGTGAGGGTCCTGTTAAGCTTGGGAAATAGATCCTGAGAATGCAACCAATCAATGTTCACTGCACTTGAGTTCTGGTCCTTTCACTGCCATTTATCAACCATGTGAGTTTTGGCAGAAAATGCTCTGTTTTTTCATCTGTGACATAAAGATAATCCAAATGTAGCAGACATTGTGCTCTGATAAACATCACATCGCTTTTCCCGTCCTTGTATGGGCATTCCCCAGGTTACATGTGTTTTGCTTCTAAAAGCTGTAGCTGTCACTCTCATCATAAGACTGAATTTGCACTACTCTTTTTCCCAAAAGTCCAGAGAGGAGCCGTACATTCCCGATGTTCTTAGTGTTAAGAGAGAATCCTTCATCGCTTTCTATATCCTAGTGGTTAATGGGCATAAATTCAGATGCTTTAAAATAAAATCATTTCATTTTGCAGATATTCTTTTTAAACATAATTCCCAAATAGAATTTTAATTTTCAACTCATTCATTTTGGGGGATATACTAGGAAGATAGAATATTTTTATTAGAAACATGATGGGGACTTTCTTGAAACAAACTCACGACCATTTTTTTCTTTAAAATTATGGTTGTTTATTGATGATACTAACCTTCAGAAACTTTCAAAGTAACATTGATGATGCTTTGTCCTAGTCAATTGCTCAATTACCTATTTCCTGTTGTAGCCCAGGACTAATTTTAAATAAAAATGTAAAAACTTCATCAGGTGTATTCCTCTAAAATGGTTGGGTGGAGATCCGTTCAGGCATAAATCTTCATTAGAATCCTTATTTTGTATTTAGTCTTCTCAGTTGGTTGGCAGAGCATGTGAAATGTGCTTTGATCAGAAGAACAGAAGACATTCTCTTCTCTAGATACTTGCCAAATAATATAATCTTGAAATTCCTGCTGTCAGGTTGTTATTAAATGCCTATTGTGAGATATAATATTTATGGAAAATTTCCTAAAGGCCATGCAACATAGGCTCTTCTGGCTGTCCTGAACGTTACCTTTGGATAAAGTCCAACCATCAGAGGTCTATTTTACTGTGTTGGACAGTATTATTTTGAACCCCATTAGGTTTACTTTTACTGAATTCTGCTTTAGTACTAGGTCATTGACCTACATTGAAAGACTTTATTTGAAATGGCTATGTGAAATGCATTTATTATTACAGGAAGTATAAGGAAGCATAGGAAACATTGAGTTCTTTATCACAGAGAGTCCTCTTTATATGGAAACAAAGTAAAAATTTTCCTTAGGCTTACCAATCAGAACAGCTCTGTTCTACTGGAAAACTGATGTGATTTCATATTATGGGCCCTGTGAATCTGGTAACAGATCACGCTTTAGTCACTAGGAATGATATTTATGGACCCTTACCCTCCCCCCTACTCTTTTGTAATACAGCATAGAAAGCTTTCTTAGTGTGCTTATCCAACCCAGGGTATGATTATTTCCTCTTTGTAATGATTCTCTTGACTATGTATTTCATCTTTTGTGTTGAAACATTTTTGTAAGATGCTTCAAATCCTTCGTGAGATACTACTGCTTTATTTGCCTTCTTTTGATTTTCTGTTTCTTTTTAAAATTTGGTAATTACCTATTACATATGTTGCATATATTCACTATTTAAAACCTGTCGTTATTTCAATAAATAGTTCAAATATTTTTATATGGCTCCTGTGCCAAGCTCAGTTCAGGGAAAAAGAAATGAAAGATATAATTCCTGCTTGAAAAAAAAAAACAAAACACAAATTTCCATGGTAGAGGAAAATAAGCGAAAAAGCATAATGTGAGAGGCTATGAGAACAGAAAGGGGGGGGGGTACCTGACTCAGAACTGTGTTTAGCCAAACTAGTCTCCACAAAATATATTTGAGGTGAGTTTTGAAGGATTTCTTGTAGGCAGGCCAAAAGGGGAGAGAGGGAGAAGCCTATGGAAATTCACCAAGACATAACAGATGACTGGTGGTCATTTCAGAATAACTTGAGAGCAAGCTACAAGAGCCCTGACAGTAAATGAGACTAGATCATGAAGTGCCTTCGTGTCAAACTAGGGAGTCCCCCCTCCTTTTTTTTTTTTTTTTTTGAAGCACCAGGGAGCCACTGGAGGATCCCATGGAAAGAGATGAAGTCAAACAGATGAATTTCTTGTATCCTCCCCAACAGTTGGCATTGTATCTTGAAAATATGAGGTATTCAACCAATGTTGATGAATAAGTTGGGTACTCCAAGAAGTATAACTGCATATCTCATTCATAATCTTCTCAACTTTGTTTCTTTCATAAGCTTTCCCGTTCATGAACTTTGTTAGAAAAGGAAGACTGTTATTCCTCTCCATTTGGTCATTTTCCCCTTTCTGCTCATTTCTGTAGGTGATTCCTGGTGAAGGTGAGCTCTAGAATCAGGTAACCAGAAGTTGTATCCTGGCTCTGCCACTGATAAGGTGCACAGCCTGGGAAAAACAACATATCCTCTCTGGGCCTTCCTAATAAGGCAGTTGGGAGATTTAATGAGATAAATATGTGTTGAAGGACGTACCTAGTACCTGGCCTACAGTGAGTTTACAGAGTTAGTGCTTTAGCAGGTTTATCCGATTTCCTATCACTAGTTTTACAAAATGTCTTTTCCTTGTTGATGCATTTGCTTTGCCAAAGTGAAGTGCAGTCTCTTCTATAGAATGTCTGTAGTAAGGAAACCGTGTCGGCTCACAAGCTTCTGAAGGAGATATGTAGTCAGTGAAATTTTTAGCATACATGACACAAAGACAAGCTTTTGTCTCAGGATCTCTACGTTTTGGTCTGATTCTAAAATTTTTACATTGTTGTTTTTCATTTTCATTCTGAGGATCTGAATCGTTGCAAATATTTCCCAGTTTTCATTTCTACTAGGCATATCGTAAGTATTCCCTCAAAGGAAACTTCACGTGAAAGCAGTTTCTCATCTTACACAACTGACTCATGAGACCAATGGTTCTTTTTCAAGGGGGTCACCCACCCACCCTTTTCCTGTGAAAATATATCTATTGATATACGCACATATATTTATATTTAATATATTTTATGTAATATGTATTGATTTTAATCTCGATTTTCACTAGCTTGAAAAACCTAGGGAACACCAAGATTGGACGGTATTTAAAAAAACATATTATTTATACCGTGCTGTTTCGCAAAAAGGATTTCAGGTCATTTACAATAAAGAAAAGCATAGTTACATAAAACCCAAACCCATAAAAATCAGTATAAAACAACAAGAGCCCAGTCATAAAGGAGAAAGGAGAATATTGGGATCTGTGGAAAAATACTCTTTAAACATTTTCTTGGAACAAAGAATCCAGAAGGTTCAGTGAAATGTATTCTCTGGAAAGCCTTCTTTTATCATCACTAACAGCTTGTTTTAAATTACCCTTGTGCGGGGAGTTTGGGAAGAACACTTTTTTAAGATTTTTGCTAAGTCATTATCTCATGGCCTCCGTTCTGTCCCACCCCAGCTTTTAGAGGCTAGTCTTTTTTTTCCTCCCTGACAGGCCCACATTTCATTGCTCTCTGAAGGGGCCTCCACCATGCTTCTCTCACTAGACTTTTGCCTATCAATCTTGACTCTCCTTTCTCCAGATACAAAGTGGTATTTCCCTTCTAGAACAGGGATCTATTGTCCTTGACAAGATACTTTTGTTCAACACTCCTTCTACCGGCATTTTCCTTTGTCTAAAAGAGAAATAGGATACGCAGACAAAACTGGGCTGGGAACTATATTTGCCAATCCTCTCTATGTGACCCTTCCTTTAGTACTCATCCCTCGTGCCCATACAAGGGTTGTCCATTTCCTGTTCCCACTTCTCTGATCCTGGACTTTGGGGCATTTTTCTTCTTGGTCTCAAGTGCGGGCTGGAAGTCTGATTGGATAGAAGACAAAAGGGAAACATATACAACTCATTATATGTAAATCTTCATTTTGCACATGGGGGTCAGAGATGCCATAGTTGTTATTTACTCTAACACAGTGATATGAATGCAGAAGCTTCTGATAGATTCTTGTGCAGGTTGGTGCCAAGATTGGACTTTCATGTTTATTCGTGCAATATATCACTCGTAATGATTGTGTCCAACTCAGTACTTTTCACACTGTTTGCTGCTCCCTGATCTTTCAGCACAAGCAAACAGTCTTCTGAAAATACCTCTCTCAGTTTGAAGGGCAATTAATGAGAAACATACCAGAAAGGTTATTATGCCTATTTTCTGGCCAGAGCCCTTTGAATCACCCAAAGGGAAGCTAAGTATTATTTTGACATTCATTATTGGCTGAACACCGACTATGTGTTTCTGAAGATAAGATTGGCAAACTGCTTCCACAGCCGGATCCACACAGCATGGCATGTGCTTGAGAAAGGGACTCATCTGGTCTAAGTTCTCCTGCCCTTATAGCATGCAGAGTTCAGCTGGAATTTGAAGCTTGAGTAGTATTTCTTTCCAAAGGCCATTAACTGTCCATGAGACCCCTAAGTTATTATAAGCTGGAATATTCCATTCATCCTAGACTATTGACTTATTATGTGACTAAGTGCATAGTAACACAGTGGACCACAACTGTTAGGATTTCACTTGGTAATTCAGGGATTTTCTTTTAGGTGAAAAACATCAAATCCAAATCACTAGGTAATAATAAAATAAAATTTTAAAGAATGCTTCAAGAGAGAGAGAAGAAAAGCATTCAAACTAAAATTTGTTTCACAGTCCTCAGGTTCTTTCCAGATGCCAACCCTTGTTTTCTATTCTTGCTTCCCACCCCCCCCCCCCCCAGGTTTCTAAACTTCTGTGACACTTCTCCGTGTTTACACTAATCCTTGTCCTGCATGCAGACCCCAAGGAACCTCTACTTTCTCTCATGCTGCCTTCGGAATATTTAGGATAAATCCTGCGTGGTGATTCTCCATGCCTCACCGTGTCACACGCTCATTTTGCAGAGCCCTTTTACCCCACAGTAAATAGCCCAAGAGGGTGCTTGGAACAGGTGTGGCAATTTAAGCTTTCTTCCTGTTCCATTGCCTGCTTCCATCATTTCTCATCTTTTTTCTTAAGCTGATACTCCGCTCCATCATGCTGCTTTTATAGCTGCTGTTCAAACTTTAATGAGGACAATCAATGCTTGCTCTGCCTTAAAAAAAGAAAACAGATTAGAACTCAGAAATTGCAATGTCCAACAACTCCAATTGAGTCAACACAATTATATGAAAACTGTGAATTAAAAACAGTATCTTACAAATTTAATACCTTAATTTACAGACAACCGAGGACCAAATGTCTCTGTTTGACTGTTATGCATCCTGAATTGCTATTCAGCCGTGGTGACCTTGCTTTGGCAAATAGCATTCCAACCCATTTATTCATTTTCCACCGTGAGACCAGTTACAGCCCGTCTCCCATAGGGATGATCAGTATCAGGGCAGTTCACCTCACATCTGTCATTATAAACCTTTTGAAGCCAGATCGTCCATGTCTGAAGCACCAGGTATAACCATAGAGATCTATGGCATGAGTGCTTTTTTCTGCCGGCTGTATTTCCCAAACAAAAGACCTACGGCAAAAATAAGTTGAGTGCACTGGCATTTGAACATCACCATATACCCACCTTACCTGGTAAATGGACATCAGTTATAGTTGTCATTTGTTCCTGTCCTTTTATTCTGTGGCCTGACAACAAAACAAATGCAAGAATGGAGGTTCAAGTTAATCAGAAACTGTAGCACCAGCTCTGCCTTTTCTGGGCTTCGAGCCAAATTACCCAGGGATGGCCTGGGGGTTTGATTCAGGTGAGGGTGAAGGCGGCTTCCCCACCTTCGATCTACAACCGCTTTTTGATAGGGAGCGCTCATACAGATGTGGTGAACCTCTCTTTTCCTTTCTGAAGTGTTGAGGATGGAGGAACCCAAGTTTCCGAACGTCATGATTTTGTCTCCAGTGGCAGGGATGGCGCACCCTGATTGCTGAGTGGTTGGAGAGAGCCACAGGTTTGTTTGACATTGTGAGGATTAGATATAAAACCAGGACCCAAACACTACCACTCAGAAAAATGGCCCTGCGTCCCACAGGATGCCTGCTTTATTGGCACAGTGTGCGGAGCATCTTACCGAAGCATAGCTGAGCAGACAGTACACGTTATCAAGTACAGATCCTTCAATGAAGGCTAGGGAATTGTGCATGAGCCTTCCCCTTGCGTGCATCTGTCTTGGCCTTCTGACTTAGGCTGGCTCTTTTGTGTCTCCCTGATTTTTCACGCTGTTTAAACGGGGCCTCCTGCTTCTCTGGCTGCTCTTCATATGATGATTAGAAGGGAAGTCAGTCAGGCCCCGGGAGAATAGGAAGAGACTGAGGCGTTCCGTAATCAGCACCACCTTGTTAGACAACCTTGCATCCTTCTCTTCTCTATTAGGAAGAGTGTTCTCAGAATTTACTGGCTTCCCTTCTCTATACATGGTAGCTGATTTCCACCCTTTGATTGTATTTTTGCTTCTGTCTAAAACACGTTTGCTGCTTTTCTACTCCATTTGACTCTTTCACGTACCACAAAGTCCAGTCCTATCAGACATACCCTGCCCACACCTAAATTCAACAAGCCCTAAATCACATCATTCCTCACACCTACCTTGTAAACTGTCTTCTCCTTGTCCTAAATTTCACTGCCAATCCTGCAAGGTTTCCTTGGTGGCCTCCTTTTCCCCTGTCCCATCTTGCAGATGGCGAGGCCTCTGCAGTGGGTCTCATCTCTTCTTTCCCTCCTTCCTTCCTTCTGCTCCCCAGGTTGCCAGTCCGATGATACACCTCTGGTTCCATTTGATGTCAGTTACCAGCTTAATATCTCAGAAGAAGGAGTAGAAAATAGAGTTCAAGTTTCCTGCTCGTATTTTAGTGTTGGTAACAGCTGCCTGTGTTGAAATAGATTTAGAGAGGCTGGTGGGAATAAGCCTTGACTGATGGGCTGTGGGAGCCACAGGTCTGGAATCAAAGAGGTGACATTGGCATCACCTATGTGGGATTCCACCCTGAATCACAGGTATGATCATGTTAAAAAGAAAACGTAAATAGCCCTCAGCTGGAGGTATGCATCTTCTGCCCCCCTCCCCGTGGATCTTGACTAACATTTTTCTCTCCCCCCCCCCCCCCCCCGTAGCTTCTCTCTTCTTAAGCCAGATTGAAGCACTGCCATTACCTAAACACATTTTGTCTCTTTGTTTCTCCTCATGCCTTTCCCTCCAAATCCCCCCACCCTCCGCTATAAGCAAGAATCCTGTATTGCACTGGTTTAAATCTTCCTCCATGACGTGTCACACAATACACTTTTTCTCTACTTCCCTGTTCTATGGCATGTATACAATGCCCTTATGGTGTTCCGTACTTTCTGTCCCTATTCTGTCGTTGCCAGATGTTTGTGTCACCATGTCACAGAATTTTTGAACCTGAAATCTCTCCTCACCCAGCTCCACCCTAGCCCGTCCTTTGCCCGGCACCAATTTACAGTGGAGGAAACCAAGACCCAAAGGAGTTGTGACATAGGCACATCGGATGGCTATTGACCGGTTGGAATGAGAACCAGATCTCCCGACGGTTGCTTTTCCCAGTGGTCTTACTCAATTCTGAAAGCAGACCAGTTCACAACAATAAACAGTAAATGACTCCTTCATCAAATGATCAACTCCTGAAACACTTGGGGTATTTTTCTGCTTTCTTTTGTGTAGGGATTTGTCAGTACAGCTTTTTCAAACATCAGTTTCTCATGTATTAACATTTCAGGATAAATCTGCTTTTCTTTATGCATATTATTCTTTTCTACTTTTTGAATTTGCATATTAATATCTTGTCCACCATTGTCCTTTGTTCCTGCCCTTTCTTCTGTCTTCAGCTTCTTGCCTGTTTTTTAGGTCTTGGTCTCCATGCTTGCCTCTGTTCCTTCATTGTCTCTGATCTTTCCCTGCCCAATATGTTGACTAGTCCCCAGCTCTGATCTCCGATGGTGAAATGGATTTATCAATTGTCTTAGATCCATGTTATAGGTATTGTGAGATAGTGTTTACAATTTGTTTTTCAGTTAATTGTTGTGCTACTGCTTTTCCACTAAATTGACCTAAGGCTGTGAATTATAAACTTTCTGCAGAGAGGGGTAATTTCTTGTTCATCTTTGAAAGACCCAAAATACCTAATAGAAAATCTTGTAAATGTGTCTAATAAATGCTTGTTGAAATAGGAAATAAGTGCAAGGCCGAATTTTATAATTATGAGGTCTTTGACTTAAAGGAAGATCAACACAAATTAATACCTCTTAATAAAAAGAATTTAGAATATTTCTCTTCTAGCTTAGTATAGAAATGTGATATGAATCCATTCTTATTTTATTTGTTGATTTAGCTTTGCCAAACAAAACTATACCTAAATTTGCAAATCAGCTTGAACAGTGTTGAGATCATGAGGTTAAGTGCTTTAATGTTTTGAAAAACTCATGTCTCCTTTCTCATTTGAAAAAGGGAAGGAATAACGACAATAAATAATTACAGAGAAAAGAAAAAAACTCTGATTGAATTTACCTGACCACCATGCATCCACTCATTAGTGTTGAAGATCAGCCATGCTTCTAAATCTATGTGCAACTGAATTCAATATGTGCAATGAGGGAATAGGTAACATCATAAAACTTCAAAGCTTCGGTTCCTGGAAGCCTCCTGGGTGCAGACAATCACATCAATGGTAGTTCCTACTTCTCTGGACAACACATTGGCCATATTTTCCATTTATTTCCAATATTGCTACCAGACAAAACTTTGGAACTAGCTAAATGTAAATGTAGAGGAAAGCAGCAACCAAAGTAATTAGTATAGTTAGTGTATCTGTAGAACAAAATCCTAAAATAAGTGCTAGAACTCAGGACTTTGTCTTTCATTTCAAGGCAAGGGAAATTCCTGTGTCCAAAGTTAATTAATGTCATGTCTAATGTTCATGTTCAAATGAGCAGGAAAAAAGGGGTACCGATTAGTATAAACCGTACCAATTTTAGTTCCTGTGCAATACTGGTTTTGGTTAAGAATTAGTTCTTGAATCGTGGCTCTTCTGCTTGTTGTCAAGTCCATGTTCCTCACACTCAGGGTAAACAGTGGAGAGATTATGAGAATGTCAGACTAAACACTTAACTGGAAGTTTATGTGATGGAACTATGGTACTTGGTACTTAAATAGCTCTACAAGTGATTCCACTGCACTCAGAAGTTTGAGAACTCTTGATGTGTGTGATTTGGGGAAAGTTTCCCAACCTTTTGAATCTGTTTCTTTGTGTGATATTGAAGGAAATAATACTGATCAGGTTGTTGGGAAGGCCGTATCAGATCACATATGTAAAATATGTAAATGGGTAGTAAAAAGTGACATGTGCCCTTTTCTGCCATCCTGTAGCTTGACTGTGATCTTCCAAAGGATATATATACCCAAGCTGGACTTATGGTCATGCCCTACCTCATCAGGGTTTTTTATTTTACTTTATTTTATTTTACTATTTTTTGAAGACCTGGCCTTTATTTCCAGTTTGACTTTGTCATCTTCTTTTTTTCAGTCATTAGTCTATTCCTTATTAAGAAGAAAATGCTTTCCTGTTAATGGACAAAATATTACTGTATTTCCAAAGCTATTAAATTGAGACTTTTTCATTATTGGAAATGTACCTAGGAAAACTCAGCAGAAATCCCAACTGATAGAAAAACCAGGAAAGAGAAATTTTGAGCAAGGGACAGTAACTCTGCAAGCCTTTAGAACCATTCATTTCTTAACTTATTTCTGTTCCAATATTGTTAGTTTAGTAGGTATCATTTGTGTTGAAATGTCTCAGTGAGAAAATCTTGATAAATGCATTCTGGTTTGTATATCAGGTGGATAAAAGTTTACTTATTATTCTTTATCAGGGTATTACTTTAATAGCCATAAATTAAATGTAATAACTACTAAATGAATAGTATTATTAAATTACTACTAAATGAAATAACAAAGAAATCCTAGTCATATCATTTCTTAAGGACAATAAAAGAAACTTAAGGTTAAGGAAGAAGTTCTAATTTTTGTTTCTAAATAGTTGCATCTTTAAAAAAAATTAGATGATACTTCCTAATTTGATATTTAACTTTGAAATCATGAGATAGTGTCATGAACACTTAGTAACTGCATTTACCAGACTACCCAAAGTAGAGCTGAACTGTGTAAAACTCTCCTTTTGATGCTCAAAGTTACTGAAAAACTAGCTTAAGTAGTGATCTCATGAAATATACTTGCAGGTTTAAGTTTAGGGTCTCTTCCTGTGTCAACAACGGAGTGATCGGTACTGAGTCATGACTTCAAAACATGGAGACCAATCCTTCATATGTCCCTAAAATACTATGTTTTTAATTCACAAGTAGGGGTGTTAGGGAACATTTTGTTTACTGAATAGGCCTAGATTTCCAAAGTTGGAGCATTACTGTTGGGACTTAACATGTTTAAGAGGAACTTGCATATTCAACCATCTAGCTATCTGGTCATTTCTTCTTAGGTCAGTTCTATGTCCATAGTTGTGTTGAAATGAGGAAGTTAATGGTAGCTCTGCATGGTAATTTGAAATGCAAAAGCAGATTCTCTTTTACTTTATGGGGAGAAATCTAACATGCATGCCCCTGAAAGCAGCTTACACAGCATGCTTTCCAAAAACTAAGGAAGGAATTTGTTCTCTCTTACGTTCTAAGCTACATTTACCTCTGAAGAAGTCAGTATTACTCACTACACATCTTCAGTTCCACCACTATAATTATGAAGACAGAACCTCAACTTTCTCTGGGAGGGTGAAACATTGTCATTGGCGATTGTATGTCCTGTGAGTTGTTGGTAATAGAAGTCGGTTATTTACTATCCAGCTGGCCACACTCATAATTCACAATTTAGCCATTGTTAGAGCAGCTTGTGCAAATTAGTTTTCAAGTTTTGTGGGATTTCTTCACAGGTTAGATTCTAAGCATGCAACACTTTCTCTTATACGTTTAGCAGATCTTTAATAATTTGTTATTTGAAGCTGATCATTCATTCTAGGCAGCTACCTAATCTATCCACAAACTAACATTATATTGCTAATTAAAAGGAACAAAACAAAATCAATACATGTGTTTTCCTGGAAAAGAGAAATGTATGTAGTCATTGTGGCCATGAAATATGGATGTGTCCATTTTTTTAAAAAGTGGGCTATAAAAAAACACATCCTAGGTACTGTTCAAATTTCCTCTGACTTCCCTGACTCCTGGACACTCAACCTCTTGCTCCTTCTCAGCAGCTACCCTGACCTCCTAACCTTCTCTGGGTCTACACAGTTTCTCTGCCTGAGGCCAACCAGACTTGTGTCTTTGGCTCCTTGAAATACTAACAAATTTAAATAAAATACCACACCACAGGATTTAAGATCTGACTTTTCAAGCAGTTTCAGAAGAACCAAATAATGCAACCAGAAAGTTCAGGGGCATTAAATCCCCAAGCAGCTAACTTTGACCAAAGGGAAACATGAGATACGAGTGAGAAGAGTAGATCAATTTGCTTCCTTTCTCCCTCTAATAGATTTGAGCCAAGGTAAGTTTTCTCCATTTGGCCTTTCAGGAGATGTTCCATATGCCTGAGAAAAATCACCTATGAAACAGTCCTCTGGGTCTTTAAGCAGCTCTTTGCAAAGCAATGGAGAACACTGTAGGACATCACCATGCATGGCTTCTCATAATATTCTCATTCACTTGATTCTTTCCTCATTATTAATGAAGATTAGACCTTCCATATGAAGTATTGTTACTTCATGTTTCCCCGAGTCTCTGTTCTAGGAGATTCAGGTTATGACATAAATTATCCCAGTCAGTTGAATGCAACTGAAGTTGAAGAGAGACAATCCCTCTTTTAAGACTTAGCTACTTTCATTCTAGATGTTATTCATTGAAATGGTGTTTGTAGGACATCTATATAAAGCCATTGATGTAGGTTTGAGGAGGTAAGCTGTCTTCATCGAGGGTATATTCTGGTGTGAAAAGATTTCTCAGTAAATGAGTTAAGTAAGGACAGCATATCAATCTTGTATGTCATAGATAGTTTTAAGTGTTATGGTGAACAGTACTTAAGGGAGGTGGATAGAAAGTGGATTAGTGGATGGTGTACAATTTATAACAAGATAGTTGAGAAGGCCACATTTAGAAAGTGTCATTTATGGAAGGATGCAAAGGTAATGAGGAATCTAAGTGTATTTCTGGGGAAGAACATACAAAAAAATGGGAATAGCATATATAAAAAGTCCTAAAATTGAATGGTGTCTTGTGTGTTCAAGAAATAGCCAGGAGGCCAATATGGCTGGCACAGTATGAAAGATTAGAAAATAGCAGTAAATTAGGTTATTTAGGTGTTATGGGGCTAAATCCTCATACTTTTTAAAAAGTGTTTATTTATTTTGAGACAGAAAGGTAGCGTGAGTTGAGGGAGAGAGAGAATCCCAAGAAGGCTCTGCACTGTGAGCATGGTGCCTGATGTGGGGCTCAATCCTACGAACCATGAGATCATGACCTGAGCTGATATCAAGTCGGATGCTTAACCGACTGAGCCACCCAGGCACAACCCCCTTTATAAATTTATGTTTAATATAACCCATCACACTTTTGAAAGTGAAAGGAGATAAGCCTAATGATTATATCTAAGCACTGCCCTAGCAAACTGGAATGAATGGTTACCCTATTTCCAGGCTATTGTAAGAATTTTAGACATTTGTTAAATAGAAAGCGATTGAAGAATTTTGAGCAAAAGAGTGGCATGTTCGAGTTTATGTTTTGATAATATGATACTGACCTTTGAAGGAGAGAAAAGGGTAAAAACAAAATACAATGGAGGAAAGCAGTTAAGACCCTATGGCAATCATATGTGTGCCTGGAGGTCTGGAATGACCACATAAATCTGAAAGTTGTGTTAATCAGTATAGACCAAGCTATATGCTATGATAGCAAGGAAACCCCCATATCTTACTGGCTTAAAGCAGAGCTCAGCAAACAATGGTCCATAGGCCAATCTTAGCCACCACCCTTTTTGGTAAGTGTGATTTTATTGGGACCACAGCCACACCTATTTACAGTTTGTGTATGGCTGCTTTCTCTCTGTAATGGTAGAATCGATACCCGCAACAGAGATGGTATGGCTGTAAGCTTAAAATATTTATCATCTGTCATTTTGCACACACAAAAAAATTGCTGACCCTGTGCTTAAAGAAAAAAAAGCATTATTTCTTGTTCAAGGTCTGTTATCCAAACACTCTTCTTGGAGCAGCTCATTTCCAAGCACTGGATTCGGATATTAAAGTCAGTTCCATCCCAGAACTCCACTCTTCCAATATGAGGCCGTCACTGTCACCAGGTATCACCACCATCATGAGCGGGAAGATCTCAGACCAACTCTTAGATGCTTTGCCTAGAAGAGATAGACATTCCTGTTGATGATGGCCAACCCAATAGACTCACGTAACTGAGAGGGGTCTGGGCAATTTGAGGGAGAACATAAATGATTGGTTGACAGTAAAAATTTTTGCCTAACAGTCATAAGTCCAGAAATGAGCCTAGATTAGCTCACTGAAGGAGAGAGTTTTGGTAGACAAGAGAAAATGTTCAGGAACTATGCTGGGCCATTCCTTAAACAACAGCAAGAACTCCAAAGATTAGGAGCTAGAAAGGAGAATGCGGTGGAGCAAATGTGTAAAGCCAGTTCCTTGCAAATGTCTTGCATGGCAAGTGAAGGAAATGTATCAAGAAGGAAGGAATTATATATGCCAAATGCTGATGAGCCATGGAAGAGGAGGACAGAGATTGGATGATGGATTTGGAGAGCCCATCGACTACCCTGACAATAGTCATTTCAGTTAATTGGAGTGATTTTGAAAGTCTGATTGGAGAGAATTTAAAATAGATTGAGAAGCAAGGAATCAGAGACTGGAAAAATACACAAGTATTTTGAGGAATTCTGCTATAAAGAAAATGAGTAAAATGGTGTGGTAGATAAAGAAGTAATGGAGTTAAAAGGGTGGGTTTTTCCCCTTTTTTTAATGAGATTAAAAATTTAATGTGTTAATGGAATTTTTTTTTCATTAAACTTTTGTTTTAATGGGTCTCAAAATTCTGTGACAGATTTTTGGTCAAAGTTGTTTCCATTAAAAAGTACTGATTTTAGGGGCGCCTGGGTGGCTCAGTTGGTTAAACATCCGACTTTGGCTCAGGTCATGACCTCCTGGTTCATGGGTTCAAGCCCCGTGTTGGGCTCTGTGCTGACAGCTCAGAGCCTGGAGCCTGCTACGGATTCTGTGTCTCCCTCTCCCCTGCTTGTGCTTGCTCTCTCTCTCTCAAAGATAAACATTAAAAAAGAAATTAAAAAGCACTGAGTTTAAAAACTAATAACTTAAAACTGCCACACACACAAAAAAACAAATGGTCCAAAAAACATTCTCCTTTCCTTCTGAAGGTTTTACGATGCATTGTTACCATTAACCAGTCTTTTACTATTAAACTTAAATGGCCAATTGACACAAACAGTTCTGAGACCGTTCTTCCGCCACTGATTAAGACTGGGGTGGCAGGTAGTGGGGGCAGTTAAGTAGCCTTCTGAGCTTTCTGGGCAGATTTGTTGACCTTGCCAGGTCCAGCTGCCTTCTTGTCCACTGCTTTGATGACACCCACAGCAACCGTCTGTCTCATGTCACGAACAGCAAAATGTTCCAGAGGAGGGTAGTCAGAGAAGCTCTCAACACACATGGGCTTGCCAGGAACCATATCAACGATGGCAGCATCAGCAGATTTCAAGAATTTGGGACCATCTTCCAGCTTTTTTCCAGAATGACGGTCAATCTCCTTCAGCTCAGCGAACTTGCCGGCAGTGTGAACTGTGTGACAGTCCAGCACAGGTGTATCCGGCACTGATTTGGCCTGGATGGTTCAGGATAATCACCTGAGCTGTGATTATCCTGAACCGCCTGCTTCCATTGGTGGGTCATTTTTGCTATCAGCAGCCACATTGCCATGACGAACATCTTTGACAGATACGTTCTTGACATTGAAGCCCACGTTGGCCCCAAGTAGAGCCTCACTCAAAGCTTCATGGTGCATTTCAACAGACTTTACTTCAGCTGTAACACTGACTGGAGCAAAAGTGGCCACCATGCCTGGCTTAAGAACACCAGTCTCCACTCAACCCACAGGGACAGTACCAATACCACCAATTTTGTAGACGTCCTGGAGAGGCAGACGCAAGGGCTTGTCAGTTGGATGAGTAGGTGGCAGAATGCAATCAAGCGGTGTGGTTCCACTGCCATTGCCATCTTTACAGGTGTCTTTTCATCCCTTGAACCAATGCATGTGAGCACTTGGCTTCAGCATGTTGTCGCCATTCCAACCAGAAATGGGCACAAATGCTACGGTGTCGGGGTTGTAGCCAATTTTCTTAATGTAGGTGCCGACTTCCTTAACAATTTCCTCGTATCTCTTCTGGCTGTAGAGGGGCTCTGTGGAATCCATTTTGTTAACACCAACAATAAGCTGTTTTACACCCAGTGTGTAAGCCAGAAGGGCTCATGGGTCATGCTCACGGGTCAGCCCTTTCTTGGACAACCTGCTTCAAATTCGCCAACACCAGCAGCAACGATCAGGACAGCAGTCAGCCTGAGATGTGCCTGTAATCATATTTTTGACAAAGTCTCTGTGTCCTGGGGCATCAGTGATGGTCACATAGTACTTGCTGGTCTCGAATTTCCACAGGGAGATATCAGTGGTGATACCACGTTCACGTTCAGCTTTCAGTTTATCCAAGACCCAGGCATACTTGAAGGAGCCCTGTCCCATCTCAGCAGCCTCCTTCTCAAATTTTTTGATAGTTCTTTTGTCGATCCCACCACATTTAGAGATCAGATGACCAGTAGTGGTAGACTCGTCCACATCTACGTGTCCAATGATGATGATGTTGATAGGAGTCTCTTCCTTTCCCATTTTGGTTTAGGTTTAGCAGTGGTGTTCATAACACCTGTGTTCTGGGGGCAAACCCATTGTGAAAAAGCTGGAATTTTGTTGATGGAGAAAAATCTTGATGCAAATATGAGAGAGTGCAGTTGTGATGGCCCTGAGTGCCAGAAGTGGAGGATTATGGGAGACAAGTACAGGGGCTGCCCTTAGTAGGGGCTTGACTAACACTGTAAAAGGAAATGAATTAACACTAGGAATGTCTAATCTCTGTTATAAAACAAAACAAAACAAAACCTCAAAATACTCTTACTTCTCAACTCAACATTCAGAGATTAATATTCTCTCTCTGTCTCTCTCTTTTTCCTTTAAATTTTTTTTTTAATCTTTACTTATTTTTGAGAAAGATACAGCATGTGAGCAGGGGGAGAACAGAGAGATAGGGAGACACAGAATCCGAAGCAGGATCCAGGCTCCGAGCTGTCAGCACAGAGCCTGACGTGGGGCTCGAACTCAGAAACTGTGAGATCATGACCTGAGCCGAAGTCGGACGCTCAACAGACTAAGCCACCCAGGCGCCCCATCTCTTTTTCCTTTTGAGAAAAGTTAATTCCAGCATATTCCCTTGTTCTGAAACATTTTGGGAAAAAGCATCTCCAATTAGGTCAACAGATTTCTGACTTTTAAACAAGAATGTTTTAACCCTGGTAACACTTTATAATTAGTAAAACACTGACTGGATTTCTTTTAATTACTATAATCCTACTTCCATCCCCCTGGTGCTAAGATGGCCAGATGTTCAGCTTATATTTTACAATAATTGTGTAACTGAACCTCTAAAGAAGGTTTAAGTTATTTTTTTCTGTGGAAAGTAGCTCTTTTCATGGTGAGCTATAAAATTTCAAGTGGAAACTACGTATTCCCTCTCTGAATGCTATTTAATTTCTCTAGTAGCAATGCTTAGCTACTGTATTTATTTCAAACCATAACTTTTCCTTTTAGTCTAAATATGAAAAATTTTTCACAATAAAGAAAAAGTAAAACTAAAAATCAGTGATAGCACAGGCCTGTAACTGTACCTAAAATTTTACCGTGTGTGTGTGTGTGTATGTGTGTGTGTGCACGTGTGTTTTAATCGTGAATAAAACAAAGGGTAGAATTTAACAAGCCCTTTTAGTTAGTATGTTAATTTCTCATTTTAACAAGACTTTTTTTTTGAGAATACAATAGTTGACATGAATCCCATAAGTTTCATTACCTTTTTTCTTGCCCTTTTTTAAAAAACAGCTTGCACATCTCCAGCATTGCATAAAATACCCATTTGTAATTATGCTTAACCTTTCCAAAGCCTCTGAGTATAGTCTGCTCATTAATCTTTAACCTGACAAGCCTTGGGGGTTGTGAAATTAGTACCTCCATGTATTAGAGACACAGAGACCATAGACAAGGGGTACAAAAGGGGTAATTAAGAGGAGGTACGAAAAGAAATAGAACAAAACTAGAGGGATATGATTGTATTATGGTAGATGTCAGTGAACAGCAGGGACCATGGAATGCAAATCATAGACAGAGTTCAGGAAATAAACCAAGCTATACATTTATAGAACAAAACCAATTTAATCAGATCCTGTCCTGTTCAATGAAAACAACTTGTACCAAATTGATCTAAAATAAAGATTTACAAATATAATCATACAAAGTATGGACTTGGTGTGCTTTCATAGAGCATTCCCCATATGCGTTTTCCCATGCTATACTGAAGTGTAACAAAGGATGTATCTTAAGTAAAACTAACACTGTTGCCTGAAAAGTTACCCTTTTGTGATGAAAGAAGTGTCATATTTTTATCTATACAGATATTCATTAGTTTTGTATTAGGTGTTGATGAAAAGAGCTAGTATCAATAAGATTTCTTTGTATCCTATTTTTCTACATAGCAAATTTTGCCTAGGAATTTTTGTGTTAACTGTTGAAGATTTGTCGCTATAAAGATGCATATACATTTATGCAATATTTACACATATTATACTATTGCATCTGCATAATAATGCAAGATTTTGAAAACTTTTGTTTATTTTTAACAAATATTGTTCTTCAGAAAAGGGAGAGTCACATTATGATAGTTTTTATAGTCACATACAAAGAGAAAGAAATGGGGAAATATCTTTGTCTTTATGTTAAACAAAAAAATAGTATAAGCCAACCATGTAGTCCCCTCCTCCTTGAATTTAGTGGTATTTAGAATAACAGCTAAGTTGCTATAATAGACTATAAAGTTTAGTGAGTAAAATAAGTTAGAAATTGATTTCTCTCTTGTATCATGAATCCAAAGGGGAATTGAGAAGGGATGGCAGGACAGCTCTGTCAATGTCAACCAGCCACTACAGTGCTTGACATTTCTCACCCAGGGGTTAGGAAGGATATGCAGAGGGGTGCCTGGGTGGCTCAGTCAGTTGAGTGTCTGACTCTTTTTTTTTTTTTTTAATTTTTTTTTTTCAACGTTTATTTATTTTTGGGACAGAGAGAGACAGAGCATGAACGGGGGATGGGCAGAGAGAGAGGGAGACACAGAATCGGAAACAGGCTCCAGGCTCTGAGCCATCAGCCCAGAGCCTGACGCGGGGCTCGAACTCACGGACCGTGAGATCGGGACCTGGCCGAAGTCGGACGCTTAACCGACTGCGCCACCCAGGCGCCCCGAGTGTCTGACTCTTGATTTCGACCCAGGTCATGATCTCCTGCTTCGTGGTTTCGAGCCCTGCATCAGGTTCCGTGCTGATGGTGCAGAGCCTGCTTGGGATTCTCTCTCTCTGTCCTTCTCTCTCTGCCCCTCCCATGCATGGTCTCTCTCTCTCTCTCTCTCTCTCTCTCTCTCTCTCTCTCTCTCTGTCTCTCTCTCTGTCTCTCTCTCTCAAAATATATAAACTTAAAAAATAAAGGAAGAATACACAGATTCCTAGATAAGCTTCTTTAAGGACATTATCTCGAGTTCCATTGCTTCTATTTATATCCCATTGGCCCCAGTTTAAGCACATGGTTAAATCAAACTATAACAGGAACTGAGAAATATTGTATGTAGGTATCCAACTAAAACCAGAAGATACTATATACCTAGCTATTCTTAAGTTTCAACTCCTTAGGTTTGTATAGTGCTATGTATTAATAATTAGAATTTGGTAAAATTAGAGAAGTAAAGAAAATACAAGTTGTACACCTAAAAATAAACCTGGTTAAACATATGGATGTATTTCTGGTGTTCTTTATAAAATATATCTGTGTATACTCATCTAGTCTGTGTGTGAGATAATTAAGTATTTAGACTGACTTTTTATGTTTTACTTTTTCATTGTCTGCAATGATCCCTTGGAGACTTTTCTTGCCTATTCTGTGTCCTTTCTTTTTTTTTTTTTTTTTTTTTTTTTTTGATTTCTTCATCCAGTATATAATTTTCGGGATCTCATATATTCATTCATAAATTTGATAAATATTTAGTGAACATCTAATATATAATAGGCATTATTTTGAGAACTTGGGATATCGTAATAAATAAGACAGATAGAGATCCCTGCCCCTTAAACTCCTGTTCTTGCCATGGAAGACAGAGTGGAGTGGTAAATTTAACAAATAAGCAGTCTGTAGTCAGAAAGGCTAGAAGTTCTGTGGTTTAAATCAGCCATTGGATTGCCAGAAGAAAAGAGAGCCCAGAGTCTTGGCCAGGTGGTTGCTTGGCCAGGTGGTGAATTACTCTGGCCAAGAAGGACCACATCTCAGTTCCATCCAAAGGTCATTGACAAGAACTGTCATATGGTCCCTTCCAACCATAAGACCATCAACCAGAAAGTATAGTTTTATCAATTGCTTCGTAGCAGGGGGAGAAAGAACTGTATGGTACCTGCCATGGCAGGTATATTGGATGCTAGAATTCAGGTTTATTGGGAGTTGGGCACAGATCTCATTGAGAGGGTGACATTTGAGAAAAATTAAAGGAAATATTGAACTTAGTCATGCAGATGTTTAGAAGAAGAATCCTTAAGGCCAATAGAAACACGTCAAGGCCAGACTGCACCTGTCCCATTTGAGGACATTTAAGAACATTTATGAGTCCACTGTGTCAGGTGCAGATTGAGAGAAATTTGTGGAGATGAAGCCCAAGACGTACGGAGGCCATAACATGTTGGGCACGATAGGCCACTAGAATGACTTTGCCTTTACTACAAATAAAATGAGGCATTATTGTGGGGTGTTGAAGAACCATGTGAAAAAAAACTGTCTGCTCTTGAATTGAAAATAGAATTACCCAAGGGATACAGGAGTACTGATGCATAGGGGCACTTTTACCCCAATGTTTATAGCAGCACTCTCAACAATAGCCAAATTATGGAAAGAGCCTAAATGTCCATCAACTGATGAATGGATAAAAAATTGTGGTTTATATAGACAATGGAGTGCTACGTGGTAATGAGAAAGAATGAAATATGGCCCTTTGTAGCCATGTGGATGGAACTGGAGAGTGTGATGCTAAGTGAAATAAGCCATACAGAGAAAGACAGATACCATATGGTTTCACTCTTATGTGGATCCTGAGAAACTTAACAGAAACCCATGGAGGAGGGGAAGGAAAAAAAAAAAGAGGTTAGAGTGGAAGAGAGCCAAAGCATAAGAGACTCTTAAAAACTGAGAAAAACTGAGGGTTGATGGGGGGGTGAGAGGGAGGGGAGGGTGGGTGATGGGTTTTGAGGAGGGCACCTTTTGGGATGAGCACTGGGTGTTGTATGGAAACCAATTTGACAATAAACTTCATATATTGAAAAAAAAATAGAATTATAGGAGGGGTGCCTGGGTGGCTCAGTTGGTTAAATGTCTGACTCTTGGTTTCAGTTCAGGTCGTGATCTCGCAGTTGATGGGTTTGAACTCTGCATCTGGCTCTGCAGTAACAGTGCAGAGCCTGCTTGTGATTCTCTCTCTCTCTCTCTCTCTCTCTCTCTCTCTCTCTATCTCTCTCTCTGCCTTTCCCCCCTCTCATTCATTCTCTCTCTCTTTCTCTCTCTCTCCCTTTCTCTCTCTCAAAAATAAATAAATAAACTTAAAATAAAAAGAATCATGGGAGAGCAAAAGTAAAGGCAGGGGACCAGTTTAGGGGCCAATTTCACTCATCCATGGGCTGAAGAGGAGACTGTTGTTTTTCAAACTGCCTTTTCTTCTGGATACTCAGCTAGACCACATTCTTCAGTGTCCTTTGCAGTTAATACGGCTGTGGCTTGGGAGTTAAAGTAACATATACCCATTTTAGGTTTGGTCTATAACAAAATATACATAACTAACCACTTCGTTTCCCGCTGCCAGCTGAGTGGGGAAGAGGCCAAGGGTAGGACCAGTAGATACAAGAAGCCTAGATTTCTCAGTGATTTCATGGAGTTGATAGTATCACTTTCCCCAAATTTGCCATCTAACATAATTAGAGTACGACATAAACCTTTCCTGAATGTAGCCACTGAGATTTGGGGTTGTTTGTTGTAGCAGGTAGAATGACATTACCTAATATGGAAATGGTACATTGGAGTAGAGTTCTGCTTAATACATGGCCCTGGGTTAGCAATTAGGAGACAGGTGACATGGAAAAGAGCCTAATATAAGAGACAGAGATCTGATGGTTCATGTTATAGAGTTGTAAAAACACTTGGTAAAACTCCCCCATGAGTAACATGGAAGGTAAACCACCTATCTCCAAGCATATAGCTCTAGGAAGTAATTGGGGGAAAAATTTTTTTTAGGATATGTTGGCCATTATTGGTCGCTTTTTGCCAGTGTGTTACAAGAGATAAGGTGAGGCAAGAATTGGGTGGAGTCAGGCAGAGATGGGGTGATATAGGGGAGGTCAGATGTCAGGACTAGGCAAAGCTATTGTTTGTGGACTTAAAAGAGTGAGACAGATGTTTAAAAATGGTTTCAAGAGATGAACACCCACTAAGATTTCTCTGTCGAAGAAAAGAGTTGACTTTGCAGCAAAGATCAGATTAATGATGTTTCCATCTCATCAATGCCAACCAATCCACATGATTACAGGGTCTTATACATTAAGTTGAGAAAGCAGAGGACATGATAGTAGAGGGATGGTTTGAGAACAAAAAACTGCAGATTTGAGAACTATAGGAAAGAATGTTGGTTACCGATAGGAATGAAACTGATAGGAATCAAACAGATAAGAAGCCTGCTCATTGTTTTTAGGTACAATATTACTGAAGAAATGACAAGCCTAGACTAAAAATGTATTTAATATTAAAAAAAGGTAGACCTTGAAACTTGCACAAGAAGGAAATATTAAAATATGTATATTAATTTTCCATCTAAAAGGAAAATTAAGCTTAATCACTTTTTAATGTATTGATTAATAACTCTAGTGCTGTCAAAGGTCCTGAGGTCAGACCATTAGTCATCTGTCACCAACAGCACCTGAGCGATCCTTTGGGAAAAGGGGGAGTTTTGCAGTGTGGAGGGATGGACACTGGTACACCTGTCCATTTGCCTTCATTGTATTGCTTCATATTGCAATATACATGTGATCATTTGAGTGGATTTATAGTGATATTTAGTTTTGATAAATTCACCTTGAAAGATTAAAAAGTAGCTTTAAATATTCTTGCACAATTTTTTTTTTCAAATTGAAATAATGTTAATCATACAAGCATAAGGAACCAATAAGGGAATGGCCGATACTTTTTATTTTAGTATAAATTCTTTGTAAGTCTCATTATAAAATAAATAAAATGAGGACCTCATTAGAGCTGATATATGGCCAAAATTTTGAAAATTAAAATTATCAACAATGTTTTTGAAAATACAGACTTATACACACCATTCACTATTCATTACATATGACCCTTATATGTGTATATTGCACCTTGAGACATTAGCTAAATATTAGTATATAAATGTTATTATGAATACATGTATATATATGGGGGAAGGCAGATGGAGGGGAAAGACAAAAAAATTTTGGAGATTACAGCTCTATATAGGATGTAGGATGTTAATTTTGTATTGTGTTAAAAAAAAATTGACCACTTTAACCATTTTAATGTGCACAGTTAAAGTAGTGTTAAGTATATTTACAGTGTTGTGAAACAGATCACCAGAACTTTTTCATTGCAAATCTGAAACTCTGTACCTATTAAACAACTCCATTTTTCTGCCTCTCGCCAGATCCTGTAATGACTATTCAGTCTACGTTCTGTTTCTGTGAATTCGACTACTTTAGATACTTCATTGTTAAGTTGTTTTGTGACTGGCTTATTTCACTTAGCACAATGTCCTCAAGATTCACCCATGTTGTTGCAAATGGCAGGATGCCCTTCTTTCTCATGGCTGAATAGTATTCCATTGTTTGAATATACCAGATTTTGTTTGTCCATTTATCTGCTGATGGATATTTGGTTTGCTTTAGTGTCATAATGATTGTGAATGGTACTCCTGTAAACATGGGTATAAAAATATCTCTCGGCAACCCTGCTTTCCATCCTTGTGGATATATTTCCAGAAGTGTGATTGCCTGATCATATGTTAGTTCTATTTTTTATTTTTAAAGAACTTCCATACTGTTTTTCAGAGGAGTTGTACCACTTCACAATTCTACCAACAGTGCATAAAGGTTCCGATGTTTCTACATCCCTAATACTTTCTGTTTTTTTAATGTTTATTTATTTTTGATAGAGAGAGGGAGGGAGGAGGAGCAGAGAGAAGGGGACAGAAGATCAGAAGTGGGCTGTGCGCTGATAGCAGTGAGCCAGATGGAGGGCTCGAACTCACAAACTGTGAGATCATGACTTGAGCTGAAGGTGGAAGCCACACTGAGTCACCCAGGTGTCCCTGTTGTTGTTTTTAAATAATAACTATCATAATGGGTATAAGGTGATATCTCATTGTGGTTTTGATTTGCCTTTCTCTTATGATTAGTGATGTTAGCATCTAATATGCTTGTTTAGTCATTTATATACCATCTTTGGAGAAAATCAAGTCCTTTGCCTATTTTTAATTGGGTTACTTGATTTCTTTTGTTGTTGTATTGTAAGAATTCTTCCTATATTCTGTATTTTGACAATTTACATATACGATTTTGCAATGTTTCATTTTATAGGTTGCCTTTCACTCTGTTGAGTGTGTCCTTTGATACACAAATGTTAAGTTTAATATAGTCCCATTTGTCCATTTTTGTATCCATTGCCTACGCTTTTGGTGTCCTAGTCAAGAAATCATTGTCAAGTCCATTGTCATGGAGCTTTTTTCCTATGTTTTCTTCCAGGAATTTTATAGTTTTAGATCACATATTGAAGTCATTAATCCAGTTTTAGTTATTTTTTGTACATGGCATAAGAGAAAAAACTACCCCATTCTTTTGTATGTGAATATCCAGTTTTCCAAATAGTATTTATTGGAAATGATCCTTTCCTCATTGAATGGCCTTGGCACCTTTGTGGAAGATCATTTACCATATATATGAGGGCTCTCTATTCCACTGGTATATCTGTATGTCTTTATGCCAGTATCACACTGTTGTTATTACTTTAGTTTTGTGTTATGTTTTGAAATTAGAAAGTGTGAATCTTCCAACTTTGTTCTTCCTCAAGATTGTTTGCCCCTTTGGGGTCCTTACGGTTACATATGAATTTGAGGATGAATTTGTCTATTTCTGCAGAAAATATCATTGGAATTTTGACAGTGATTGCACTGAATTTATACATCACCTTGGGTAGTAAGACCATCTGGTCATTAAGTTTTCTAATTTATGAACACTAGATATATTTCCATTTGTTTCTTTTCTTTCAGATTTTGTAATTTTCAGCGTACAAATCTTTCTTACCTCCTCGGTTATGTTTATCCCTAAGTATTTTATTCTTCTTTATGCTATGCTAAATGGAGTTGTTTCTTAATTTCCTTTTTGGATATTCATTAATAGTATCACTGATTTGTGTGTGTTGGTTTTGTATCATGCAGCTTTGAGAAATTTGTTTATTCTAACATTTTTTGTGGCATCTTTAGAGTTTTCTATGTTATAAGATGATGTCATCTGTGAACAGAGATAATTTTACTCCTTTCTTTCCCATTTTGATGCCTTTGTATCTCGACTAATTTCTCTGGCTAGGACTTCTCATTCTATATTGAATGAAAGTGGTAAGGATTTCATCCTTGCTTTGTTCCTGGTCTTAGAGGGAAAGCTTCCAGCTTTTTCACCATTGAGTTTTTAGCTGTGGGCTTATCATAAATGACCTTTATTATGTTATATTTGTTGTTATTCCTAGCTTGTAGTTTTATATCATATATGAGTGTTGAATCTTGTGAAGTGATTTTTCCCCATCAATTAAGATGATCATTTGGTTTTTGTCCTTTATTCTGTTAGTATAGTGCATTACATTGATTGGTTTTCCTATATTGAACCATCTTTCCATTCCAGGAGTAAATTTCACTTGGTTATGGTACATAATCCTTTTAATGTGCTGTTGAATTTTATTTGCTAGTATGTTGTTGAGGTTTTGCATGGAATCAGGGGTATTGGTTTGTAGTTTTATTCTACTATTTTTGTCTGGCTTTGGTACCATGGTGAATGAATTTGAAAATGTTCCTTTGTCTCCAAATATTTGGAAAGGTTTCAGAAAATTTAGTTTTAATTCTTTACATGTTTGCGAGAGTGGTCGAGTAAAGACATCTGGTCCAGAGTTTTTTTTTTTTTTATTGAAAGGTTTTTTAATTATGAATTTAATCTTTTTACTTATTAGTCTGCTTAGAGTTTGTTTCTTTACAATTCAATCTTAATAAGCTGTGTTTTTCTAGGAATTTATCTACTTCTAGGTTATCCAACTTGATGACGATTACTCATAGCATTTTCTTATAATCCTTTTAATTTCTGTGGCATTGGTTGTAATGTCTCTTTTATTCTGAGTTTATTTAAGTAAAACTCCGTCATTGATTTGTTTCTATTGCTTTTTCTATTCTCTGTTTCATTTATTTTTGCTCTCATAGTTATTATTTCCTTCATTCTGCTAACTTTAGATTTAGGTTTTTTTTTTTCTTATTCTAATTTGTTGAGGTACGAAATTAGGTTGTTGATTTGAAATATTTTTTTTCTTTTTAAATGTACACATTTACATCTATAAACTTCCCTTTCAGTACTACCTTGGCTGAATTCCACAAGTTTTGGTATATTATATTTTAATTTTTGTTTTATTTATTTATTTTTTTAAATTTTTTTTTAACGTTTATTTATTTTTGAGACAGAGAGAGACAGAGCATGAATGGGGGAGGGTCAGAGAGAGGGAGACACAGAATCTGACACAAGCTCCAGGCTCTGAGCTGTCAGCACAGAGCCCGACGTGGGGCTCGAACTCACGTACCATGAGATCGTGACCTGAGCCAAAGTCGGACGCTTAGCCGACTGAGCCACCCAGGCACCCCTAATTTTTGTTTTAAAATATTTTAAGGTTACTTAAAAGTTTGTTTACCACCATTAGCACTAAGACACTGTCTTTAAATGTATATATATACAAACTGTGTCATATATGTTGTATTTGTGGTATAAAAATATGAATTTGGATACATTTTTAACTTGTTAAAAAAAGAAGAATAGAAGTAAAACAGGCATGCACATTCATCAGTGATATACTGTCCTAACGTCTGAGCATGTGGTTAGTCTTCAGTTGGTCTGAGACTTTTTGTTTGGCTATGATACTTATGATACTATTATACTTATGATACTTATGACTTCTTCCTTGACCCATTCATTGTGGAAGAGTGTGTTGTTTAATTTATACATATTTGTGGATTTTCCATTTTCTTTGTGTTGATTGAAAAAATATCAAGTATATTTTCTGATCGTAATGGAATGAAACTAAATCTTTACTTACTTAAGGTTTGGTTTGTAGCCTGACTTATGGCCTGTCCTGAAGAATGTTTCATGTACATTTGAGAAGAATGTATATTCTGCTATTGTTGGGTTAAGTGCTCTTTTTTATATCTGTTAGGCCCATGTGTCTACTGTATTGCTTAAGTTCTCTATTTCATTATTGATGTTCTCTCAGATCGCTTCCTCTGGTATTGAACATGAGATATGGCAGCATCGTCTTATTATTGCGTTACTATCCTTCCCTTCAGTTCTGTCAATATTTATGTCACATATATATGAACTCTGAGGCTTGGTGAATAAGTATAATTGTTATTTCTTCCTGGTAAATAGGACTTTTTATCATTATAGAATGTTTTTATATCTTTTGTAACTGTGTTTTATTTAAAGTTTAGTTGATAAAAGTAGAGCCACTTGTGCTGTCTTTTGTTTACCATTTGCATGGAAAATCATTTTCTGTCCTTACTCTCTGCCTATGTAAGTCCTTAGGCATAAATTGAATCTCTTAGAGACAGCATATAGTTGGATCCTGTTATTTATTTTATTATTTTATTTTATTTTATTTTATTTTATTTTATTTTATTTTATTTTATTTTATATGTTTAATTTGAGAGTGTGTGCATGTGCACAAGCACGAGTTAGGGAGGGACAGAGAGATAGAGAAGGAGAGAATCTTAAGCAGATTCTACGCTGTCAGCACAGAGCCTTACATGGAGCTCCATCTCATGAACCATGAGATCATGACATGAGCAGAAATCAAGAGCCAGATGTTTAACCAACTGAACCACCCAGGCACCCCCTGTTTTTTTTTTTTTTATTTTAAATGCAATTGAACCAATCTATATTTTTTGATTGGTAGTTTAATCCATCTTATTTATTTATGTTTATTTGGTGGGGGGAGAGAGAGAAAGAACGTGAGCAGGGAGGGGCAGAGAGAGCGGTGGCAACACAGAATCTGAAGCAAGCTCCAGACTCCGAGCTGTCAGCAGGGAGCCTGACACGGGGCTCAATTTCATGAACCACAAAATCATGACCTGAGCCACCCAGGCACCCCTAATCCATTCACATTTAAAGTAATTACTGTAGGGAAGAGCTATTGTTACCAGTTGGTTGATTTCTGTCTGCTTTATAGTTTTTTGTTGCTCTTTTTTTCTTGCTCTGCCTCCCTTCCTTAGTGTTTCATTGAATTTCATAGTGATATACTTTGAATTCTTTCTTATTTTGTGTGTAGACTGTAGATGCTTTCCTTATGGTTACCATTCCAATTATATAAAACATCTTAAGGTTATAGCATTCTATTTTAATGTGATAACACTTCAGTTGCAGACCAAACTTCCACTCCTTTATAGCCCCCCGACATTCTTTATTTTATTGATGTCACAGATTACACCTTTATATACCCTTAACACAGATTTATAGTTTTTTTTATTATGTTTTTTTGTCATTTAAATTTTACATACTAATATTGCAGTAGTACAGGCTAGAATATTTGCTCATGTATTTACCTTTACTGGAGAAACTTAATATTTTTTTAAGTTTATTTTCATTTGGAGAGGGAGAGAGAGAGAGAGCATGCACTCACAAGTGAGGTAAGGGCAGAGAGAGGGGGACAGAGGATCTGAAGAGGGCTCTGCACTGACAACAGAGAGCCCAACATAGGCTCAAATTCACGAACTGTGAGATTATGACCTGAGCCCAAGTCAGACACTTAACAGATTAAGCCACCCAGGTGCCCCAACTGGAGAACATTATATTTTAGTATGGCTTTGTGTTGTCTTCTATCATTGGTTCATTTTAATTTGAAGAAATCTCTTTAGCATTTGTTGTAGAAGAGGTCTAGTGAAAATCAACTTCCTCTGCTTTTGTTTTTCTGAGAAAATATTAATTTCTCCTTCATTTTTGAGAAATAGTTTTTCTGGATACCATATTTTTGGTTGATATTTTTTTCTTTCAGCACTTTGGCTATATCAACCAACTCCCTTCTAGCCTATTTAAGGTCCCTAAGTCTAAATACAATTATATATTGGATATTAGAACTTCAGAGAATGAATATTGAAGGAACACAATTTAGTTCATGACAAAGAGTTTAAGAGATTATAAAGTTTTTTGTAAATTATAAAGTTAACATCTTTGCTTTTTTTGAATATATCTAAATTGTTCTGATATTGTCAATCAAATGCAATTATTTATAAATCAAGTATCTTGTAATTTCAAAAGTATGAAGCATTATTTGGATTGAGATGGGTGGTAATGACTAAAACCACATACATTATCTGATAATGCTTGCTTGGGGCAGTAACCTTCATATTGGCAATATTCCTAATGAGATAAGTCTACGTCAGCATTCAATAAACAGACATTTATTTAGACATACACTGATAACTAAAAGGTTGCTTTCTAAAGTAAATCATTCCTTATCTGTTCATCATTTAAAAATGGAAGTGCTTGCTTTTAGTACTGAGGCCAAACACGTTTGGTTATTAAGAGAAATCCTGATGCCTGGAGAACATGCCCAGATACTAGGTGTTATGCACAATATACTTGTAAGGTTTATTTTTGTTTGTTATTATCATGAACTCTTAGAGGCCTCTTAGATGATCTCATATAAAAGTTGTGTGGACCCTGCATCTTAGGTCTTCAAGATAAAGTCCATGTATCAGTTAAGCTGGACATATGAAGGCACTAACAATATTCTTACTATAACCTGCCTTGGATGGAGGTTGAGCACAGTGTTTCACTCACTTTGCACTACATTTAGCCTTTGCACTTTGTGCAATTAACACATAGGAGGAATGACTAGGATGATGGTGATGATGATGATCTCTTATTATTATATATTGCTATTGCCCTATGAGGTTCCCTTTTGAATGGCCTTTGTGAATAACCATTAACTCCTTATGGCTCAGAGAAGCTTGTCCCCTCCACTAATTTGGATGTATCATTTCTGGTTGTAGTCACATATTTTTACTCTTTTCTGTTGATGGTGTTTTGAAATTGTCTTTAATTTCATTGCGTGGCTTCGCCAGACAATTCGTCAACATCTTCTCTTTCATTTAGAAAAATCAGTGAATTTTCATCCCATTGGGCTTTTACCGTCAAATCCTTTATTCAGGACTTACATTCTTTTTTCACAAAATTTTCATAGTTCGTGTGGATCATTTAGTATAAAGGATCCAAATGCTATCCTCTAAGATCTTAAAACTTCTAAAAGTTTACGTTTATGTAAAATGTATCAACAAACACAACTGAAGATGGATGTGAACATTAGTTGGATATTAGACGAAGGATAATTGGTATATGATGCTGATTGACTAAATTTACTTCTGTGATGTCGCAACTGAAAGATACACTTCTTTCTGCATAGCACTTTCAACAAATGTAATTAGACAATTGTTATTTGTTTAGAAATTTTCTTCTGCACTAGATTATGTGATCAATGAGGGCAGGGATTTATCTTGATCACTTTTTATCTCTAGCACTTGGGTGTCGTGTCTAACACATATTAGGTTCTCAATAAATATATACTAAATAAATGAATAAAACATCAAGTGAATGAACATAGGGCACAGATTCCATGATTCATGGTTGGAATATAATTCTAAGTTCTTACTACATTCCAATGGTGGTTCTTCCTTTTTTTTTTTTTTAAATTGATTTATTTATTTTGAGAGAGAGATAGAGAGACATAGAGTGTGAGTGGGGGAGAGGCAGAAAGAGAGGGAGAGAGAATCCCAAGCAGGCTCCAAACTGTCAGTGTGGAGCTTGACTCGGGGCTTGAATTCTTGAGCTACGAGATCATGACCTTAACGGACAGCAAGAGCAAGAGTTGGACCCAACCGACTAAGCCACCCAGACACCACTATATTCCAGTGTTTTTAACTAAAGGTGATTTTGTTCCCTATGGAACAATTGGCAATATATGGAGACAGTTTTGTCACAACAGGGGCATGTGCTACTTGCATCTAGTGGCTGGAAATGTTGCCAAACATCCTTCAGTAAACTGGTCAGCCACCCACCTCAAAGAGTAGCAATCTGTCGGGGCACCTGGGTGGCTCAGTCACTTAAGCATCTGGCTCTTGATTTTGGCTCAGTTCATAATCTCATAGTTTGTGGGATGAAGCCCTGCGTGGAGCTCTGTGCTGACAGCATGGAACCAGCTTGGGATCCTCTCTTTCCCTCTCTCTCTCTCTCTCTCTCCCCTTCTCAAAACTAAATACATAAACATTAAAAAAATAAAAAGACTAGCATCCTATCAATAGTGCCAAGGTTGAGAACCTCATAATGGCCTGATTGGTCAGGCTGCTATATCCATCCAACAATATCTCTGGCTTATTTCCCTTTCTTTTGCTTATTTCAGGCTATCTTGAATTTCTTGCAGAAGCTTGTCCACACTAAGCTTTTAGGGCCTTTACACATGGTCTTCTTCTGCTTGGAATTTTTTTCTTGTTATCTTTTGAATGGCTATTCATTTTGTTTTTTCAGTTTCAGCTTACCTCACCATCCATGATGTATTTTCTGTCCTAAATCCTTGTTTATTTCCTACATAACAGTATTAAATTCTATAATTATATGTATGTATATATGTATCTGTGTCACTTTCCATTAGACTCCATAATCATAAGTACAGGGACTTTGCATATCATAATGATATCACATAGTAAGTGCTCAAAATTTTAAGTAGCTGAAATAAGATCGGTGTTATTGGAATATAGTTGAGATATTGATAAGATATATATACAGTGAATATGGATAGTTACACAAGGCCCAGTAGGCCATGGAATTTATTTCATTTGGAATTTATCCTAAGTGCTATAGGAAGCCATTAAATTGTTTTCAAAGTGAAGCAGCCAGATTTTAATTAATTAATTTGTTTATTTATGTATTTGTTTATTTATTTTTTTATTTTTTTAATATCACTGACTGCTCTGGAGAGAATGAATTAGAATGGGAGAACATAGGAGAAGGATAACCAGTAAAGAAGATATGAGAATAGTCTACATAGTAATGGTGGCCTGGATTCTTAGTACTAAAAGTGAAAATGGCAAGAAGTGAAGGGATTTTAGATCTATTTGAAAGTAAAAGCAAGGACATCCCTATATTGGATACAGGAGATGGAAAATTAGTAAGATATCATTAAGGATAATTTCTTAGTTTTTAACTTGAGCAAGTGGTAGGAATTGATTCCAGTTCCTGTTTTGGAGACAGCTACAGAAGAAAAATGGTTAATTTTTGTTTTTGTTTTTTTATTTTCCAGTTTATTTATTTATTTTAAGAGAGAGAGAGAGAAACAGAGATTGAGATTGCGGGGGGGGGGGGGCAGAGAGAGGAGGAGAGAAAGAATCCCAAGCAGGTTCCATATTGTCAGTGGAGGGCCCATACAGGGCTTAATCCTACAAACTGAGATCATGACCTGAGCCAAAACCAAGAGTCTGGTGCTTAACTGACTGAGCCACTCAGGTGCCCCAGAAAGAAAATGTTTTAAAGGATAATAAATAAGGAGCACCTGCTGGTTCAGTAGGAAAACCATGTGACTCTTGATCTTCGAGGCATAAATTCAAACCTATGTTGGGTGTAGAGGTTACTAGAAAAAAAATAAACTTTAGAAAAAGGTATCAGGTTTAAATAAAAAAGATAATAAATAATGTCATTTGAGCCGCATCATGTTGGTGATGCCTTTATAACAATGAAGGTGAAGTAGCAATTTATTGGATGTCTGGAGTTCAGGGGTGTAGTATCTCTCGATAATTTGAATTTGGTGTTTATCAACATATAGGCTCTGTTAACAACTGAAGCCTATATGAGATTTTTACAGAACGAGTAAAGTTAGAGAAATGTTATATACCAGAACCAAAATCTGTGACATACTAACATTTAGAAGGGAAGCAAAATAAGGGCTGCAAGTGTAAAAGACTGAGAAAGAAGTCAATGAAGAGAACAGGAATTTATGGAAATCCACAAAGAAAAGTGTTTCCCCGGGTGAGAGGGTAGCCATCTGGGGTGAATGCACAAGGATTGTTAGCACAAAGCAGGATCTTTGGATTGGGTAACACTGGTGAGAATCGGTATTTATGGAATTGTGCTAAAGGATGGGAGTGAAAGCCAACTGAAGTGGCTTAGTATTCGAATGGCAGTAAGTGGAGTGGAAAGTAGACTTCTGTAGAGCTCTTTTGAGAATTTTTGTTATGAAGGGGACTGGCAATTTGGGATAGTAGCTGCAGAGAGGCATGTGAGGTCCTAGGAGAATTTTCTGGACAATTTGAGAGTGTCTTGGAACGCTGATGGAAACATATGACAGAGAAAAAGAAACAAGTTGTAAGAGAGAAAATAACAGAATATCCTGGTTATCAATCTGTTGTCTCTCAACTCTAGACCCATTCTATGAGGCTTGCCCAGCAAGACTGCAAACACTTTTTCATTTACCTTCTGGTTTTTTATACGTTACACCCATTGGAGACACTAGAGGGAGCCTGGAAGTAGGACTAATGGAAGAAAGGACTTCTTTTGCATTTGTTGTCCCTTTCAGTGCCCTCCCAGCATCACCTGGTTCCAGTGTCTAGCTTCCTACTCTACCTTTACGGTCTCACTGAACCCACCTGAGCTGGAGGCCCACAGGGAGCTCATAGCTGAGAAGTGTCCCATCTTCAGCAAGCCAGATTTCACTGCCACAGGGCTTTCGTTCCAGGTTCATGCAACTCCAGGCTTTGTCCTGTGTTCTTCGGCTGTGGAGAAGCTGCCTCCTGTAATCTTGGCCAAAGTGTTCTCTTTTGGCCTTTCTTTGTTCTTCAGCATGAGCGTAACTGATGTACCAGATTAAATGTTCTGTGTTAAGGTAACAAGCATAGTTTTGCTGTTCCTGTGGAAGCACTGGCCTTTTTTGGGAAAGGGGGTTTTGTCACAACCGTGACTGGAAAAAAAGATGGGTACATTTGCAGGATGATACACATGCAGTGGGGTCATCGGCTGCGGGAAAGGGAAATGAAGACGGAGGAGGGGGTACTCAGAAGCTTAAGAGGGGAAGAGAACGCTCAGATTGGAAGGCCATCGGGAGGACACTAAGAGGTTGCCAGATTGTAGCGAGTGCTTCTGGGTTTGGGATTATGATTTTGAAGTGAAACTGATCAAGTCATTGTAACGTTTTCCCCTAGAATGTTCTGTTCACTAGTCCATGGTATGTTGGGACCAAGCCATAAAGGGCCATAGATACCATGCTATGTCATTTCAAACATATACTCTAAGCAGTAATCCAGTCACATAGCCCACATAGTGCCATTCCCCCACTGTTGTTCATAAATTGTTGTATTATGTCCTTATGAGCTGTTTAACACCAGGTAGCTACAGATAAAAGCAATCTCTATGGTATGTGTCTGAGTCAGCTCTAACTGCCATAATAAAATACCATAGACTAAGTGGCTTATGCAAGAGAATTTTTTTTTAACAGTTCTTGAGGCTACAAGTCTAAGATCAAGATTTCAGCCAATTTGGTTTCTGCTGAGAGTTCTCTTCCTGGCTTATAGACCACTACCTTCTTGCTATATCCTTACGTGGCCTTTCTTCAGTGCGATACACAGAGGGAATGAGCTTTCTGATGTTTCTCCTTAGGAGGATATTAATCCTAGTGAATCAGGGCCCGCACTTATGACTTTAGTTAACCTGAATTACCTTTTTAGAAGCCTTATCTCTGAATATAGCCACCCTGGGGGCTAAGGGTTCCATTTGTGAATTTTGAGGGGACACATTGAGTTCATAACAGCATGTAAGTTGGAACATATTTACTCCCTCTTAAATAAGGAATTTTAAATAGATGACTATATACACACATATATACGTGTGTGTGTGTGTGTATGTGTGTGTGTGTTCGTATTTTTTTTTTCAGAAGGATGTCCTTTATGGTAGCATGGAGCATAAATTAAATGAAAGGTTAAAATAGAAACAGAGTGACTACTTGGGAGGCAATAGTAGCAAAAAATAGGAAGTTCTGAACTAAGACACTATTAAGAAAAAGCATACTGCCTTTATTTTCTCAAGTTTTGATCCAGCTTATCTTTCATCACTGACTTTGAGGAAATAAACCAGTAAGTGACACACCCAGTTTTTGAAGTAATATCCTTGTAGAAAAGAATGAATAAAGAGCTGGCCCTGATCTAGTGGGTAAGAATGGGGAATGGGAGTTCTATAAAACTCAGACATACAGGCAAGGCAACCTGTTGCTTGTGAATTTCTGGAGCAATGATCTGAGCCTTTTTAGATAAAGTTACCTTATTTTTGTGGCATGCCATGAGACCACTGTTTTACAAAATTAAACTTTGAAAAATGTTAATTTAGAAGAAATCTGACCGTATACAACCTCTTATATAATGGCCTTCATGCTGGACTCTTAAGCCCTAGGGTGAGCAGTCTCCTAGAAATGCAGTCTTATTAACAAAAATACATATGGAACGGAAACAGGAACAAAATGCCCACTTATTGGCAGTAGGAGCTCTTGTACACAGACCAGAAATGTGGCATTTCATGGCAATTACTGTATGCGATGTATGTAGCTTGAATCTATGTAAGTTACATTAAGAGGAGATCATTTATTAATTTATCCTGGGAACCACTGCATGGGCCTACATAAATTATCATTATAATAAATTATATTTTGGAGCACTTACTGCATGCCCATCATTCCACTGTGTTACATCCATGTGATTCTCCCCAAAACTCTTTGAACTAGCCACTGTTATTGGCCCATTTTACAGATAGGGAAATTGAGTCATGAAGAGTTCAATGAACTTATGCAGTTATAAGTTGATTTTTAGTCACCTTTTAAAATGAAAATTTACTAATTTATTTTTTTTTTTTTTTTTTTTTTTTTAAATTTTTTTTTTCAACGTTTATTCACTTTTGGGACAGAGAGAGACAGAGCATGAACGGGGCAGGGGCAGAGAGAGAGGGAGACACAGAATCAGAAACAGGCTCCAGGCTCTGAGCCATCAGCCCAGAGCCCGACGTGGGGCTCGAACTCACGGAGTGCAAGATCGTGACCTGGCTGAAGTCGGACGCTTAACCGACTGCGCCACCCAGGCGCCCCAGAAAATTTACTAATTTAATACATTGTTTATTCTTGCATTTGGATACAATATTCACTGAATATTCACTTAGACATTCCTAATATGTAAATTTTGATAATTACATAGTTTTATATTAAAACCAGACGTCAGCATGTATAATTTAATTTCTGATCACTAGGCAAGTCGGCTTAATAATTCTAAAGAAATACCATTTGTCACCTTCTAGAGAAAAGAATGATCAGGTAGGTTCATGTAGATGAAATTTTCTCTTTTAAATTTGGTGATTCTATAGAGGTATACAGAGGGCAAAACATATGGTTTATATTCACATCATATTAGGTTTAGATAGTGTTGCTTTCTCCATCTTCTCTAGACTGAAGTATAACCTTTGCATATTTATACTGTGAAACTCTTCAATGCAGCTCTTGTCAGGAGCTGATTTGTGACTCTGAGATTCATCTAGAACTTCTGCAACCAACCCTCGCTTTATCCGCCCAGCCAGGTGCTTTTGTGTTTCAAAAATGTGACATTTTCCTATCCAAATGGATCGGTTATTTTTAAAGGAAACCTTACCTGTGTCTGATGCGTCTGGTTAAGTTGATAAATATTTCATTGCCACATAACATCTGTGTCTTTAACATCCAGCCATCACTTTAATTTGTGAGTGGAAAGGGAAATCATTAGGGTGGCCTTTCATCTTATTAGGAGATGTGTGCTTGGTTTCTGTTAGAAAATAAATATATTTGTAATCTGCTAAAATTCCCAGCATCACAATTTTTGAAGTGAAACTACCCATAGCAACATTTCCTTAAACAGAATTTACAAATGTGTCATAAATATTTATACTTATCAGTAGGCATTCTGAATGTCTATGTGTGAAAAACTCTCCACTCAAGATACACGCGCAAGCCTATACATACACAGATTAGTGATCGGCTGGTTTATGTTACTTAAATCCAAAAACCGAGCTACTTCAACATCTTGCCCAGAAACGAGGGGCTATAAATCATTCATTTTCATTTTTGTTGTCGTCCTCCTAAGACTTAATGGAAATAGCAGGATTTCTTGCCCTACACTTCTCTCTCCTTCTTCACTTGTCCCTTTGTTAATTAATGGGTAAAGTTAAGGAGTCTACAGGGCTTATAGCTAATCAGGGAGTTTCATTTATTGGTTTAGGTAAAAGCTTTCAGAATGTTAATGCATCACCCGAGGTGAGCCTGGGAGCATATTTTTGGCAGGAAATACTTCCAAAGAGAATAGTCTGGAAAGAATGCTTAGCTCAAGCTTGGAATTTACCTCTCCAGGAAACTCCCATCCTTTCTTGTCTTTCCCTATTAATAATTCATTTTATGAACTGATATTTATTTAAAATGGGTAATTTTAAGTAGGTTCATGTTTTTTAATTTTTACTTATATTTGGGTGCCCAAGAAGACACTATTTTCCTCTTCGTTAATCCTTCCCCTCATCCTCCCAAGACCAACCATCAATCTTTTGATATATTTTATTCTCCCGTTTGATACTTTGATTTGGCAAAGTATTATATTCCAGACAGAAGTTTCCAATGCCCTTTTCACTGAAAGACCTTTACCTTGGCAGATGTCTCCCTAACCTAAATATTTGCTTGCGATCTCGCCAAATGTTCCGACAATGCTGGGCAAAGTACAATGCTTTTTCTCAGCAGAGATATTAATATTTCCTTTGGCCATTTGATGAAAGATTATCATAGCATCCTCTGAGGGCACCAAAGACATGGCAGATTAGAACTTCGGTATGTAACCGACTTAATTTTACTTCTTCCCCTTTCCCAAAGAGGAACCATTGTATACTATGGCCCCAGAAATGCTGCCACTCCATTTCTTCAAACAACTGCAGATTTTTGAGTATTCAGATTTTATGTAAGTTATGCCATGGGCAGAAAAGTTCCAGAGAAAAGCAGCTCTCAAGGCTTGGTTTGTGGAGCACACGGGCTGCTGATGCCTCTTTGGCTTTGCAACTCTCTTTTTGTGAAAGTACTGAGTTCTGCAGTTGCTGGCATGCCCCACCTGTTGGCAGTTCTCCCAAACCCCAGCTAGCTTCTTTCCCACTGGGTTTGCTGTTCAGACATGGCTGGCAAACCCCCATGGTACCGAGGCTCTGTCACGTAGCAGAAAACACACGGAGCAGGACTCACCCACTGATTCCTTTGGTTTCTAAGTTTTTGAAACAGCTCTGACTTGGAGAGCTCAGTGGCGGAAAGTCTCTACTCCGCAGTTGTTAACTATTTTGCAATCCAAGTACATAACCACACTTCTCTACTCTAAAGACACACGGGCCACCTGTTGCGTGTGAATTTCTGGAGCAGTCAAGGATTTAATTTCAGGCGTGCATCTCGGATTTTTGGAATAAAGACAGAGTGATTTGGTACCTGCACAGATACAAGCTGTGTCTCCCTCAGGGTGCATGCCCCACAGAGACCAAGAATGTAAATAAAGGAACAAGTGCGGCATTTTGAAATTGATGTAAGTATTTCTAGAATTGTTTCCCAGGGGGCTGGAAAGGGGGCTAAACGAGAAAGTAGGGGAGTTTTAAGGCTATATGCGGGGGAATTTATGGTAACTTACTGAAGTTTCTAAAGGATGCCTTGACTCAGGAGAAATATCACTTGCTTAAGAGCTTTTTGCTCAATTTATTCACTACCAGAGAGAGAATAACAACGCACATCTTACGTGGCTGAGGAAATCCAAATTAAAAGACAAGAATATTTATTGTTATTAATGCCAAATGCCCACTGAGGAAATTACAGACAAGTGTTGTCATGAACACAATTACGCTATCGGCCGCCGTGGGTGACTGGGCCTGGGTGGGCCCCTGACTCAACCTCTTCCAGTCGAGATTCTCACGGCTTTGCCACATCGAAGATGACGTAGATTTGGATTTAGATCTGTGCAGGTCAAAATTCTGTATCTGCTTTTGTTATTCTTCAGAGCAAGGCCAGCTTTGGCACTTCAGGATTCTCTGGAGTCCTGATAGTTGCTGAATTACCCTGTTTCTTTGTTTTTTCCATCCCACAATGCAATTTCAAGTCTTAAATTTGCCCATTTGTGGCTTTTGTCAAGACCCCATCTTTTCTAACCATCTTCATGGGCTGTGGCTTCTTGCTAACCAAAGGTCCGATTGCACGAGCATTTAAAACACTCGACTCTAGACCCGTGTTGTCCGGTAGTAGTCACTATCGACATATGGCTACTTGAATTAATTTAAGTTCAATGACATTTAAAAAATCAGCTTTTGGGGCGCCTGGGTGGCTCAGTCGGTTAAGCGTCTGACTTCAGCCAGGTCACGATCTCGTGGTCCGTGAGTTCGAGCCCCGCGTCAGGCTCTGGGCTGATGGCTCAGAGCCTGGAGGCTGTTTCCGATTCTGTGTCTCCCTCTCTCTCTGCCCCTCCCCCGTTCATGCTCTGTCTCTCTCTGTCTCAAAAATAAATAAATGTTAAAAAAAATTAAAAAAAAATCAGCTTTTATGAAGTATCTAGAAGAGTCAAACGCATACAGTGGTGGTTGTCAGAGGAGAGGGAAACAGAGTTGCCACTGAGGCATTAAGTTTCAGGTATATAAAACAATTAGGTTTTAGAGTTCTTCTGTGCATCTTTGTGCCTATGGTTAACAATAAGGTATAGTACAATTAAGATTTCGTTACGAGGCTAGGTCTCTTGTTTCATGTGCTTACCTTAATAGCAATTAAAAAGTTCACTTTCTCGGCCACATAGCCAACTTTCAAGTGCTCAATAGCCACAGGTGGCTGTGACGACCGTATTGGACCGTGCAGACTGAGAATATTTCCATCGTTAGAGGCACTTCCATCAGACTGCACTGACTAAACTGTTGATTTGTCTAGAACTTTTTTTTTTTTTTTTTTTTTTTAACGTGACAAGGCAAAGCAAATTCTCTGAATTGGGGCACACAGAATGTAAGTAACAGACAACATAATTCAAACAAGTGTCTCAAAGGCAGCATATTCACTCATGAAGCAGGGAGGCCTCCGAGTTGGTCTCATTCAACCACATAATAGGCGTGTCAAAACCTTGGGATTTTTTGTCCTATTCTGATGTGTGCCTGCTTTAGTCTAAGGGCTATCTTTTCCACATAGCCACAGGGCATTTTCCCACAATTCACACAGCTAGATAGTTCTAAAAATCTAATAGGATTATGTATCGTCAGAACACTGAGGAAGGGTTTTTCCTTTAGATGTGGATGCAAGTCTTTCCTGAAATTCATCAGCCCAAGTTGTATTACTTTCCAGCCTTCAAACGAATCTGTGGCTTGGGGTGCCTGGGTGGCTCCGTCGGTTGAGCGTCTGATTTCAGCTCAGGTCGTGATCTCGTGGTCTGTGAATTCGAGCCCCACGTTGGGCTCTGTGCTGACAGCTCAGAGCCTGGAGCCTGCTTTGGATTCTGTGTCTCCCTCTCTCTCTCTGCCTGTCTGCTCATGCTCTCTCTCTCTCTCTGTCAAAAATAAATAAACATTAAAAAACAAAACAAAACAAATCTGTGGCTAAAGAACAGGATTGCATGGTTTAGTTCAGTCATCAATGCAGGAATGTGTGGATGCATGAATGAAAAAATCAGGATAGGTAAAGAGAGGAAATGATTGGTAGGAAGGTGCCCAAAATGTCTATTAATGCTCTTTATTAGTAGCTCTCAACAAAAAATGATTTTACCCTGCAGGGAACACTGTTCATTGTCATGACTGGAGGCGCTCTACTGTCATTTAGCGGGTGGAGGCCAGGAATTCTAAACATGCTGCAGTGCACCCGACAGTCGACAAAGATCTAGGCCGTTGTTAACAAGGCTGAGGTTAAGAAATCCTGTTTGATGAGATTGTATCATATGGGATCTAGTTTAAATTTAAAAGTTAACCTTCATGACTTGCATAACTGGACAATACAGAGTTAGAGCTGGCTTCAGGCAAGACCTGATCCAGAAGTCTTCGCAAAGTCTTAACACACTCCACCTATCCTTCCTTGTAGTTGTCTTGGCTCTTCCATCATCTGGATTCTCAAGTTATCTTCTTCATGGTAGCACCAATAGTTGTTACATTCCAACTTTGTTACATCCATGCAACCAGCCATCCGGTGAACAGAGACTTGTTTCCAGCAACTTTTCTTCTTAGAACTGGCCAGCAAATAGCATCTTTATTCCAATTAGCCAGAATGGCATCACATGTATCACATTTCTGAACCAGTCTGTGACTGAGAACTCGGTCACTTTCACCCAAGTGTTACACAGCTGAGAATAAGAGGTGGGTAATTTTATAAGGAAAATCCTGGACACACTGGTGGGATCGTGGGGAGACTTGATTCTACACAGGCAATTAACAAATGCTATGGTGTTGCTGGATTGCATTAGTATTAACTCTACACAGCATCTGGAAGACTAGATTTTGTGTGTCACTTCAGCAGAACTCAGACCCATAACCGCAGAAACGGGATGGGAGAATCAAGTAAATTCACAGTAAACTTCAAGTGTGTGCTTGACCAGAGAGCTGCTTTCCTGCTGGTTCCTTGGAGTCTGATTCTTTTAGAGCATCTACTGCATTTTACTCCATTTCAGCAAAGAGAGCTAATTACCTGTAGGGCATTTTTTACTTCCTCATGTGAGATTTTTAAGTTCACTTGTATCTGTACCTTGCATTAGTTATAAGGCGTGGAGAGGTTGCTGAATCCTGAGTGACATTAGTTTCCTCATTTGACAAATGGAAATAGTACCTGCTTCCTAGTGTTGCTTTGAGAATTAATGTAAAAAAAAATGAAAAAAATGAGTAATGATTTTAAGAGTAACCATGTTTATAAATGGCTCATCAATATTAGCTCTGATTATTACTCAATGGAATTCAGTTACCAAGGCCAGAAACATTGTTGCCATTTCATTGTGCTTAAGCTAAGAATTATTTGGAAATACTTCCATGATGCTTATTTCTAAATTATAGCTATTGAACTCTGTAATATTTTACACCACTTCTAAGTATTCTACTGCCTCAAAATTGTCTTCTTCATTCCTGTTATTTAATAAAGGCTCCTTTCTGGAATCTTTGATTTCATATTTAGACAGATGGATAGATAGAATTACTTAGCATATTTTCTATTTTCCAAAGTTATAATCTTCAATTAAAAAAAAAAGAGATGAAACATTAACCATACTCCTACTAAGACTGAAAGGTAGAAATGCATAGCAGGTATGTGCTGTTGTTTTTAATTTTCCTTCTTTTACACATGAATAAGCAGAAAAAGAGAATTGAATGTGGCTCGAATAGTTAGAGACAGTTTTCAATTTAACTTCTCCAGGAAAGAAAAAATAGTTTACTTCTACATTTGAATGGTTGGAGATAGTCCCTAGACCCCTTAAAATGAAAGAAAAAGTAACTAACATTTCTTGGGTGCCTATCTGTTATATCTCAGGCAGATATTAGGTAATTAATTAATGCACGAGATGCTCTTTTCGTTGGGAGTTCATAATATTAAATCTGCAAAAAACCAAGTAATTTGCTGAAACTTGAGCAAGTAGAGAAACAGGGTGACCAACATGGATTTGATTGGCTTCAAGTTCTGTGGTTTTTTTCTTCCCTTCATTCTGGCTGCCTCAGAGACCTATCCATATGCACCACTATAACTTTATCCTGTCATGAGCTTAAAAAGGATTCCTTGTGTTTTATGACTATGTTCATCTCACTGTTTTTTACAGGGAATGGTGGATTCCGTGTCTTTAGATAGGATGTATATATCTTCCCTGGAAGGAACTGCTCATCTCGTAGGAAGGTGTAGATGATGTTGAATTTCTTCTGCTTGTGTTTGCTTTTTGTGTACGTACTCTTATTTCCTAACCCTCTTGAGAGCAGTTCTGAATTCCCTGTGCCTCTCAGATTTTTTTTTTCTTACACCACACACACAAATTAACTCAAAGTGGATTGAAGCCTTGCACGTGAGACCTGAAACCATAAAACTCCTAGAAGAAAACATAGGCAATAAGCTCCTTGCCATTGGTCTTGGAGATGCTTTCTTGGATCTGACAACAAAAGCAAACACAACAAAAGCAAAATTAACCCCTGGTGGGACCCCATCAAACCAAAAAAGTTTCTGCCCAGGAAAGGAAGCCAGCACGAAAATGAAAAAGCCACCCACTGAATGGGAGAAAGGGTTTGTGAATCATATATCCAATTTAGTCTCGAAAATATAGAAGAGCTCCTACAACTCAATAGCAAAACAAACAAAAAACACACATAATAATACTGCATGAGCAGAGGATCTGAATGGACATTTTTCCATAGAAGACCTACACATATGGCCAACAGGCACGTGCAAAGGTGCTCAACATTGCTAATCATAAGGGGAATGCAAATCAAAACCTCAACGGGCTGTTGCCTGTTAGAATGGCTATCATTAGAAAGATGAGAAAAAAGCAAGTTTTGGCGAGGAAATGGAGAGAAGGGGACCTTTGCATAACGTTGGCAGGGAGGTAAATTCGTGCAGCCACTTTGGAAGACAGCACGGAGGTTTCTCAAGATATTGAACATAGAGCTATCATGATCCAATAATTCTACTACTAGGAACTTAACCCAAGTAAACAAAAACGCTGATTTGAAAATTATACATAGCCGCATGTTCATTGCTGCTTGGAAGCACCCTAAGTGCCCATTGATAGATGAGTAGATAAAGATGTGGTACACACATGCACATGAGGGATACGATTAAGCCACAAAATAGAAATCTTGCCATTTGCGGCTGTACAGATGGACCTAGGGCGTATTATGCGGGGTGAGATAAGTCATACAGAACAAACAAACACTGTGTTATTTCTTCCGTGCGGAATCTGAAAAACAAAACGGATCGAGCACAACATGAATCATAGATACTGAAAACTGAATGCTGGCCGCTAGAGGGGGATGTTTTGGAGGGTGGGCAAAATGGGTGAAGCAGGTACAAAGAGGTACAAAGTTCCAAATATAAAACAAGCCATGGGATGTGAGGTATAGCATGGTGAGTACAGCCAATAATATTGTGGTATATTATTGTCTAAATTTTAAGCATAAACTTAGATGTTGCTAAGAGAGTAAACCCTAAAAGTTCTTATAAGAATAAAAAGTGTATGTACCTCTGTATGGTGACCGATGGTTATTAGACTTCTTGTGGTGATCATTTTTCAGTGTAGACAACTATCCAATCATTATGTTGTATAACTGAGACTAGTAGAATGTTATATCTCAATTATACCTCAGTAAAACATGTATAAACAAGTTTATTATCGACTCTTAACAAATAAATTTATAACAATATAGTATGTGAATGTAGTATTTTACATGACTTTCAAAGATACATAGTACAGGATATATGTCATTTCAAAACACTTTCATTTGCCTGAGAAAAGGTCGTTATTACTTTATCTGACTATGAGTTTTAGAATGAAAAGAAAGAAGAAAATAAAGAATGTCAATGGTGAGGATTGTGCTGAAGAGGGAAAAAATGGTGGGTAGTCCTTAGATGGATGAAATTTACATTTATATTTATTAGTAGAGATAAATTGGCAAAAACAGATTTATAGCTGAACAATAGAACAAAATTTTTGCAGTCTCTAAAAAAATTAAGAGAACAAACCAAAACATGGGCACATTGTTTTCTTATTTTGGTTTACCTATTGATGCATAGCCAACTATCCCAAAACTTAGACCCTTGGAATATCAGCCATTTTATCATGTCTCCAGATTTTGTGGTCAAGAACGAGTTCAGGAGTCTGCCGTTGGAGTTTTCTACTCTACATGGCACCAGCCAGGGTAACTTGATTGTATTCATCTGGTGGGTGAACTGATTTGTGGAGGGTCCAGGATGGCTGCACTCGGATATATATGACATCTTGGCAGGAATGCACTCTGAAGGCCAGGCTCAGCTGGCCAGGCACCCGAAGGTCTCAGCAATGGTCTTTCTAGTGCTGTGCTTTCAAGGTAAATAACGTCTTACTTGGAAGCTCAGGAATCCCCAAGAGTTCGTTGCAAAAGACTTGGGCAAAAGCTGCAAGACTTCTTTTGATTTAGCTTCATAAATCCCAGAACATTCCTTCTGTAGTGTTTTATTAAATAAGTCACACATTTCAGCCCAGATCCAAGCCAAGAGGGATTGGCTCAATGGGAGGAGAGTCCAAGTATTTTTAGCCATCTTTAATCTGTGACCTTCATTCTTTTGCTCTATGCTATGTACTCTAAATTAGGTAATGGATTATTTGTCAGCAACAGTGTCTAGCCCTGATACAGTTTTAATTGTTGAGATGGGCACAACATATAAGGCAAAAACCAAAAAAAGGCCAAATACACAAAAATCACCTAGGCACTTACAATTAACATCACTAAGATTGCCTGCATTATGACCACAAACAAATTTCTAATATTTGTATTGATGAATCAACTAGAAATATGTTACCCTGAAATGGAAGAGATGATAATTCTGGTGTTTACCCCTCAGAAGAGAAACTTACTTAGAGTTTATATTTTCCTGTACTTTAAATTTCTCAGTTCTAGTAATGCTCTGATTTGCATATCCCATGCTTCTGTGCCATGTGACAATTCAGTGAGCAGAATAGTCATTTTTAGGAATATGACACCTTTTTAGAGAGGAAAAGCAAAGGGATGTATAATCAAGAGTCCTAAGTAGTTGACAAACTTTGACCTCGAGGCAAATTTCCCCAGGATGCCAAAATTGCATTCTTTTATTCTTGTCTCTTTAATGAAGTTACTGAAGGGTAGACATCTCAGGTTCTTCCTCCAGATGCCATGGTTCCTGTTCATAAATTTTTCACATTTCTACTATTGGCTAAAATGAAACCTACTGCAAAAATTAAACCCAACTGCCAGGAACCGAGGTTAGATGAGTCCTCATTGTTCTTTTCTAGTAGAACATTTGTTGGGCCTTTCTATAAGGTTAAAAAGCATCAGAGAATGAAATGAAGATGGCCCAACCTGTTTTGATAATGGCTATAGAATGGTTATGATTGTATTTAAATTTACATAAACATGAATATATTAAGCTAGCAGACAAGAACTTTACAACTAGAGAAAATTGAAATAAAGCCGGAATACACTTAATTATCTAAATTGCTATCGATATCTATCATTGCAAAGTAGCAACAGCAGTGTAATTTTGTCCTAAGCCTCTAAACACTCAACAAAAGAGCGAGACTCCATATATTCCTATAACCCCCAGTGGAGGTATTGAGATTACACATGCTTTCGCTAATTTAAAGAGGGACTTTCACACTGGGATGCATTAAAAAGAGAACATTTAAATAAAAAGCAATTTGCTTTGCCTGTAATTGAATTCCCCTTGCTGTTATTGCTAATTATTGACAATATTTGTGATTGACTAAGAAGCTTTTGCATTCAGAGACAAAATTATTTTTCTGCTGGATCTTAGAAGACAGCGGCTGTCTTTTCAATATCACAGACTGTTACCATGGAAATGATTGTGATTTGAGAAATGTATCGGCAACATGCAAAAAATTGCTCTGTTCAGAGAATTCCCTTCCCTTTACTGCTCTGGGCATTGTACAGTCTTGCATAGTAAGTACATGATAATGACTTCTCACATTTATATAATGTGCCTTTGTTTTACAAAGTACTACACAATAGATAGAGCATGGTATATACAACTATAAAGGAAGGAGTAGAAAAGTAAATTGAAAACAATGAAATGGAATTATTTTATATTTTAGGACAATTTTACAATTAGAATAATTGAATGCTTTTTTTTAACGTTTATTTATTTTTGAGACAGAGAGAGACAGAACATGAACGGGGGAGGGTCAGAGAGAGGGAAACACAGAATCTTAAACAGGCTCCAGGCTCTGAGCTGTCAGCACAGAGCCCGATGCGGGGCTCGAACTCACAGACCGCGAGATCACGACCTGAGCAGAAGTCGGACGCTTAACCGACTGAGCCACCCAGGCACCCCATACAATTAGAATTATTGAAAAGATATTTGTAATCATGATCTCAATAAGAAAATATCAATGTTTTATTTCAAAGCAATTTCCTATTCCTGGGGCTGTTACCATTTCTCTCTCTCTCTCTCTCTCTCTCTCTCTTTTATTTTTTGCCATTTATTATTTTTGATGTGAATGGCCAGACTTGTTAGCCCACTTCTCTGTCAAGACAAACATCATCTCTGCTCAGATTATTAGAAAAGGCTCCCCCGCCTTCCATATTATTTGGTCTAATTTAGAGTTAGATTCTTAAGAGTTTCTCCAAAAAAATCTATGCCATAGAGAATTTATCCTAAGATAGTCTTGTTTTTTCGAAGACTAATGCAGACAGATCATACTTGGAAAAAGAAGTAATGGAGAAAATAAATGGAATGCCTTAGGATGAGTGAGAAACTCAGAGATTAGGTATCCACAAGATACCTAGTCTAACTACCTACCTTTCTGGTTTCTTGCCGTGACACCTAGAAGGTAGGATTGTCCTTCCCTTTTTAACTGAGTTCTGTGGATGGATATTTTTTAACCTTGCAACTTTAGAAACTTTAACTCAAACTGAAATGTATAGGAGTATGAGATAGTAAGCAACATTAGAAAAAAAATTTTGCAGAATTAGATAGGAAATAGCAAGAGGGCCAATGAGAATTCTTCTGCTTGGGATCTAAATCTGAGAGTCTGTGATGTACAGAAGTGAGACAGCTCATGATATCCTGTAGCTCTTAGAACTCACACTGCGTACCTGATCGGGGGATTCCAATTCCATGTTGCCAGGCATGCTTGAAGGAAACACAGACAAGGACAAAATTTATATATAAACTCCGCAGTGAAGCCCTTTTGTACTTACGGTCAGTTTCTGTGCCTAATCCAAATTTGCTGACATACCAGGTGTTTTTAATTAGTGCTTTTGCTTTTTTGGCAAAACTAGACACTCTGATAATTAGAATGTCAGTGTTTGGATGAAAAGGATGATTTGAAGAATTGCATGGCACCCTCCAATTACTGCCAACCCCAATCAACAACCATTAGTCAAGAAATAGGGTGGTCTCTTCTCCTATGATGCAGGACTAGAGTTGCTATTCAGTTCATGTTCATTTTCCCAAGTGGTGTTTTGGAGAGAAGATACTTTGTTGCAAAGTTGTAATATATGCATGATTCCAAGGATCATATCAGTTACTCTGTAACCCTTTCCAGCAGCAACTTCCCCACCCTTGCATTTTGCCACAGCCCTTTTCCAACCCTAGAACTATATTAAGGGAACCTATGATTCCCTCAAAACTTGACTAGGGGAGAATTTACTTTAATAAAACAACAGTTAAGTAATTATAAGAATCCAATATAGATACGACTTATTAAAAACACTAGAATAGGGGCGCCTGGGTGGCGCAGTCGGTTGAGCGTCCGACTTCAGCCAGGTCACGATCTCGGGGTCCGTGAGTTCGAGCCCCGCGTCGGGCTCTCGGCTGATGGCTCAGAGCCTGGAGCCTGTTTCCGATTCTGTGTCTCCCTCTCTCTCTCTCTGCCCCTCCCCTGTTCATGCTCTGTCTCTCTCTGTCCCAAAAATAAATAAACGTTGAAAAAAAAATTAAAAAAAAAAAAAAACCAAAACACTAGAATAATAAAAAGAGCCATTTGAAGGATGAAAAACATCAAGAAGGGAGGTAGAGCCAGAGGAATTTAATTCCAAAATACTGCAACATAAGAAAAGGAGAATTGTGACTTTCTGATGGGAAGGTGAAATTGCTGGCTGAATGCTGGCTAAGCTCTGGGTATACCTTACCAAACAGGGCATTCAGAAGAGCTACAGTCTTACCAGCTACAGTTACAACGTGCAAAAAACAGGGCAGTGGTAGCTTCTGGAAATTGAAGTGAAATCAAGGCAGCAGGAGACCTGAAGAAGGAATGAGATCTAAATTCAGTGCAGAAGCTGCCCCAAATCCATGACTGACAGCTAAACTACAAGTGAGTAGTTGGGGCTTCACTACTCATGTGTGTGAGACACATCTAAAGATCAGAGAGGGGTCGGAAAACATTTGATGATTGAAAAATAGCACTGCACAGAGCCGTATCCTGATGAGAGACACTACGCCAAAATACAAAACGGTTGTAAATATTTATTCACATGATTAACAGTTTCAAAATATATGAAACAAAAACTCTTGGTAAATAAGGGAGAAATGGGCACATTTTAAGTCAGTTTTGGAGATTTGAACATATTTCACTCAGTAATTGACCAAATAAAAATAATAAGCCTGCAGAAAATCTGAGTGACCTTCTTAACTGCTATACTCAACTGTACCCAACAGCTGTAGTATATACATTATTTTTTTCACAAATTATCTTTAGAACATATGGAACCAAGTTACACAATACAGTATGCCATAAAACAATTCACAGTGGATTTCAGAAGACTAAAAGCTTACAGAATTCAGAAACCCCTCTTATGTGCACACACATGCACACGTTCTCTGTCTCTCTCTCTCTCTCTCACACACACACACACACACACACTCAAGCTAGAAAAATATGAAATACTTGAAAAGTTACACTCTAAATAGTGTGTGGGTAAAAAAATAATAAAATTAATAATATTTTGAAATTATAGCTAATGAAAACTCAAAACACATGGGATGTAGTTGAAGCTTCTTTAATGGGAAATTTGTACAATCAAATATACATAAGAAAGCCTGGAAGATCTCAAATCAGTGATCTAGTCTCGTATCTGAAACTAGGAATAGAAAATAAAAAATAGAAAAGCAAATAAAATCCAAATGAAACAAAGGAAAGGAAATACTGTAGATAAAAGCAGAACAAAATAAAACAGCAAATAACATCTCGTTACGTGAAAAGATCAGTAGAATTAAAAAAAAACGTCCAAACAGACTTAACAAGAAAAAGATATGAGAGAGAGCACAGGTGACTAATATCAGGACGTTAGGAATGAAATAGGGATGACCAGTATGGAACCTACATCCATTAAAAATAAAATAATGAGGGGCAACTGGGTGGCTCAGTCAGTTAAGTGTCTGACTCTTGATTTTGGCTCAGGTCATGATCTCTGCTATGTGAGATGCAGCTGACAGCATGGAGCCTGCTTGGGATTCTCTCTCTCTGGCCACCCTGACCCTCCCCCTACCTCCCCCCGCCCCCCAGCACCCTGCTCACTCACGCTCACTCTGTCTCTGAAAACAAATAAAAAGTATGTGTGGAAGCATTGTGAAAAACTTGCCAGTAACTAAAAGCTTTTGAATGTACAAACTTTAAATGCTCACTCTAGAATGAATAGGTAACACGAGTAGCCATGTAGCTTTAAGATGAACTGAAGTCATTTTTAATAACCAAGCACAAAAACACAGCTTTTACTGGTGACTTCTAGCATACATTTAAAGAAGACACAATACCATTTATACATGAACTCATCCAAAAAATTAGAAGAGAAAGGCATGTGTACTCACACATTTCCTAGGGTCAGCACACAAAATCAGAGATCAGAGAGATCTGTTACAAGGAAAGGAAAATACACACAAATACAGTATAAACATAGACAAGATTCATTTACAATTTTCGCAAATTGAATCTCGTGATTAACCAAATGGATAAGATACCACAACCAAATGAACTTCATTCCAGAAACACAAAGGCAGTTTAACATTCCATCGTCAATCACTGTAGTTCCCAATACACACAGTATAAAAAAAAAAACGATATGTACAACCATCTCAGTAGCTGTGGAGAAACCTACACAATTCAACAGCAACCCATGATAAAAATCTCCAGCGAACTTACCTGAGAAGGGAACTTCCTGAAGCTAATGAAGTGTAGCTATGAAAACCCCACAGCTGATGTCACATTTAACAGTGGAAGACTAAATGCGTCCACTGAAATTCAGGACCAACACAGGATAGCTAATCTCTGTATTTCCAATTAACATTGTACTGGAAGTTCTAGTCCGTGCAATAAGGAAAGAAAAAGAGATACATAGATGGAACAGGAAAAAGAAAATCTCTGCTGACAAATGATAGAGACAAATCTTCAGAAATACTATAAAATATAACAGAGTAATAGAAATTATAAATGTGTTTAGCGAGGTGGTAGGAATCAGATCAGTATTCAAAAATTGTTATTGTCAAGCAAATAAATTAAAAATGCCATTTACAATAACATAAAATATTAAATACATAAGGATAAATTTTACCAAAAAAAATTGCAAGATAAATATACTGAATAATCACTGAAAGAAAATGCAATCCAGGATGACTCACTTTGGATAAGTTGTCATGACTGTCTCAGTTGATCTGTAGAGTCAATGCAGTCTCAAAATCTCAATAGGCATTTTTATAAAAATTGACAGTTATTATAAAATTCAAGTATAAATGCAAAGAACCTAAAATACCAAAATGAATACTGAAAAACAAAATATTAGAGAACGTATGTTACCTGGTTTCAAGACTTGATATACATCTATAGTAAGACCACAAAGCTTTGGTGTAAGATTTGATACATTGTTCAGTGAAACAGATAATCAGGAAATAGACCCACACATACTTTCAGCTGATAGTGTGTCAGTGAAGCTTGATTCTTACAAATACATATAAAAATACTAATTCAAGGTGGGTCATAGACTTAAATGAGAGAGATACAATTATATAACTTGTAGGCCAAGATTTCTCTAGAAAGAGGACAAACCAATCATGAAAGAAAAAATGGATTAATTGAATTTTATTTGAATTAAATACTTTTTATATTCAAAAAACACACAGTTAATAAAAAGACAATTCAAACCACAGACAGGGAGAATATTTAGCAAAACATATCAGAAAGAGACATATCCAGGGGTACCTGGGTGGCTCAGTCATTGGTTAAGCCTCCGACTTTGGCTCAGGTCCTGATCTCACAGTTTGTGAGTTTGAGCCCTGTGCGGGGTTCTGTGCTGAAAGCTCAGAGCCTGGAGCCTGCTTCGGATTTTGTGTCCCTTTCTCTCTGCCCCTCCCCTGCTCGCATTCTGTCTCTCTCTCTCTCCCAAAGGTAAATAAACATTAATATATATGTATACATATAAATATATATATATGTATACATATACGTATATACACATATACATATATATACACATATACATATATACACATATACGTATATATATACATATGCACATATATATATATGTATATGTGTATATACATATATGTATGTATATATATACATATATCCATCCAGAGGATACATAAACTACTCTTTCATCTTATTTAGAAGAATGCAAATAACCTAACTAAAAAGAAAATGGCAGATGATTTAGACAGTTTATCAAAATATATGAATAGAAAGTATTATTGCATCAGGTTCAATATTATTAGTGCTCTCGCCACATTGAACGTGTCTTCTGAAAATATGTGTGCTGAAGTCCTAATCCTAAAGGTGATGGTTTTTGAAAGTGGGGTCTTTGGAAGGCTGTTAGGTTATGAAGGGACAGAGCCCTCGTGGGCAGGATTAGAGCACTTGTAGGAAGAGATGTGAAGGAGACCGTCGCTTTCTCTGCCATTTGAGGACACAGCTAGAAAGCAACGGTTTGCAAACCAGGAACAGGACTCTTACACCAGACATTAAATAGGCTGGTACCTTCACCTGAGACTTGCCCAGAACTGTGAGAAATAGATATTTGTTGTTGAAGCTACTGAGTATATAGTAGTTGTTAGAGTAGTCCAAACTGAGACCATAACCATGGATGCACATTGAAATCACAATAAGATAGTGCTGCACACTCACTAGAACAGCTGGAATTTAAAAGTCTGATGATTCCAGTTGTTGACACAGAATTAGAACAGTAATGCCACATATTGATGGTAAGAAAGCAGAATAGTTCAATCACTTCTGAAATTATTTGATGGGTTTTTATAAGTGCAATATACAATTCCTGTATGATCCAAAAATTGTGTTTCTTGATATTTACTCGAGAAAGTGAAACCTGCATACACACAGACTTGCACGTGTATTTATAGCGACATCATAGATAGTTGCCAAAAGCTGAAAATAATTTAAATGCTCATCAAGGAGTGAATGGACAAATTGTGATATATTCATACAATGGAATGCTACCCAGCAATAAAACGAACATCAAATTGCACATCTTAAAATGGTTGAATGTTTTTTTTTCCTTTCTTCTATTGTAATTTAATACACATATCATAAAATTCACCGTCTTAACGTGTACAATTCAGTGGTTTTATTGTATTCACAATGTTGTGCAAAGTCACAACCATATAGCTCCAGAATATTTTCATCACCACAAAAAGAAAACTCCTCATTCCTCCCAACTGACATATCCAACAATAGCTAATCTGTCTTTAAAAATGTGCTTATTCTGGACATTTCATACGAATAGATTCATACAATATGTGACCTTTTATAGCTGGCTTCTTTCACTTAGCATAATGTTTCTGAGATTCATACATGCTTATAGCGTGTATTTGTACTTCTTTATTTTTTAGGGTCGGATAATATGCATTGTATGCATATTATGTATCGCAATTTGTTTATCCGCTCCTCCATTCATAGGCATTTGATTTTCTACTCTTCAGTGATTTTTAATAATGCTGCTATTGACATCCGTGCATAAGTTCTGTACGGGCATATGTTTTCAAGTATATTGAGTATATATCTAGGAATGCAAATGTTGGGTCAGACAGTAGCTGCCAAAGTATTTTCCAAAGTGTCAGCACCAGTTCACATACACTCTAGCAATTTATGAGGGTCTCATTTACTCTAGCTCTTTTACTCATTACTCTTACTCATTTACTCTACACCAACATTTCTTGTTATTGTTATTATCGCCATCCTAGTGTGTGTGAAGTACCTTTGTGGTTTAGATCTGCATTTGACTAATGTCTAATGATACTGAGACCATCAGGTGCTTATTTGCCATTTGAATATCTTCTTTGAAGAAATATATATTCAAATCCTTTGTCTATTTTTAATTATTATTTTTTTTTACTGTTGTGCTAGTTCTTTATATATTCCGAACATTGGATCTTTACTGTATGCATTATTTACAAATATTTTATCGATTTTGTGGGTTGACTTTTCACTTTTTGATAGTATCCTTAGAAGCAAAAAACTATTTTAGGCAGCTCTCCTACCTTCTTTAAGTATAAAGGAGCCATTTCCATTTCTCTCTCTCCTAGAAATTATACATTTCCTCCAGGGATGTCTCTGAAAGGAAAGGTGAAAGATATTTTTTTCCCTAAAGGGGGTGGAACTTACAGCAATCAGATCTCACCAGAGAACAAACTTCATTGCTAATTCAGAGAATAAAGGCACTACATCTATTTTTATACCTTGATGTCCGCAAGTGACTTGTTTTTTCCTACCTGTCAACAAGTTCACATTCCAAGGCTAAGGTATTCTTTTGCCTTCGCATCAGTGTAGGTTTTGATTAAATAGATTAGCACAACCATAAACTCTCCCTCTCTCCCATGTGTATCTCTCTTCTATAATACACTTATTTTTACCTCTGTTAAAGATGAGGATATATTACTTGTTAACTTACCTAAAATTTCAACTTCATTGCCATTTCCTCACTAGCATATGTGCTAATATTCTTGGTGGAGATTAGGTATACTGTTTGCTGTTCTTGATGACAGATTGGCAAAATCTTGATGCAACTAAATACGATCAACTGACAAACAGCTTTTTAATTGGCCCTATACCATCACTCTGAATATAACAACTGATTCAAACATTTATACCCTTTTTGGAGAAGACTATGGATGTTTGCTATGCACACACACCTTTATGAATAATATACATATGATATATATAAGAAGTGTATATATATATATAGATATATACATATATATATATAGATAGATATATATATGTAAGAAAATATATATATAAGAAAAATATTTATAACTGTCTGGATAGGGAGTGATGGTGCATCGCAGGCAGCTAGGTATGATGTGTCACATTGTTTTGGATCAGTTGAAGTTCATTGATAACTTATCCTGGCTTTACTCTCTAGGCCTAAATTGACTGGTATTAAATCTGGGATGGGAATTACATGGAATATGATCTAAGAATAAGTTAGCCCTAAGTTGGGCTAAGTGAATTATTCTATTTAAAATTGAAGTGAAAAACGGATATTTTTTTTACCATATTGTATGATCTTGAACTGAGAGATAAAGAAAAGTTGAAGCCAAGAAAAAGGAAACTGTAATGAAGAGTGGACCATGCTCAAGAACAAGGACAAGAGAGGGGCACCTGGGTGGCTCAGTCAGTTAAGCGGCTAACTTCAGCTCAGGTCATGATCTCGTGGTCTCTGAGTTCGAGCCCCACATTGGGCTCTGTGCTGACAGCTCAGAGCCTGGAGCCTGCTTGGGATTCTGTGTCTCCCTCTCTCTCTCTGCCCCTCCCCTGTTTGCGCTCTCGCTCTCTCTCTCTCTCTCTCTCTCTCAAAAATAATAAACATTAAAAAAAATTTTTAGAAAAAAAGAAGGACCAGAGAAACCTGTGACCTTTTCATGTCACACCTATTAATATCTAATAGAATCCAATGGGGGATATATTTGGGTCATTAAAGGAGCTGGCTTAGAACCAGTTAGGAATGTGTTACAATCCTAATTCCAGGACATAGAGGCAGTATGATATTTGAAATGGGACTTTAGGGTTTTCTGATCTTCCATTAATATAATTTTTAAAATGCTTTCTCCAAAACTTTTACGAAGAATAGATGATATTTTAATATGAAGTGAGGGACACATAAATACTATTTAACCAGTTAGTTGCATGTCATTTTGATTACATCAAATAATACAGCCATTTTTTTTATAATTGTGTCATGCCTAAACATTGGATGCCTTGCACAATTACTAGCTTGGAACGTATGCTTCTAATAATTAAATCTTGATTTATGGAAATAAAAACAGAGCAGCTAATATCTATTATGTCTTTTGAAAGAAGATAGAGAATTAATGATTTTTCCCCCTATGAGTTCACTATGGCACCAAATAGAAACCAGTAATTGTGGAGAACAACTATAGATACCATAGACAGTTAATATGTAATAAAGCAAGAAATTACAGGCTACCATCTAGAAAAAAATGGATTCGTTTCTGAAAAAAAATACTAGAATTGGAGGGAGAATAAATATTCTAATAATCAAAAAAGAATTTCACTTCACCTCACTACATACTATGTAGACCACGTATTCGTCTACATAGAAAACCTAGGAGATTCAACAAACCATTAGAATAATATATTTCAGTACCCTTGTTGAATAAAAAAAATAAGCTTTCACCCACAAATAACACCAGTAACAACAAAATGAAATGAAATGAAATGAAATAACATTCCTAAAAACAAAGCAGAAGTTATCTAAGAACTCTTTGAGAATGCCAAAATTATTCATCGAAAAAATTGTTTATTGCTAATTTTGAAAGATTAAAATAAAGGAGGAGGTTCACAAAGAACATGGTGTAGATATTCCAACTGGTTTTTCAGAGGTATCCAGCAAAATCATTCTAAAATTTTGGGCTTACAGAAGGTACACAATGAACCAGAGCAGGTCATTAAAAGAACAAAGGGAGTAGGACTTATCCTACCATATTTTAAGACATAGTACAAAGTCGTTGCCATAAAATTAGCATCAGCACAGTTACAGATTAACAATCCAATATTACAGAATATAGGGCTCCAAAATAGAGCTGCATAAACACAGGAAGTGGAAATATGGTGACACAACAGAGCAATGGAGGAAAGGCAGCTTATTTATTTGATGTCTGAAAAACCTTTTTCCATGGAGAATAAAGCTTAATCCCTATTGTACCACATATAAAGGTAAGCATCAAATGGATTAAAGGAAGACAGTAAAGCTAATTGAAGAAAATGGTGAAGAATATCTTAAGGAGCTAGGGGTTGAAAGACTCTCGCAAGACTCAGAAAGCACAGACTTGATTTTAAGATAATGCATTTTACTACATCCAAACTAAAAATGTGTTGCTTCATCAAATTTACAGTTGGATAATATACTGGGATAAAATATTTCCGTGTCAAAAACGGGCAATATCTAGCATACCTAGGGAACTCTGGCGAATCAAAAATCCGGTAACTCGAGTACCAGTAAAGCATGAAAAAGGCTTGGAACAGGGGTGTGAATCTGCAGAACGGGTGCTCAAAGGCTAGTAACAGCATGGACATATGCTCAAACTTGCTAATAATCAGAGAAATGCAAATTAAGCAGTCACTTAAATCCATCAGTCACAAAAATTGCAATGAGAGTTCTCAATTTATTGTCAAGGATGTACAGAGAAAGATGCTCAGTAGCTCTCTTTGTAAATGCAAATAATGTCCACATGCTTCTAAGTGATATGGCAGTATTTACCGAAATGAAGAATGTCTATTCCTTATGGGACAGCAGCTCCTTTCCTGGGAATGTGCATATGCACACATAATTATAATCATCTGTATACCCTTATAATTCATTATATATTTCTAATTATCCCACAAGTCTCTAAAAAGATAAATTATATTCATCTTTGTATTTTCTCTGAGCGCTAAGAGTTACGAATTAGAGATGTCTACCACTAAGTCAAATACTGGTAAAATGTGGAATAATATGTGGCAGTTAAAAGCACAGCAATTTGGAAAGAGCTTAGAAATAGAGTGTGCAATGAAACCACTATAAAAAAGAGAAGGAGGAATATAAGAAACAAATGAATTAGAAAAAGAATGCTGTAAATGAAACAATGTGTTAAGAACAATAACAAGTCTACATGCTATATAAAGATGCATACATATTTAAAGTAGTAACTTAAATACATTAGACTGGTCTTCATCAAGTAGGAGAAAATGGGATGAAACTAGAAAATAAACAAAAACTGAGGCATGGCACCAAGAGGTGGCAAGCGTATGCTGTGAACTGAGAACACAGTTATCTGCATATACATGGTTATAAAATTTGGAGAAAATCACAATCCATACAAATGTTGCTGATAGTTCTAAATTTCACTCAAGACTGTCATAGAAATGCTAACTTCCTAGAAAATTGTGTTATTAATTATCTTATTATGTTATTCTGAGAATTCACAGAAATGATTTTAATACCCAGAATTCATTAGGCAAAAGAAAACGTTTTTCAATGACATCACTGTGTGATTTATCTGCATTGTCTCTTCACATTACCATCTGTGTGTTTTGAATAATATGCAGAGCGATATTAGTAGGTGTGGACATAGTTTAGTTATTTATTTGTTTTTAATGTTGGTTTATTGTTGAGAGAGAGAATGGGCAGGGAGGGGCAGAGAGAGAGGGAGACAAAGATCCAAAGCGAGATCTGTGCTGACAGCAGTGAGCCCAATGTAGGGCTAGAACTCAAAAACGATGAGATCATGACCGGAGTGAAATAGACACTTAAGCCACTAAGCCACCCAGGCACCCCTGTTAAGGACCCAGTTTAGATTTAGTGTTTTTGATTCTTATTATTCGGCTTATGTGGTAAGTGTGATCTACTGTTTAAAGGAGAGGGATTTCTTTTTAAGGAAGGGCGTAAACAGACCTTTGAAGTTAGAAAGTTGTCTGTTGTTGTTGTTTTTTTGGGGTTTTTTTTTTTTTGGTCAGGTTAGTCTCCAGAGAGGAGAAAGCGACATGTCTGTTTTATAAGGGATATAGGAACCAATTGGCTTTAATAGCTCAAGCTGCACATTAAGAGGCAGAAGACAATTAAGTGTTAGGTGTTATATTTATGTAAAGCAATTTCTAAGGTGGTTCTTAAACTATTTTGTGTGCGCTATTGCATATTTCAAATTTGCCTTTATTCAATTTCCTTCACTTTTAGTGGCTGAATATAACATTAATGAAAGAGAGAAAATGAGACTAGAACTTACCTCTAAATAAAACCTTAATATTTGTTTTGTTTGAAGCTGCACCACAGCTTTGATGCACCACAGAAACCTTAACCGGAAACTTCCACACTTCCTGGGATGGGCAAAGTTCATTGATTCATCTGTTCATCTTTACTCTTTTTTTTTTTTCCTTCTTATTAAGATAAGCTATGTCCTAAATCTGTTTTAGAAAACGTAGAATATAAAAAAAAAAAAACAACAAAAAAAACCCCAAAAAAACGCCAAAAGCAATAAAATGACCCATAGTCCCATCATTCAGATAAAAGTATGGAGATGCAGAAACCTGTGCTAAGAGCATCCGGAATGACATTTTTGTAATCTGCTTTTCTGACATTATTTTTTAACACTCTCTTACATCTCACTTGCATGCTGCAAATGATATCCTTTCGGATGTAAATGCCTTAAGTTATTCACCAAGGTCATATAGACTGATTAAACTTGTATTGAGGGTTTTGCTGTTGTCATATTACATGGTGATAAGCATTTAAACACATAATAGGGTCAGCAAGTTAGCCGTTCCTTGCCTTTTATTTTAGGTATGCATGTTAACAAGAGTATATCATGGAATTTTGATTCTTCCCCCCATTTGAAGGGTCTGCGCTTTTATTATCATTTTTACAATTAACTGAGGGTTATCAGGGAAATGGATATGCTTGGCCATTAAGTTTGCTTTATGCTTTCTCTTATTTCCTATTTTCCTCCTTTTAATGTATTGATTTGAAAGGTAAATATATACGTTTTTTTTCTATTAGTGGTTGCCTTCAAATGTTTAGAAAAACACATCCTTGTTTTCCTAATTATAAACAACAGCATATATTCTCTTGTTTAAGATTTTACCTGTTTAATTTCTTCCAACTCCCTCAATTCATAGTTTGTAGTGATATAATTTACACTTAGACCCAGACTGTTATAATATTTTATTATTTTATAAGGCATATTTTTATTACATGTTCTAAGGCAATTTTTCTTTCTAATTTGTATTAAGTTATAATCAAACTAGCAATACTTTAAAAATACAACTCCATTACCCAAGGGACACAGGAGTACTGATGCATAGGGGCACTTGTACCCCAATGTTTATAGCAGCACTCTCAACAATAGCCAAATTATGGAAAGAGCCTAAATGTCCATCAACTGATGAATGGATAAAGAAATTGTACACAATAGAGTACTACGTGGCAATGAGAAAGAATGAAATGTGGCCCTTTGTAGCAACATGGATGGAACTGGAGAGTGTTATGCTAAGTGAAATAAGCCATACAGAGAAAGACAGATACCTTATGTTTTCACTCTTATGTGGATCCTGAGAAACTTAACAGAAGACCATGGGGGAGGGGAAGGAAAAAAAAAAAAAGGTTAGAGAGGGAGGGAGCCAAAGCATAAGAGACTCTTAAATAAAACTGAGAACAAACTGAGGGTTGATGCGGGGTGGGAGGGAGGGGAGGGTGGGTGATGGGTATTGAGGAGGGCACCTTTTGGGATGAGCAGTGGGTATTGTATGGAAACCAGTTTGACAATAAACTTCATATATTGGGAAAAAAAATACAACTCCAATATTTCCAGGGATTCTTTGTTGACCATGATCCTGGTTTTATGTATGTACCTTCCTGTTTTTGTAGTCTTTGTTTTAATTCTTCAATCTCTAAAGCATATATTTTTTAAATTTTTTTAAATTTTTAAAACATTTTTTAAATTTATTTTTGAGACACAGAGAGACAGAGCACGAGCAGGGTAGGGACAGAGAGAGAGAGAGAGAGAGAGAGAGAGAGACAGAGAGACAGAATACGAAGCAGGCTCCAGGCTCTGAGCTGTCAGCATAGGGCCTGGTGCAGGGCTCATACTCATGGACTGCGAGACCGTGACCTGAGCCAAAGTAGGATGCTTAACTGACTTAGTCACCCAGGTGCCCCAACATCTTGAAATATTTAAAGTAATATTTGAAAATTGTGATGTATCTTTAGGGGTGCCTGGAGCCTGCTTCGGATTCTGTGTCTCCCTCTCTCTCTGCCCACTCTCTTTCTCTCTCAAAAAATAAGTAAACTTAAAAAAAAAAGCTTTAAAAATACAATTTTTGATGGGCGCCTGGGTGGCTCAGTCGGTTGGGCCACCGACTTCAGCTCAGGTCATGATGTCACAGTTCATGAGTTCGAGCCCCATGTCAGGCTCTGTGTGGACACTGCGGAGCCTGAAGCCTGCTTCCAGTTCTGTATCTCTCTGTCTCTGGCCCTCCCCTGCTCATGCTCTGTCTCTCTGTGTCTCTCTCTCTGTCTCTCACTCCCCCAAAGTAGATAAACATAAAATAAAATAAAACTTTTGATGTATCTTTAAATTTCTCTTCTCCCTGGATTTGTATGTTCATCTATAGTTTAACTTTCTTCTTCTTATTTTTTTTTTTTTTGATACATATTAGTCTCTTTATCACTTTGTCCTAATACTTAGGGAACTCATTCAATTTGTAGATTCAGTTATTTCTTCAACTCTGGAAAGTAGTGTGTGTGGGGGTGGGGCAGGTTTCTCCTGTATTTTCTTTAATTATATTTTCCTTTGTTTTTGGTTTTCAAACTGTAGAATCCCAATTATAAGTATATTGGATATCCTGAGCCTGTTGTGTCTATTCATCTTCTTTTTCACGTGTTCACGCATCTCCTTAGTTCTGGGTGAATTCCTTGAATGTGTGATTTAGTTCACTATTTCAGTGCTGCAGTTTTCCATTGTCTGTAACATAGTTTAAATCACAACCATGGTTTTCATCTTCAGTATTCTTTCCTGATTTTAGATCAGTCCTTCACGGTGACTGTGCGAAAGTTTTGAAGCCCCAAAGCAGTAGTTTCTGGAACATTTTGCAGTACATCTATTTCAGAGAGTGACATTTCTCTTGATTCTTCTGATTGTGCATAGTGGCCTCTTCTACCTTGTATCTTTTCACAGGTCTGATGATTTTTACTGCTTGCTCATTTCTTCCTGTTGCAATCACCCATGCCAGAAAGGCATCAGGACTCTGCAGGCTTGTAGCCCCAGACAAAATGAATTTTGACAGTGTAGACTTTTTGTTATTCATCTGATGCGAAGGATACCCTACTGAACTGCTGTTCTGTCACTTTAAGAAGAAGTTTTGATATGTGACTTTCTGCTCATTTTATGCAACCTCCATAATAGAAAGTCTTAACTTCGTACTGGCATTCATTCATGGTCTGCTGTCTCCCTTTCAAGTTGAGAAGTAGCTATGAGGCTTTATCAAGATTCCTTCTGCTTGCTTTCTAAGCTCTTTAATGAAACAAGTTGGCTCTTTTATCCTGACTTCAATTCAGCCTGTACCTAATCTGGCAGAAATGCCTTCAGGTGTATGAAATGTGAATGGTAGATAACCTTCTAACTTCCAGCACTGATACATGCCCTCTCCCATTTGTGTATTTCATTGCTCACACCTATAGGATTTGAGAGACATGTATGGTGGGTGAGCAAAGGTCGCTTGCCTCTGGTCACATGACCCCATTTGTGCCTAAATCTGCCATTGATTTGTAAACTGACCAGCCAGCACAAAACTCCCGGTTTGGGATATCGATCAGGTGTGATGAGAACTAGAATTAAGCAGTCACAAAATTTCTAACCTGCTCATGTATGTGGACATACGTAGACAAGTGACAGTTTGCTTTCTGGCAGTGGTGATGAACTCATAGTGTTCTGTTAGCAGTGATTCGCCCTGGTTGGTCTTAAGTGGCTGCCAAAATTTTAGTCAATTTAGAGACTCTGTATCGACACCAAGATAAAGGCTTTGCAAATCAAGTCAGACTGTGGAATATCCCCAGTTTCAGCCCTCTCATTTCTCCTGGGGTTTGTTTGGTGGTCCTCTGTACCACAGCCCTTTGAAGACAGGCCCCGATATCATCAGCGACTAATGATCAGTCCTTGCATTGGGAGCTGAAGAAAGTACCCCAGATTCAGGCCTGCTTTTCCTAATTAAAAGTGGTTAATAACTCTTTTATTGAAACTAGATTAAATTCTTATTTGGGAAACTTAATTTAAAGTATGACCTGTCAGCTCTGTGGCACTTCTATCCAGTCGTATCTCCACACAAATTGAAGGAGAGTGAATTGTGTTTTAATATTCTCTGAAAGGACAGAGTGAGGAGAAGAATTAGAAAGCAGAGAATAAAGCAGAGTGGTCGCTTTCACTTGATGGGCAAAGAAAGTGTGTATGACGAAGCCAAACAATACAGTTTTCTGAATTTGTGTAGATGTTTTTTTCTAAAAATGCTGCTGTGACAGCCCTAGGCAGGTGATTCTTCTATCCAAAAACTGCTGACTGAGCACCTCTCTTTCACCTGTTTTTAGCAGCGCCCATCTGGTTTGAATCCTTCTCTCCAGATTTATTAAAGGCTATTCGATGCACACAGGCTCTGGCCCTGACTTAGATATTTGAACCTCCGGAATAACACTCACCTCTGTTTGTGGGAGGATCATTCAGATCGGAGCAGTGTATGGCTAGATTCATGCACTACTTTGTGAGAGCGGCACATGGGGAATATTTGTGGGTGAGGAGGCAGAGCACAGTCCTAGGGGTCGAAAAGCCTGACAGGGAGACCTCACAGCCCCGACGGTGACCTCAGAACCTTTGAGAACAACCGCGATAAACGATGCTCCTACTTTGTCTACACAAAAGTCTTGTGAAGAGGGTCAAGGCACCATTCATCTCTCTACAGAAATGAGAGAAATAATGTAAAGAAGAAAAAACTCTGCCCGAGTCATTGCTTGGCTTCATGGATCAATGAGAGAAGAGAACAATTCCCAAAATTGTTCCTTTTTATCCTTTTCTTCTTCTTTTCTATTAACCAGATGCTGAACCATTTTAAAATAGAAAGTTATACCTTTTCAAATCTTCCACGGAATATTTAATGAACTGACTTTATATTCTTATGAAAATATATTCTTACAATGCGAGTGAAACTTTTCCACTAAAATATGCGTAGACGTTGACACTATAATTCCACCCCTATATATTTCCTATTTATACAATTCTTTTTTTTTAAACATTTACTGGTTTTTGAAAGATATAGAGCGACAGAGCATGAGTGTGGGAGAGGCAGAGAGAGAGAGGGAGAATCAGAATCTGAAGCAGGCTCCAGGCTCCGAGCTGTCAGCACAGAGCCCAGTGTGAGGCTCAAACCGGCGAACCACAAGATCATGACCTGAGCTGAAGTTGGACGCTTAACCAACTGAGCCACCCAGGTGCCCCTACAATTATTGTAGATTTCCATTATCATGTCTCTAACTTCCAATACGCTTTCTGGGAATTCCCATTTGCTTTCTGAGTTGTAAGTACTCTAGTGTATGCGTTTTACCATGAATTGTCTACCACTATTGTTTTTATTTTATTTATTTATTTTTTAATGTTTACTTTTGACAGAGAGGGAGACAGAGCATGAGCGGGGGAGGGGCAGAGAGAGGGAGACACAGAATCCGAAGCAGGCTCCAGGCTCCCGAGCTGTCGGCACAGAGCCTGACGTGGGGCTCGAACTCACAAATCATGAGTTCATGACCTGAGCCAAAGTCAGAAGCTCAACCAACTGAGCCACCCAGGTGCCCCTGGTTTTTTTGTTTGTTTGTTTGTTTGTTTGTTTTATTTTGTTTGTTTTTATTGAGAAGCTACTTTTCATGTTACAGCTTTTATTTTCTTTCTCTTATTGTTTTGAATGTGTTCTAAATTAGGCTTGTATATTGTCATTAACTTATTTGCATGTAAGTTACCAGTCTATGGAGAAAATTACCCAGGCAATTCGATTCTTCAGTCGACTTGATCATTTCTTCTTTTTATGTTAAATAAAAATTGCATGTCTTTTTATATTTGTGGATTTTTTAAAAATCCCCTTTCTTTTTCAGGCATTTATGTTCTTTACATGTCTACACTGGTATACAAGTTGTCATTTTTACATTTTTTAATTTTATGTAATTTTTGTTTTCATTTTTTACTGTAGTTTGGGAGTTTTTTAAGTTTCTAATGATAAGAATGTTTTCTGCCTTATTCTCTTGCTTTCACTTGGCTCTAACTGAAAGCAGAGTTAGGATGGTAAAGAATAAGGTGAGTCTGGCTCTGACACACAAATGTGTTTCTAATGTTTATCAATTGTATATTCTTCTGGGATAGGTCTCTTGGATGTAAACAAATGCCTTTCATGTATTTGAGATATTTGTTGCTCATGATAACATTTACTCATTCTTTGATAACCATTACTTGTTTCTGTATTATTCTAGAATTCATCTCCATTTCCTAATTTATAGTCATGAGTTAATAATTTTTGATTTCACAACTACTCATAATTATGAAGCTTGATAATGCTCGTTTGTGTCAAATTTATTTTCCTTCTTACTGGCCCACTTCACTTGGGGCATTTTGTTCACTGAAGGCTTGAAAATGTGTGTTGTCCCCTTGAATAGTTGTATGTGGGCGTGGGGATTCATTCTAGACTTGGGTGATAGATTAGTATCACTTTGGCAGAAAACTGTTTGAGGAAGCAGTTTGAGTTCTTTTTCCTCACTGCTGTTAAAACTCTTATAATTTCTCCCTTTCCCTCCCCCCATCTTCTTTTTTATAGTACTGTTCTGTTCAATACCATTATTATTTTTTTTAAATACAGAATCATGAATTCCTAGTGTACATTCTTTTTTTTTTTCCACTGAAGTCTCAGTCACAGAACTTCCAGTTCTGTAAGGATCAGCCAACATTTCCAAAAGTTATCAAGTGGTATTACCTGGTTATATCATATTTTCTTCACATTTAGTGGTACCCCCTTTGTTAAAATGAAGGGCTATATTTTACCATAGGTAATAATTTATTTATGGGATTATGCATAAAATTAGCAAAGTAGAAGAATACTTAGCATGTGTGTGTAAATATTTAATTGACATATGAAATGAATATCTCATTGTTAATGACATTTCTACCATAACTTCCCTACCAATAAAGTATTTTCTGTTAAATAGACATTAAATTTTTTTTTTAAACATTTATTTATTATTGAGAGACAGAGACAGAGCATGAGCAAGGGTAGGGGCAGAGAGAGGGGGAGACACAGAATCTGAAGCAGGCTCCTGGCTGTGAGCTGTCAGCACAGAGTCCAGTGCGGGGCTCAAACCCATGAATTGGGAGATCATGACCTGAGCTGAAGTCAGATGATTAACTGACTGAGCCACCCAGGGGCCCCTAAATAGCCATTTTTGAGAACTTTCGTATGGAATATGAATGAGCACCTTTCTTGGAAAGTTATTATGGCCACATTGAAACCAACAGTGAGATATCAATAATAAGACCCAACTTTTAAAAATAAATTAAATTTAAAATAACTATTTTCCTGTGCTTCTTCCATGTAATTTCTTTTTATTCGGCTGGTAGCCCCAAATAGAGTTGTGACAGTGTTGCTAGAATTGTTTCCAAGAATGTATACTTATTTTATATGAGAGAGGCTCATTTTCTTCCTGTGGGCTAGTCAGGCCTGAGGCATCATCTGAACTGGAATAAAGACACCATAACTCACTCTCTGCCCATTTTTAGCTAATGAGTTATAAAAGATAACAGCATTAACAAAGAACATGAGGACAAACTGACAACTGATCAATCTTTAGCTCTGTAATTTTATATTTCTTTCCTAAGATGAGTCTGTTCACACGCTCCATCAATAGAACCTGTACCTTGACCTGCCTTTTCAGTGGGGAGTGATAGATTTGCACTGTTCCATCAAAACTCTTTCACTTATGTCCCATTGTAACTGACAGCCAATGTTTCACGGCTTCCTATTTGAGTTAGAGGTGAAGTCCTTGGTCTTGGAACACAACCAGAGGAAGTGTCCACTCAGGATCCTAAAGCATGGCCTCATTACCATTGTCCTCTAATAAACCAAGCTGCCAAGTTCCTGAAGCACTGGTGTCTCCAGAAATCCTGGTATGGCTTTTTGATTTACTTTGGATGGTGTTTGAGATTTTTGAGTAACCTGAGTAACTCCTTTTTTGCCTTGACCTCATTTCCGCCCCCCCCCCCCCCCGCCCCAGGGCTGTCTTTTTCTTTACGTTGCTCTTGTGAGTGAACTTTTCCAGTTTTTTTTTTTTTTTCTTTTTACAGGCTGATGTGAATGGCTTCAGTACAAGTTCTGCCTGTCTATAGAACTCTGCTCAAAAAAAAAAAAAGCAAATCTGGCGGCAGTCTTGCAGGCATAGTCTACCTCTGAGTTGGAATCTTGATTGGCATGGCTTCAGTCTGGGATTTATATGTGACTGTCAGAGGTGAACATTTTTGGCTAAGTAAATAAGCCCTACGTTGGGACAATTATGGATCTAGACTGCTACTTTTTCAGGAAATCAGGTGGGAGCAAGTGAACTGGATGTCTGTACTGCACATAAGAAAAATATGTAAGTTCATTAGCATTTGCAAATTCCAAGTAGAGAGATAAGTCACAGTTCAGTAGAGCCTTTTAATCAGAATCCTATTACCTGCAAAGGAATTATTACCTATGCACTTGCATTTTCAAAGGACAAGAACAGGAAAATAAACCACCAGTGAACCAGACGGGGTATTTTCTTCTAGTGGTTACAGACTGAGTATACGAATGCATACCTGACATTCCAGCACATTTTTGGTCCTTGTGTGAAGTTTCTCTGCTCACATCCTGTTGGCAAAGCAAATCACATGACCAAAACCAAAGTGAAAGACTCTCATTACAATAATTTCTTACATATTACTATTCTGGTATTCTGGTCCTTTCCGTTTCTCTCGTTTTCTCTGATGCTGTACTATTTAATGAGTCCCGAATGTCTAGGCCTTAGAATCATTTCAGAAAGAATCAAATCATATGTTAATGTTGTGTTTGGTTTTGGTGATTTTTTTACTTGCCTTTAAATTCCATCTTAAAGTGGGTAAGCGTTGTTCAGAACCTTAAGGGTGTAATCAGTTCCTTCCCTCAGTGAGCTTATATTTTAGTGGAGAGTTGGAAAAGTAAGCAAACACTGGCAATTGATGTTTTAAATGTTGATAGAAAGCTGTCCAGAAAGTGAGGGGAAGGAGTCCCCACTTACCCCACAGAAGAGACAGTGCTTACTCTGAATCTCATAAAGATGAGAAAAACTTCTGCTTGGGAACAAAGCTCTCTGTAGTGGTACATCTCTTGACAGGGAAGTGGCATAGATGGGTGCATAGAGGGATGAAAAAACAGGAGAACGTTTTAGGGAGCTTGAAACTATTAGAACACTTAAGACCTTGTGTATGCATTTTACTGATAACATCGGGAAGCTGGGGAGAGAGGAAGAAGCTCTTGGCATGCCATGCCATGGAGTGTTTATTTTATTCCAAAGAGAGTAGAAGTCATTAAAGCAAGAAGCATATACTCAGATTTGCATTATAGAAAGATTGTTCTGAAGAAATGTCGAGATTAAAGCCACAGTGGAAAGAGAAATACCATCGAGAAGGATGGCTCAATACTCCAAAGAGGGAGGGAGAGTGGAAGGGAGAAAGAGGAAAGGAGAAAAGCGTGGGTACACTCTATTTCTGAATGGAAATACTATACCTATAATTGCTGAATGCCAGATAAGAGATGCAGTGCCTGGCACATAACTGCCCAATAACAGTTTGTTGACGGTATCTTGCTTGAGGTAGCGGTATAACTTTATTTTTTCCCATGTGAACATAATTTGTCCCGGTATTATTTATGGAATTGTCCCAAGTGATCTGCAAAGTCATTTGTGTCATATATTATTTTCCTTCATATATAGGTTGGTCTCCTTTGAATTCCTTTTCACTGGTCTCATTCTGTTCTCCATGTCTCTTAACCTTTTTTTTTTTTTTTGAAAAAAAGACATATTTTCCATATTTGTGTTTCTATGGGCCAAACTCTGAGTCACTTCTGAAGATCTTTCTCATTTTTTTTTAACCTGTCTTCATTTCAGCTTCTTCCTCAGCGTTTTGGTCACCATTTTCAATATTTTACTGAAATAGTCTATGCAATTAATTAATTCTTTTGTTATCCATATCCAGTCTGCTGTTTAACTTGTTCATTGAGTATCTAATTTCAATTATTTTCTTTTTTCTTTTCTTTTTTTCTTTTTTTGAGAGAGAGAGAGAGATACAGAGACAGAGAACGCAAGCATGAGTGGGGGAGAGGCAGAAGGAAAGAGGGAGAGTTCCAAGCAGGCCCCACGCCCAATATGGAACCTGATGTGGGGCTCAAACTCATAACTATGAGATAATGACCTGAGCTGAAATCAAGAGCTGAAAGCTTAACCCACTGAACCACCTAGGTGCCCCTCATGATGTTATGTTTAAAGTTCTATTATATTCTTTTCCAATTATGCCAATTCATTTCTGAAATTATTATGATGCTTGATCATCGTCATTTTGTGAACTCACATTTTTATGCTTTTAGGGTTCATCTTATATTCTTTCTAAAAATGTTACTATCTGAAGTTCTGGAGAATCTTAATTATTTTCATCTCTTGATGCTCATTCAGAGCAATTTGTATCCTTGTGTATTTGTTGATTCTTTCACTTGAACTCGTAGCTAGTGTACCTTTCCCATTGCAAATCTGAAGACCTAGTTATTTCTTCTGTTGCAAGTGAAGAATGTATTGCACACGAGAGACCACTTTTAGTTCCCTTCCAAACTTTTTTTTAATATAAAGTTTTATTTTTATAAAAAAACTTTTATAAATAATATTTCATATAATATTTTGTATTATATAAAAATACTTTTATAGATGAAAATAATATATTTTTATTTTTGACAGAGAAAGAGTGTGAGCATGAGTTGGGGAGGGGCAGAGAGAGAGGGAGACACAGAATCCAAAGCAGGCTCCAGGCTCTGAGTTCCCTTCCAAACTTAAAATGTGCAGCTGTACCAAAACTTAGCATAGACTTGTGGTAGTCATCGTAATAGGCATTTGTCCTCAGAATAATTCAAGGTCTAGTTTCGGTTTACTTTTTTGTTTGTTTCCATTTTTAACACTTCTCTGAAACTGCTTTCAATCCAGATGACCTCCTGACTGTCACTGTATTTGTCTTTCTTTGAGTTAACCTCTTAGAATTTGTTAGTTTGGCTACCCCTCCTCCACTTCTCTCTCAAAATACTTGTTTTTGTGGCTTCTATGACATTGCCCATTTTAATTTTCCTCATGCCTTTCTAGCCACTTCCCAGTCTCATTTGGATCTTTTCCATCTGATTCCTGGTCCTTAAATATTGCTGTATTTAAGATCCTCTCCTTTATTCTTCCTAGACACAATATCGAAGTGAAACTCATCCAAAAATATGAAGTTGATGCTGGTATTTCTTACCTTTATTTCTGGTTTCAATCTCTTTATTGAGGTCTGTATTAGTTAATTATTGTTTCATGACAAATTAGCCCCAAATTTAGCAGCTTAAAACAGCAAGAATTTATAGTCTCACATAGTTTCCGAGGATCAGGAATCTAGGAACAGCTTAACTGGATGCTAAGGCTCAAAGTGTCTTAAAATGTTATAGGACACTGGGGCTCCTGGGTGGCTCATTCCATTGAGCTTCCAACTTCGGCTTAGGTCATGACCTTGTAGTTCGTGAGTTTGAGCCCTGCATGGGGCTTGTGCTGTCAGCACAGAGCCTGCTTCAGATCCTCTGTCCCCTCTGTCTTACTACCCCTCCCCTGATTGCTCTCTCTCAAAAATAAACATTTAAAAATATATTATAGGAAATTTGTTGATGGGGCTTTAGTTATCAGAAGACTTGACTGGGGCTGGACGGTCGTCTTCCAAGATGGCTCACGTGACTGTTGTCAGGTGTCCGTTCCTTGTCGTATGGAGCTGTCTTCTGTGCCACCCAAGTTTTCTTAAAACATGGCTGCTGTTTTCTTTTGGAGTAAGTAAGAAGACAGAGCAAGGAGAGAGGCCATGATGCTTTTGATGATCTAACTTCTGAAGTGTCATATAATCTGCCATATTCTGTTGGTCACACAGACTGATGTTGATACAGTGTGAGGAGAGATTGTGAAAGGGTATGGTAGCAGGAACCATTGTGGAACATTCTGGAGCCTGGCTCCCATAAGGTTCAAATTTCATGAGTGTGTTTATTTAATTATAATAGGTACCTCAAACTCAGTAGGTATAAACAAACCTATTATAGTCTCACTCAAACTTTTTATATCAAAACTACCATCATTTACTCCTCTGATAGTCTCAGTCTTAGTTAATGACACCACCATCCACACTGTTACTAAAGCGAGAAATTTGGAATTACCTTTAATTTGTTCTTCCCTCCATTCTACTGATATATCATCTAAATAATTTTTATTAATTTTTTAATGTTTATTTATTTTTTTGAGAGACAGAGCATGAACAGGGGAGATACAGAGAGAGGGAGACATAAAATCTGAACCAAGCTCCAGGCTCTGAGCTGTCAGCACCGAGCCCGACATGGGGCTCAAACCCACAAACCCGAGATCATGACCTGAGCCAAAGTCTGGCGCTCACCCAGGACCCCCAATTTTAAATGCATTTAAATCTTTTTATTCCATTTTAATTTCCCTAATTCAGGTTACCAACTTCTGCCACTTATAACCTCTTATTCTCTCATCCTATTCCCATCTTCTAATCCTGCAGAGTGGGCATTATAAAAAAGAAATAAAAAAAACCACGTCATTTCATTGCCTGGAACGTGGATCAAATTTATAAATCTACTACAAATGAAAAATACATTATTTTGGGTAATGGAAAGGGAATAAAAATGGCAAAGGTTGGCAGTACAATAAGCTTCCAGATGAATCTAAAAGCCTTTTATAATATTGACTGAAAATGAAGACTTGAGTTAGTTTTATCTTTAGTTGGACTCTAGATATAACCCCCTAATAACCTTATAGTGCAGCATCATTCAGCTGCTTAAGCTGAATAAAGTAAAGTATAAAGTAAAAGTAAAACATAATAAATACCCATGAAAAGAATGCCATTCTTTCTGCAGTATATAAATCATTCAAGAGGGCAATAGTTGCCAACAAAATTTCATGATTTTTTCTATGATGGAAAATAGATGAAAATGCAATAAAAATAAAATTATTACATATTTATTGCATCTTCATAAGGAATATCATCATTAGTTCAAGCAATGCCTGTGGCCCTTTTCTACCTACCCTCTTTCTTATCTGCAATATCTTCCATATGTACAAGTATTGCACATATTAAAAAAGAGGAAATAGAAATATTCATCACAAATGTTTTCAGTGCATGCGCTGTAGGTCATAGCACTGTGTTATTTACACAAGCTGCCTCAATATTTAATATTAATGACATTACATATGTGATAGAATGAACCAGGAGAATTGTGTCATCATGCAGCCTTGTGATTAGATGTAGACTAATGTCTTCTATAAGAGTCAGAGGATTCATTGACATTAGTCCTGAAGAGACTTAAGAACACCTAGCCCCACTGCCTCATTTCATAGGTTAAGAAACTGGAATCCAATTTAAACAAGAAATAATTAGAAACATGAAGGCAAGGGGCTAATTTCAGAAACGTACTTCACAGCAAAGAACCAGCGGCCTAAAAGAAGTCTATTCTAATAAATGAGAGAAATTAAAAATATATAATCATATCATATTTTATATAGATGATAAAAAATGCTTGCAAATAGCACTCTAATCTAAATAGCAGTAAAATAGGGAGCCTGGGGGGGGTGTGTGTGAGAGGGGAGAATAATTGATAAGATGATTCATTCTCACAATTATTGAAAATCTTTCTAATATGGTAGCCAATTAATAAAACGTAAATATGAATTGTTTCAGCAGATCATAAAATAAATTCAGCTATTTATTTTAGGAAATAAATACTACTAACTGTGATCAACTAAGCTGAAAAATTCATAATTGATAATGTTAATCTAGAGAAGGAATCTGCTGAGTGGTAGGGCATTGCGATATAGGAGTCAATCAGGAAACTGTAAATTTACCAGAGAAGATAGTTCTGTGTTATGGAATTTATAACAGTGTTTTATTTGACAAATGATAATCCCAGATTCTCTGCTTGGGAATATATAGGAGATGACACGAAAGGCAATATACAGTTTTTTGCCTTGTTAAATAAAGGGGCACCTGGGTGGCTCAGTTGGTTAAGCATCTGACTCTTGATTTCGGCTCAGGTCATGATCTCATGATTCATGGGATGGAGCCCATGGAAGACTCTGTGCTGACAGAGTGGAGCCTGCTTGTGATTCTCTGTCTGCCTCTCCCTCTCTCTTTCTCTCAAAATAAGTAAATAAATAAACTTGAAAAATTAAATTAAAAAATAAATACCTTGTTAAGTAAAAATGACATACCATTATTGTTAATAATAGTATTTTTCATACTGTGTATAAGATAGTTAAGAATTGAATATCATAAAGAATAGTATCACTCAACTCCTACTTCTTTCCTTCACGAGAAATTCTCCCCCGAGCCTTGTCTCCACTCTTGACTTCCAAAACCCGACTTATCCACATCATCTCGAAACCAGCTCCTCTAAATTTTCATAAAGCTAGTGAAGATTTAGCATTTTCTCAGAATATTCAAGCTAATCACCTGGAGCCAACTTTTCATTGTCCTTTAACTATATTAGGTAAGTCTTGGGGATGCTGTTTCCCTATTTACCTCTCATGTATCCTTCTTTTTTGATTCTCCCACCATCCCAGATCCTAATGACCTCTTATATCTTGCATCAATGCCTTCTTATTTTTCCTACTCTCTCTCAGATTAATGGATCTAGAGAGTCAGATTAATAGATCTACAAAGTTCTAGTGGCTCTATATTCTCAAGCAAAATGAAAAAGTCAACATGTATTTATTGAATATCCATGGAGTACCATGCACTGTGCTGGACTTAGATGAGGGTGGACCATAAGAGTTGCTTTGTCTTTAGCGCATCATCATCAAGTTAACTCAACCACCCTATTTTTATTGCCTTTTAGTGCCTCTTACACTTACGCTAACATTGTCCCTTGCTTAATGCTCTAATACTGTCCCACATCTCAAATTCCATTTCTGTTAGAGATTGTCTAACTGATCTGGTCAGTACTTCCTCTACTCGCTGAGTGCTTTGCACCAGCCTCCCTCTTAGGCCACTGCCCAGCGTACAGAAGAGCTGCCCTTTGGCAGATGACCACTGGTTTAATCCCCCATTAAAACAGGAGGGGGTTTCAGGGTTCACCAAATGGTCTTCTCTATTTAATAAATTACCCCAGTCTCCTCCCTTAGCAGGTTCTTTTTTTTTTTTCCTTTAATGTACAAATGGTATGCTTAATAGAGAACAGCTTTTCATCAAAGGAAAATGATGGTGTTATTAACAAAGTATAGAGTATGAGCAAGTGGAAACATGTTGATTTTGAGGTGCTTTAGGGCTATTTGAGATGAATAACCCATAAGCTATCTAGAAATGTGGATTGGAGGCTTAGAAGTGGGGTTCGGACATTGGAACTGGACAAACATATTTGAGAGTCATCAAAGTGTCAGGGACGGTTGTCACTATATATAAAGGTGGCTAGTCCCAGCAACCATAAAGAATGTCTTGAATATTGGGTCAAGGATATAACCCTGGAGAATATCAGAAAAATAACAGCCCAGTAAGGACCCCGAAAAGAATCAGAGAAGAATGGAAAAAGCAAAGACTCTTTTTACCGTGCACATCTTCAGTGTGACCAAATCTTCTGTAGATTTGAGACTGTTTTTTCTATCTTCTTTTTCCTCTTTATATTTCTTTCCTGTGTGTATTCCAATGTTCTTCCAACGATTACCTTATCATTTCCATGCTTCTTGCAACTTTAGCTTTCCCTGTGTTTGTAATTCTGCTCTTTCAGGTTTGACCGATTGAAATCAACTTTATGTTGCAAGACACATCCCAGATCTGCTCTCTGAACTTACTTTGTGTGCTTTTTAATTTTTTTTTACTTTTCTGTATGATTTACATATGTTTCTTATCCCTTTACTAGGTTTCGTTTTTTTGTTTTTTGGTTTTTTTTTGAGAACCCAGATGATATTTGTTGTTGTTGTTATTGTTGTTGTTGTTGTTGTGTCTCTTCTATTGCTGGTACTGAGTAAGCATTCAAAAATACTTTTGGGAAGCACCTGGTTAAGGGTCCAACTGAGCCTCAGGTCATGCTCCCCATTTGTGTGTCAGAGGCCTGTGTCAGGCTCTGTGCTGACAGCTCAGAGCCTGGAGCCTGCTTCACATTCTGTGTCTAACCTCTCTCTCTGCCCTTCCCCTACTCACACTCTGTTTCTCTCTCTATCAAAAATAAACATTAAAAAAAATTTAGATAAATCCAACTTTTTGGATAGGGTGCATGGGTGGCTTAGTCAGTTAAGCTTCTGATTCTTTATTTGAGATTAGGTCATGATCTCAAGGCTCCTGAGGATTTGTGAGATCATGACCCGCCTTTCTGGCTCTGTGCTGATAGCGCGGAGCCTGCTTGGGATTCTCTCTTTCCACCTCCCTCACTCACACTCTCTAGCTCCCGTTTTCTCTCTCTCAAAATAAATAAATAAAAATTAAAAAATAAAAATACTTTTTGGATTGACATTATCAAGTATTCTGCCTAAATCATTGTTCACCTATCACACCTTTACTCTTTATTGGCCTATTTCCTAATAGGAAAAAAAAAAATCTTTGAAACACAAGCATGTTACGCCGTTCCCACAAAAAGCTAGAGAAAGAAAAAACCAAGTCCTCTTAAGCTGATGATTGATAGTAATCTGAGAGGTGATATTTTGTTTGCTCATGTAGATTAAGTTGTAGGAAGGTTTGGCAATAAAAATAAATACTTCCCATGCTCCTTCCAAGTCTAGTATTACTGGTTATTGAAGCATATTTGTTATCAGGATTTTTTTTCCTGGTTTTTCAGACCTAAACACAGACTGCATGCTAAAATCGAATTCGAAAAATTAAAATTGATATTTTGGACTATCCCATACTTCTACCAGGTGCGGGGACAGGAGTTGAAATTATTATGGTAACTAAGAATAAACTTGGGGCCCCTGGGTGGCTCAGTCAGTTAAGGGTCTAACTCTAGATTTCGGTTCAGGTCATGATCTGTCCATTTGTGAGTTCCAGTCCTCCACTGGGCTCTATGTTAGCAGTGTGAATCCTGCTTAGAATTCTCTCTCTCTGCACCACCCCCCCACCTTGCACTCTCTGTCTCTCTCTCATGATAGATTAAATACATTTTTAAAAATGAAATAAAAGAAATAAACTTTTAACACTTTCAAAACTTTTATTTAGAAAGTGTCTATGATAGGAGCTTTAATACATTTTTAGGACTTTATTGCTTTCTTTTCTTCTTTATTTGCTAGGGCTGACATTCACTATTCACAACAGCAGCTTCTTGAAGGACAAGATGGTAATTAATTTTGGTGTGTGTATGTGTGTGTGTGTGTGTGTGTGTGTGTGTGTGTGTGTGTGTATGAGAAAGAGAGAGAGAGAGAGGAAGAGAATGCACAGAATAGCTAACTATACATACTTCTCTTAACAACAGGCTCTTAGCTGTTACCATTTTATTTTCTGATAGCTGCCTGTGTTGCATTATTTACGATTATTTATTTATTCATTGTTTGCAATAGCATACAGCTCATCCTACTAGATTCTTCCAGTTGTCTATTTCTGCAGTTGGCATTCCAATCAATTAAGGGTTTCTATTGAACTGTCTCCTAATTTTCCTTCAACAGTCTTTCCTCCATAAAGAATGAAATACAGGACTAGATAAAAGCCCATGTTTACATATGTATGCCCTTGTTTTTTTCCTTGTACTTGAATCAAGTTATTTCTTTTCTTCTTTCTTTTTAAATTTTTTTTTAATGTTTATTTATTTTTGAGAGAGACAGAGACAGAATGCGAGTGGGTTGGGGCAGAGAGAGAGGGAGGCACAGAATCCGAAGCAGGCTGCAGGCTCCAGGCTCCGAGCTGTCAGCACAGAGCCTGACGTGGGGCTCGAACTCATGAGCTGTGAGATCATGAGCTGAACCGAAGTCAGACGCTCAACTGACTGAGCCACCCAGGCACCCCTCCTTTTTCAAGCTTCCTTATCTCAAGCTGAATTTCCCCAGCATCACATCTTTAGTGGTGTTTCCTTTCATTCCAACCAAGCCAAAAAGCAAATTTCAACGTATTCACAATCCTAAATATCTCCAGTGCTTATCAGGCCATTTTGTGATGTTATTTCAGCAATCTGTCCCTAATTGACTCTGTGTGATAATCAATGTTATCATTAGACACCAAACGCCTAAATTCTCCTTTAAGAGCCATAAACAATTTTCGTGAATGTGGTTCCTGCCCAAATAACTAAAATGTAGTTGGATATCTCCGCTCCACAGCTCAGATTCCCAATCACTCCATTATGACATATATTTGCACACATATCTCAGCACAATCTCAGTCTGCCAGCAACCGTAGGATACTGGTCGTCAGTCTCTACGCAGGTTGATGAAAGTTGCTACCTGCAGTGTTTGAGGGTCTTAAAGTTCGCTGCTGTGGGTCTGGATGTATTTTAATTATGGCTGGCATATATGACGAAGGGCCGTTTCGTTTTTATGAGAAACAATATATTGTCTGTATAAAACTGACCTTGTGCTGGAAGAGAAAGAATGAAAGTAAGCATAGTGAACGCAAACAGACAATTTTTATGGGCAAAAGGAAAACATTTTTTATGAGAGAGACCAATCAGTGAAATGTCCTCTAAATATTCCTCTTAATAAAGTGTAACATTTATTTTTTCGAACTCTCAGTTTTAGCTGTGTCCTTATCTAATACAAATAGTTTGAGGTGCCATATGTTTATCATTCTGCCCAGTCATAAGGAACATCACAGACAGAGGTGACCCTGAGCCAGACAGAGAATTGGGGCTTCCTTTTCACTTCCCCGGTAATAAAATCCCCAGGATAGCATTCCTGATGCCAATAAGATAACCTTTCTTCCTTCCTAAGACCTTCTAGAGCATTAAAGACTGTACCCAAGAGAATTGGGTTAAAAGGAGGAAGAAAATCTTCCTTTTGTTTTCTTCCCCTTTTCTATTTTTGAGATTACCTTGCTCATGTTTTGTTTCGCCTTTTCCATTTTCTGTTTCTGTCATATCTTTGATACAGCCCTAGAGTCGCATGGGAATCAATACAATGAACTAAATGGCCTTAAAATTCCTGATGGCAAGTTGTGCCATTTTATAACTTCAACTCATAAGTTAAAAAAAAGACTGCCTTTAAAATAAGGAGAAAATAGTTCTAATCTCATTCCTCTACAGTGTGGATGGTGCCCGTTTGTTTAAAGAATTTAATGCTGGGGAAAGAGAGCCCATTTTGTAAATGCCCAGTCATTTGCAAACTTGAGGCACACACACTGGGTTTGGAAACTTGGGGGAAATGGCAGAATTTGCCATCAGTCGTTCACTGCATCCCTGTTTCAGCAGTGCTCCCAGGGAGAGCTGGTGTTCCATGTTCCAGGTTAACAAAGCTTTTAATGTTGCAACTTTTAATGTCTTCCAAACCAGAACAGTCCTAGAAATAACATGAATGTAACTGCATATTGGATGAGCGATTTGATAAAATTTTGCCGGAAAGTGTTATAAAGAAACTACGTACCTACGGAAATTCAGTGCCATTTTGCTTACTTGTATCATTTAAGATATTTGTGTTTTCTGACAGGTTAAGATTATCACAGGGAGAGAAAAGTTTTATTTTCCTTATCTTCCGAGTAAAGTTTTGCATTTTCTGAATGAGAAATTTAAAACAATTGCTGTCAAGAATCTCTGACCCTCTTTGTCACCCAGTAGGTTTTCTTTTTTGTTGTGACTATGCCCGGTGGTAATAACTTCTTTGGAGGAATAATGTTATACTTGCTACTTATAAAAATAAAAATTCAGAACTATGTTAAGAAGTAAAATTCATCTGTATTTCTTAGACCCAGAAATAACCATTTTATAATTTGGTTGCATATTGTTGTAAGTGTCATAGCTAGGTAGGTGGATAGATAGGAAAGTATTTACATTTGCACCCATGTATATTATTTTTGACAAAACTGTGCTCATGCTAAGCATGCTCTTTTAGCTGATTTTTTTTTTTTAATATATTGTCTTTCTGAATCACTCTTGGCAGAATTTCCCATCAGAGAAATACAGTGCCCCTGCCGGCCTGACCCCGGTCCCATTTCTCTGGGATTCCATACCGGGTCACACTCGGTGAAAGTCTCTTTCCTTACCAGCTGCTTTGATACTGTGACCAGACTTAGTGCCAACAAGCCCTAGCTTAGAACAGTTCTTCCCCATGCATCATTAAGGCAGTTCTGCCTTTCAGAGCTATATCCAAGATCTGGGGACTCACCAGCTTACCTCTGGTCATCCTGGATGGGGCAGAAATGTTAGCTCTTAGTCTGACCATGGAAAGGAGCATCCCAGCCCAGGGCTCTGAATCCAAGCGCTGTGGGTAGTGGTTGCATAAGGGAAACACAAAAAAGAGTGCTTCGGGAACAGTTGCATGCGGGAGGGTAGCCCGTGTGGCAGTGAGCGGAGAGATGCGTGGTTCTCTGTGACTAGCTAAAGCTAGAAGAGCTTCTGAGTCATCTGGAATCCTTCCAATTAAAAAGGCTGGGGTGTGAGAGTGGCAAAGGGCTTAGCAATTATATTATTAACCTGGCATAACTTAATGGGAGTCCATGCCAACGTCTCAGGAGTAGTTATCATTACTTTGAACATATTCATTGATTTTTCTTTCTCCATTTAGAGGAATCTGGCAGGAAGAATGGTCACGCTGTCAGAACTGCTTTTGGAGCGTAGAGGCCACATCAGCAGATGATTGAAATCATCCATCCTTTCATTCACTCACTCAGCAAATACTTAGCCTGTACCACGTGGCAGTCTCTTTACTAGGCACAGGGAATCAACGATGAGTCGTATTGCCTGCTGAACCTCCTTGAAACTTGGAACGGCAAGTGGGTTTTGTTACATATCGAAGTCAGTTGCTAGTGAAGCTGAGTGTTAAATATAAAGGAAAGTTTAGGATAGATCTAGAAATAGCATTGCTGTCGTCTGCAAAACCTACTGACATGAAATTCTCATTTAAGTACATGAATATGGGGAATCTGGGGCATACATAAATAAAGAATTCACCTGATACATTTCAAAAACTGCCTTCTGAACTATTTAATTAACAACCTATGAAAAATATACTCTTGAGACCTAAGTGGATAATAGATGTCACCTTTGTTCTATAAAAATGCTTTGCTACCCGTAAAACTTAATTTTAAAATGAACAGTCAGCATTTGCAACAAGCTGTCTCTCTAAAAGTTCCACCTATCCTGGTTTGACACAAATAATGAAGAAGGGCAACATTTACCCTCATAGCTACGGCAGGCAATTTTATTTATCATTGGATTGTAAGGTGGAGTATTGTCTCCAGAGTGTGAAGATTGACAGGGCAGATGGTCTTTATTGTTCCTAAAGGTCTCTTTAGTAAATGACACACTAATTCTTTAGTCCTTTCATCTATCTACCCTCCCCATGCAATTAAAATTTGGTGACACATTTTTATGGTCACTAAACGGGCATAAATTAGCATTAATTAGGGGTATTGTAAGGTAATTCCCTAATCGAGAAGTTACATGCACATGGGAGGGGCACAAGGACTACTAATAAAGTTCTCAAAATCACCTCTAACACTTTCACAGCAAAGAGGTTATGCTCCTGTCTTAGTAGGTATAGGCTTTTCAAAAAAAAAAAAAGTTGAATTTTTATACTGGTCATATGTTTGCAGACACTTACCGTCTGTCTCCTTGTCCCCATGCCATCTGAGCCTGAGACACATAGATCTTTGGTAAGGAACACAGGCTCTTTGGATTAATTAATTCATTAGTTAATCAATAAGAGACCTGCCTTTTAGAGGGTACCAATGTCTAAGGACTCTTAGGCCGAGCATAATGGCTTCAAGAAGCCATTAGGTGGAAACCACAGCGAAGCATTTAAAAAGGTTTTGAAATTAGATCAGAGGCTAGCTGTCATCCTTAGGAAATTTCCCTCCTCCCAATATCCGAGGTATCAATTTAAATTGCTGCTATCAGATGGGCAAGAATTATTTCTACCTTTTAGCATTCTTGTGGTCTTATAAAACGCAAGTGCTCGCCTCCCAAGTAGTCATTCAATGCGTTGATATTAACAAAAGGAAATTAATGGTAAATCAGCTGTTTATGTTCTCAAATATAAACCAAGCTGTGGAGTAAGGAAGTCTTCTAGATAAAGAAAAAGATCTGCTCCGGGGCAAGGCCTAGCAAGATATGTTAACCCAGTGTGTCCCAGCACTCACCCAGGTATCATGTGACTCAGTTTCCAAATTAACAAAGCAGAAGTATCGCTGAAATATCCATGGAAGGCAGTAATGTCGTTTTGTAGCAAAGTAGTACATTTGCTTATGCCAAATGCTGTTCTTGACCCCCTCCTTAGAGCAAATAGAGCAAGGAAGAGGATGGCAGGTGTGTGGTCTAATAAGCTTACCTTTAGATTGTGCCCAGTACATGTGGAAAATCACAGCTGTCTTCTGACCTGGCTTCTGCTCCTGCCAGCTTGCCTATGCTTCCCCTTTCAAAGATAAGATTGGTGGTCAGCAGCATTTTATAAACTGCTTTCTCAGATGCTTCCCTTTCAAAGCTGCAAAAACTGTATATGGAGAGAGCATCAGTTTTGGACTGGGAAGAAGTGATAGAGAGTCATTGGGGCGGCTGCCCAGTTCTCCTTTACAAACATTTGGTCTCATTTTCTTCTCCATGGTCATTTTTTTTTTTTTTTCCGCTTGAGCAAGTAGGAGAGAAATGAAATATTTTTTCTTGGCTGCTACCATATTTTTTCTTTTTAAGTTTAAATTTATTTATTTTAGGAGAGAGAGAGCGAGAACAAGCGGGGGGGGGGGTGCAGGGGGCGGGGAGAGTGAGAGTCCTAAGCAGACTCCACACTGTCAGCACAGGGCTTGCAGACCCTGATTCAGGGCTAAATCTCATGAGAACTGAGAGATCATGACCTGAGCGGAAATCAAGACGCTTAACCGACTGAGACCCCAAGCAAGGCACCCCTTGGCTGCTACCATCTTGAGTTTGAATGATAAACAAATTTCTCAGGTTAAACAGTGAAGATATTTAACATGTGCCCATTCCTCAGAACCCCTCCTCTTGTGTCACAAAATATTTTATATTAGCTAGCTGTCTTAGGTAAATTCTAAATGCTGATTTCAAGATTTGTCCCTCAAACAGAAGTTCTTATGCATAAAAGGAGTCTCTGTGCTTTTAAATCTTTCATTCTGTCCACTTTTCAACTCATCTGGTTTAGTGGAGCTCTTGTAACTCTTTGATATGATTTTCACCACTTGTAACCTTTATACCTTTTAGAATTTTGTGCATGATGCTTAGTCCTTACCTTGTCAACAAGAAATAGCAGTACTGGTTTCTGCTGCTGAATATTTCATATTAAAATTCACAATATTTAATGTTTCTTAGGGAAGAAATTGGCACAACATCTCTATGGCGCATCTGCTGGGTATGGCTGTCAGTTATTATAATAGGGTTTCTAACAAATGACACGTCAAAGCCTTGACTTTCAAAGCCCTTATGCAGAGTGTCAATCATTTACTCTCTGCCTCTTCAAATGAGCATTCTTCCAAGAGCACCTTTAAGGATGTGTGCCCTGACTTTTCATCAAAAATTCTTTCTGTCCTTATTTTATCTCGTGGAAAATCTCTCCCATAATGGAAATGTGAAAGGACAAAAATGACCAATTTTGAGTAATAATGAAGCATTTTTAACACTAATGTTCCATATTCTTTGTTCTGTCCTTTGAGCACATTGCTTATTATCTTGTCTTTACCCCCACTGTCCCCTCCAACATGTACTTCTTTCTAAATATTCTATAAAATTTGGACAATTGTTTACAACGAGAGCCTCTACCAAATTGAGAAAGTTTCACTTTTACATTTAAGAATGGGAGCACATATATAAAAAACAGAAATAAACAGAGGTTAAAAGTGCATCTTACTTAGAAGCCCTGAAAAACTATTTGGTTTACCAGGATTCTGAAACAAATTAGATGACCAACAGCCATGACTATATGTAGTCAATATTACATGGCATGCTGGTGATGGTTACTGGAGTCTGAACTGGACTTTGATTGGGAAAGTAGGTATTAATTTTAGAAAACTTGTTCTGGAGATGGTTACTTAAAAAAGGAAGCACAGTATAGTTTTAAGAAAACATGATTTTATTCTTTCCCTTAATTTGACTAGTATCAGGCAAATATTTTTCATTTAAAATAATGAATAAGTTATACACTAATTTTATGAATCCTAAACAAAGTAAATAGTTTTGAAACCAGTAACATACTGACCTCCTTTCTTCCTTCCGCAAACAGATTCAATGCCTACTCTGTGCTCCGTACCAGAAATGCATGGACTCTTGCTGTAGGTCTTTGCAGAGATACAGATTTAAACACAAATAATATTAAATACTGAGCCCTGTTGTTAATAGCTTTGCTTGTATCTTTTTCTTTCCTGGAGGTGAATTGAAGGTGATTTGGACAAATCAAACATTTAAAAAAAAAAGAAGAAGAAGAAGAAGAAATGTTCTACCCAGTAACACAGAATTAACAATCGTTCCCTTACAAATGCACCCTCCTGGGTGCTCTTTATTAAATATAGAATCTCTTTCATTTGAGTTGGCTCACTAGGCAATAAACTTGTTTGCCTCACTGCTTTTTATATTGCCTGGCTGTTAGTAAATACTGGATAACAAGAAGAATAAACTGAAACAACCTATTGATGATGTTGAGGACATGCTACCCCAAATATGGCGCCTCGCCAGATTATCTTAAAGTGGAGGGAGTTTGAGAGAAAGGCAGAAGCAGAGAGGTCACCCTGACCTCCCCACCCTTGCCCTTCTTCCCTGAAAGGAGGAACAAACTCTCTTCTGTGAAAGATGCCCACCCAGTACCATGAGGATAGAAGATATCCTTATCACTAGAGATAGGGAATTTAGAGCCCCAAAGGCTGGTTAAACTGACTCTTATCTTTTTAAGTTTTACCTCTTCATCATTTACTACCCTAAGCCTAGATCTCCTTGTCTTGTCAATTCTTCACAAAGGTATTGTTTCTTTGTCTAAAAGGCAGAAAAGCTTCCTGCTCTGGTCACTTCAGGTCTTTATTCTCTTGTGAAGGCTCCCATGTACATATAAAAATTCAATAAAATCTGTATGCTTTTCTCCTGTTAATCCGTCTTTTTCAGCTTCATTTTCAGATCCAGCCAGAGACCCTAACAGGATCCAGGAAAACTTTTTTTTTTCTTCCCCTCCTCTATTCTCTTCTATAATCACTAAATTTAACCTTTTAAAACATTGATTTACACTTCTAGACTTTCTGGATCTAAGATCCAAATCAGGAGTATCAGATTCCCACAGAAACTGTTCTTTACTTGCAAAAGTATTAACAGAAAACCTAAAGAGGAATCCTTCAGGCAAACTTTGTGGGCTCAAGAGATTTGAATATAATCTGAAAAACACTTTTTTGCTTTCTTGTCTAAACCAACCCTATAAACCTCATGAGGTTTGGCGTTCACTAATGTTTATTCCTTTTCCTTGGTGACAGGTGCAAGTCCCTCCTCAGGAAGCACTAAGTATGCTTTCAGCATGTATTAAGAAATAACTGTTTATTTACAGATACTTCTCAGTGAGTGAACGAAAAAGGGAATAGGAAGAATTGGGCATCTCTTCCCAGAATCTGACAGCTTGAACTTTATGAAAGATTAAAAGCTATATATATGTGTGTGTGTGTGTGTGTGTGTGTGTGTGTGTGTGAGAGAGAGAGAGAGAGAGAGAGAGAGAACGCACACACAAGAGTAAGTGAGCCAGCCATGGAAACCTTGGTTTATGATGTGAAAAAAATATTTTCCATCCTCAAAAATCTGCTCAAGAAATGAATAAAAACTCCCTTAATTTATGAGAGAAGGTAACTTAATTATGTAAATGAACAGGAGATTGACCCTGCCGTGAATTTTTAATAATATACTAATTGCCTGATAAGGAAATAAATTAGGCTTTAGTGGTAAATTTTTGTCTGAGTGTGCTGGGAGTTAGAGAGTCAACTCCGCTTTTCAATAATAGTCTTGGAGCTGATATTTAGTTTGTCAGATGAAAATATGGGTCTCTATTCTGGCACGTGTTCTCTTGGTTAAGTATTGACTTAAAATTTCACTAAGTCCATCTCAGTTCTTTCCTAATGATCTCTAAAATGAATCCCACTTGTCTCATCTGCTTGTTTACAAGACTATAGAACAATGACAATTGGTTAACCATGAAAGCTGAGGGAGGATGACTTTTTTCCTTAAACATTAGTAAGGAAGAAATTTTGCTCTTATACAGTCAGATTGGCTCACAGGAAAAGGGGTCATTTGCCTGTTGGGTTTTTGTTATGGAAGAGCTACTTGGAACTTTGAATAACTTTTGCAGAGTACAAAGCTCTTCTCCGTCATGTTTCCGTAAAATAAGATCTTTTTTTTTCTCTTCACTTTGCCTTTACTTCAAGAATTTTAGAGAACAGATCAAAATAATTTCAGAAGAACACCTTGACTTCTTAAATGGTAAAAGATTTTTTTTTCTCTTCCTATAAAATCAAGACAATGAGTGGAGGGAAAGATTTAAACTTAGATTTATAACAGACAAAATTTCTAGGAGACTTAATATGAAAATATAGTGAAGAGGAAAGAAGAATTTTCTTTTACTAAATTAGTCTCACTTTACCAGGCCTATTTTCTTAAAACATAGTTCTTCCGTCTTTAGAAAATAGCTAAGCACTGGAAGTAACTGATTGTACAAAGTATTTGGTCATTTCCTGTTGAAATGACTGTTGGTCATTTCAACAAACATTTATTGGGGTCTACTTAGCTAAAAGGTACAGTATTAAAGGGGATAAGAGAGGAGTTAAAGAGGGGAAAGAGGAGCACCTGGGTGGCTCAGTCTATTAAGTGTCCGACTCTTGGTTTTGATTCAGGTCATGATCTCACAGTTCTTGAGTTCAAGCCCTGCATAGGGCTTTGTACTGACATCATGGAGCCTGCTTGATAGCATCTCTCTCCATCTCTCTCTGTTCCTTCCCTGCTTACTTGTGCATGCATGCTCTCTCTCTCAAAGTAAACCTAAAAAAATTTTTAAAAGTGGGAAAAGGAAGCAGATATGTTTGATGAATTCATGGAGGTTATAGGTTAGCAGAAAAGACAAATGCTGATACATAATCAATTGAACAACTGAAAACACGTAAAGGACTCAGAAGCAGAAATATAGGAATTATGCAAGTATACTATGGGTGCTTACCTAAGTCTGGGGACTCAACTTTTCTTAACAAGTTAGATAAAAATTTTAGGGGCACCTGGGTGGCTCAGTCAGTTAAGCATCCGACTTCGACTCAGGTCATGCATGATCTCACAGTCTGTGAGTTCGAGCCCTGCGTCAGGCTTCGTGCTGTCAGTTCTGAGCCTGGAGCCTGCTTTGGATTCTGTGTCTCCTTCTCTCTCTGCCCCTCCCCCACTGATGCTCTGTCTCTCTCTCTCTCTCTCAAAAAATGAATAACCGTTAAAAAAAGATTAAAAAAAAAATTTAGACCTGAAGGACCTGCAAGGTCTGCAGATATTTGCTAAAAGGAATAAAAGGGAAGACATTCTAGTTTGAGGGAACAGCATATGTTAACGCTCTGAGGTTGAAGTCAGCAAGACCTGCTGCAGAAACAGACAAGTCCTGTATGACTGGAATACACAGCCCATGAATGCATAGCAAGGTAGGAGGCTAAGAGAGACTGGAGGAGTAAGATCACACATGACCTTGCAGTGACAAAATGTATCTTTAAGCATGACTTGGTGTGACCAAAAAGCATAGTATTTCAATTTCAGAAAATACCCTTAAGCCTTCATATGTGAAAATAATTCTGAATAATAAAAATTGTCATGTAAATTACTCTTATTCTCTTAAATATTCTTATTGAAGAATATTTGTTCAAAACATAAAGGCTCATGGTCAGCTAAACTCTGACAACCCAGCATTTCCATATTCCTTCTTTGATTTCGACTATGATGAGAAGACACTTTCCTTTCTCAAATGATATCTTACTCAGTTCATCTAACAGACATTTTGGGAGCTCTGCAAAGACTATTACTTTAGAAACTATGGATGTAGGAGACACTGACTCTCTTGGGGCCTGTTACTTTATCTGTAAGAAATGTAAAATAATGCCTTCCTTTCAGAGTTTTTATGAGGTTTGCCAATAGTTTAGGTAATGGCCAACACTTATTATATGGCAAATGCTGTTCCAAATGCTATTTGTGTAAGATTGACTTCTTTTATCCCTACTACACCACTATGGGGTAGGAGTTATTAATCCATATTACAGCTAGGTGAACTGAAACACAGAGAGGGTCCATAAATTACTGCAGATGATACAGGCGGTAAATGGCAGAGCTGGGACAGGAACCACCATACTATACTACCTCTGACACACGGTCGAATAATAATGACACATTGTTTCTTATCCAAGGTATCCAGTATCTGTAAATTTAATTTGTGCATTTTATTGATGCTTATATATTTTAAACAAGCAATCTATTGGCTGGGCTGGTCAGCTATTTTGCATATCACTTACAGAAATAACTTGGGGCACATTAGCAAATCTTTGAGTGGTTGGGTGAGGTCAGAGCCTTGGGCTGCTGTTTTTAATGGTCCAGCGGAGGGGACAAGGCTGACCACAATGGAGTGAGAATCAGGTCCCACACTTCCCAGAGGAAGGAGAATAGTGGATGTTGGAAATCACATATGCAAACATGAGGCTGCATCAGAGTTCTGTTAATTAGTGACTATAAACAATTTTTATTAAACAGAGAAGACAAGGGAATGAAAACCCTAAGATCTTGGGATTGCCATGAAAATAGAGTTAATTAATATCAGTAAAGTATTTAGAACGGAACCTGCAATAGAGCAGGTTTTTTTTTTTTCAGTATTGAATTTCATCCATCTTTTTTTTTCAAAAACAGGACCTTTAGTTATTGTGGATGTGGAGAATTTTTTTTCCCTACTCTAATACCCTATGCTTGTGAAAAATCAAGAGACAGTAAAGGAAATTCTGCTCTAAGACAATGGGACTCTAAGATGCCCAAAGACTTGCCATAAAAAATGGACAATTATTTCATATGAGAGGCATGGCCTATTCCTGGTAGAAGATTTGAAATTTGAAAAGAAAAACCCAAAAACCAAAAAAACACAAGCCTCCAAAAGATAAAGAATAAACTTTGATATTTCTACTTAAAAAGGATTTTTAAAGGGCTTAAATCAAGAAGGGCAAGGAAAAAGGAAAGAGAGATGACAGCCACAACATTGTAGAAATGAGAAACAAAGCCCGCAGTGTGGGTGAGTGGGGGATAGGGTAGGAGGTACAGGAGATTCAGAAGCAAGCTGGTCCCTCTACAGAATACCAGAAAGCACGAGAATCAGAACCACTGATTATTTCAGAAAGTGAAGGTACAAGGAGGTTATGTGGAAGTCGATCTCTGAACTACTTTACATATTTCAGTATATTTAGACAGAGTTTATATCTATATCTGATGTAGACTAATTAATGCAATAATAAAATCTTTTGAAGAAAAGCAAAAAGAAATTTATAAAAGAAGGGCAATCACGATATGAATAATGATATTATAAACTCAGCTGCAACTATATTAAAGGATAAGGTATAAGAATTTTGTGTGTGGGAGGGAGGAGGGAAAAAGGGTTAAGCCTTCAATTTCCATAGTAGGAAGTCAGTAGATACTACCTATAAGGGGGGTGGGGGGCAGCGATGAGAAACAGCAAACCATGTTATTTAGAAACATAAAAGTTGACCCCAGAAGAAATAGTCAAAGGAGCTGAGAGTAGTTACCTCTGGGGAATGCAGATCAGCTTTGGGACGGTAAGAGAGAGAACAACTACGTTTTATTTCCAACCTTGGAGAACTATTTGATTTATCTAAAACCATATGTATCTATATCTTTGATAGATATAAAAATTATATTAGAAGGAAGAGAGAATACTCTGTGTGGTAAGAGTAGAAATTCTCACAACAAAGTAAAGCTAAAAGGGGTGTTAACAAGTACCCAAATTAAGGTAGAATAAACAAGGCTTGTAAATGGTGGAATGCATTGGGGAACGTAGACATATGTCAGGGGGCAAGTAGAAAAAATAGAGAAAGAGGTTGTGAAAAGGTATTTAACATACTTGTGCTGCTTTAATGCTTTGTGCTTAAAGTCGCTTTAACATACTTTCGATTCTTGACAACTGGCCTGCTGATACTGGGGAATGCAATAAAGCAGTCTAGTCCAATGAGTCTGGTCATATATCACATTAAATCCCTTGGCATGTAGAGTTGGTCACAGCTTGTGCAGTTGCTATTTCCTGTAAAATTATGGCAGTGATATATGTAGATATATTTTCAAGCATGCCCAAGGGTAAAATTTTTATTGTTTTACACGACAGATAGCTTATCATATAATCAGAGAGGTGGAATGGACATTAAAGGTTATCTGGTTCTACTCTGTTTAATTCTTAAATTTCCTGAGCAATATCCCTATTTGGTGAGAAATGCTTCCACCTATCTTATAGAATTCCCTCCCAGTGACTGTACAGGGACATCTTGGTTTCAAGGTTGTTCAGGATTGAAGAAGATGTGAACAGAGTGACCACTTACCAGAAGGCAGTGTTATGGTCATGGCATGGTCCTTCTAAAGGAGATTGATACAGGGGCGCCTGGGTGGCTCAGTCTGTTGAACGTCTGACTTCGGCTCAGGTCATGACCTCACAGTCCATGAGTTCGAGCCCCGCATCTGGCTCTGTGCTGACAGCTCAGAGCCTGGAGTCTGCTTCCGATTCTGTGTCTCCCTCTCTCTCTCTGCTCCTCCCCTGCTCATGCTCTGTCTCAAAAATAAATAAAAACAGTGAGGACGGCACCTTTTGGGATGAGCACTGGGTGTTGTATGGAAACCAATTTGACAATAAATTTCATATATTGAAAAAATAAATAAATAAAAATAAAAAATAAAAAATGAAAAGAAAAAAAATTTATGAAGGAGATTGATGCAGATGATTACTATAAATGGCAATAGGAACAACGATTACTTATTAGGTAATCATGTTGTAAACTTACTGGTCCCATTAATTTAATTGACACCAATATTTTCTTCAGTCCTTGTTAACATGGCCTTCTCGTTACATTCTTGATTTTGAAATGTTTTTGGCTGTGGATGTGAGTAATTTTCTCAAGAATTTACACAATTTCCACATTGTTTGAGCTGCATATTTAAGAAGGTCCTCTGTTGACTTAAGAAATAAATGAAAATAAACTGGCTGGGCAGAACATTTGGGGCTGTAGGCCTGGCATACTATACAACTGTTAAAAAGAATGGCACAATTTTGTGTGTTCTAATATCGTAAAACAAACTGCTACCATATATTTCTGAATTTATATTTTAAAAATGCTCAATAGCACATAATGACATAAATTGAGATGCTAATTTTAAAGTCTTTAGAACAGTGCTCTGTACACAGTAAATGCTATAAAAAACATGTTTTAAAGTATGAAATTTGTCTATCATACTATTTTTAGTGGAATATAAACAAGTAACTGCTAATATTGGTTAACTTTAGGTCAAGGACTAGGGAACCAGAGAATAAAGGAACTTAATTTTCATTTTATGCCTTAATATACAGTGTGAATTTTTAACTTTGCACATGTTAGTTACCTTTAAAATACTTTAAGAAAAAACATAAAAGAAATATCAAGCAAATTATGGAAACAATGCTTTCCTTTTAAAAACTTAATACTCTAGAAAATAATTATTATTAAAACTTTATTTTTTACCCTTGTATGAGTTTGGTTTTTCTGCTTGTTTAACTCTATATATTTTTCTTAATTTAGAAATTTTAATAAGGACATGCTCTACTTGGTTATTGTACATGTTGCTTTAATCATATTGACATTTTTTATCTTGTCAACTTGAACTTCTTCAGATTAAGAGAAGTTTTTGTCTTTGTTTCCTGTTGCATGATTGATTATGACTTCTGTTCCATTTTCTCTTATTTTTCCTTTGAGAATACACATACTTTATAATTTGGAACACCATTCAAAGTCTGTCAGAACGGTCACTTTCTTTTTTTCTCAAGGTTCTTCTTCCTTTCGTCTTTTCTACTATGTTCTGGATGAAGTGTTTAATTGTGTACTACCCATAACTGAGGTTGTGCTTGACAACATCTGATCTCTCAGCTGGCACGAATGGAGATTTTTTCACTGTTGGTTTTATTTCCTTCTCCCATTTATTTCTCTCTTCTGTTTGCCTTTTTGGTAGTGAGTTCACTCAGTATGGCTCTCTGCTCTTATTTCTAAAGGCCATAGAAATGATATATCTGATGCCAACAAATATATGTCCTAAAATGTTCTGTTTTATGTATAATCCCCGTATATACGTGTGCGTGCGCACACGTGCACACACACACACACACACACACACACTCTTCTATTCTAGGTAATTGTTGTCTCTTTTGTGGGATAGTTTATAAAGAGCTGGGTAATTTTTAATTATTCAAAATTAAGCCATGTGTTCTGGTTGACATTTGCAAATAGATTTCTTTTTTTAAAATTTCCATTTGCACTTCCCTCTTCTGACGGTGCACCTGGATCCTGACAGATTACCTTTCCAAGAATAGATAGGCTTTGTTCAATTCCTTGGACTTCTCAGTTATTTTTTCCTGTTGTCTTGGGTTGAGTCTCTTTGGATGTCACGTTATTTCCTTTTGCTTTGGTACTGTCGCCAGAATCTAATTCTTCTTTGTTCATAGCAGAGAATGTGAAAGACTGTAATTCTCAGCATCCGCTATTCAGAATACTCTTTGTGTTTTCACTCTCATGTAAATGGCGTTTGTTTGTATTTGTTTTTCTACAGAAAGCCTTTCTCAAACCAGGTAAGAAATCCTTCTTACCATTACGCCATCATGACATTTTTACTTTGATAGTTTTCATATATCATCTATGGCTTTACTTTTACTAGAATATACTTTAGTCGGTAGAGAAAGTATAATGTTTACTCGTAATTCCATTTTCTTCTAAGATGTGTTTTTTGCACCACGTGTGGAAGTCAACATCCTTGTTACATCTTTTTTGTGTGCTCACAGTTTTTCTGAAATCTATTTTTGGAAGTGAATAATGGAAACCTGTACATTGTTGGTGGCACATAAAATGGTGCAGCAGCCATAAAAAACAGTGTGGAGGATTCCTCAAGAAATCAAAAATAAAACTATTGTATGTTGCAACAGTTCTACTTCTGGTCATTTATTAGAAGGAATTGAAATCAGGATCGTGAGCAGGTATCTGCATTCCCATGTTCATTGTGGTGCTATTCACAATAGAAAAGATACAGAAACAACCTTAATCCTAACAATGGATGCATGGATAAGGAAAATGTGGTATATACATAAATGGAATATTACTCAGCCTTAAAAAAAGGTGACAATGGCAGCTGACAATATGGATAAACCTGGAGGGCACTATGCTAAGTGAAGTGAGCAAGTCGCAGTAAGACAAATACTGCATGATTCCACTTGTATGAGATATCTAAAATAAACTCATATAAATAGACAGTAATAATAGTTGCTGGGGGGATATAAGAAGTCGTTCAGTGGGTATAAAGTTTTAGTTCCACATGATGAATAAGTTCTAGACCTCTGTTGTATAACATGGTGTCTGTAGTTATTAATACTATATTGTACACTTAAAAAATTGAAAAGGAGGAGATCTCATCTATTCTTTACTATGAGCAGAAAGGCCTGGGGAGGGGGGGCACAAGGAAGCTTTTGGAGGTAATGGATAGGATTATTACCTTGATTTTCATAAAGGGTCATATCTACTTGTATGTACAAATTCATCAAATTAAAATATGTTAAATAAGTTCAGTGTTTGTATATTGGTTACACCTCAATAAAGCTGTTTGAAAAAGTACAATGACATTAGAATGGAAAATATAATAGAGAAATATGGAATGAAAAAAATTATACAAATAAACTATTTTTTTTAATTTTTTTTAACGTTTATTCATTTTTGAGACAGAGAGAGACAGAGCATGAATGGGGGAAGGTCAGAGAGAGAGGGAGACACAGAATCTGAAACAGGCTCCAGGCTCTGAGCTGTCAGCACAGAGCCTGACGCGGGGCTCGAACTCACAAGCTGTGAGATCATGACCTGAGCCGAAGTCGGATGCCCAACCGACTGAGCCACCCAGGCACCCCACAAATAAACTATTTTTGAAGTAAAAAATTTAAACACTGAAGCATTTTTCTAGAGACACAGAATAGCATGTATCAGTTCATAAAAGAAATTAATCAAGTTAGGCGTGATTATCATGCTTAAGTATATATATATATATATATATATATATATATATATATATATAATTAGGATGTCTGGAATTTCTTTCAAAACAATTGAGAGTATGGGAAGTAGCTTGGGATACAGCTGAGATACTGGAGACTGGGAGTAGCTGAAACAGTTGGGAATGGAGTTTGGCCCTGTTAATACTCATTCAAGCCAGGTGAGGGGGTTCCTTATATCATCCACTATAGTTTTCTATATGGCTGAAATTTTCTATCTTAAAAAGTTTAAAATACAAATTAAGAAATATAACTCAGATTAATGGGAAAGTGGGCTTGAGTTTTTAAATTAAAACAAATTACATTTCTTTTAAGTTTGGTGGGGTTATATTGCTTTAAAATCCACAATATATCACAAATATTATTTTACCCTGTAAAAAATGTGTCTGATGCTCTCCAAATACAAAGTTCCCAGGATTATTGAGTCACAAGACATAAATCTACTGAGAATTTGTCATTTCAGGATAAATAAATAAGTAAATAAATATATATATATATATAATATGCATACAATAATATATAATATATACATATATTTATATATATAATATGGATATTATATATATATATATATATATATATATATATATATAATACTAGATATAGTAAAGTTGTCCTTGGAAGGCAGGGGTAGAATGGTTGGGATAAAGTAGGGATAATGAAGATCTGCTGTGATCACACCTCCTGGCTCAGAAGAGAATCAGCTCATATGGCTTGAGTATGTATTCTGCAGTGTGTTTTAAACACATTATATTTATTGGCCCATTTTATCTTCCCAAGATTCCAGTGAGGCATGTGCTATTATTGCCATTTTATATATGATGACATGAAAACAACATGGTTTAATTAACGGCAAAATTTTGGACTAAAACAAGAGAGCTGGCTCTGCTTTTTATTCTTTTTTCCTCCCCATCTTTCCAAGTTTTTATTTAAATTCCAGTTGGTAAACATACAGGGTAATATTCATTTCAGGTGTACAATATTGTGATTCATCAGTTACATACAACACCCAGTGTTCATCACTACTAGTGTCCTCCTTAACTCGTTACCCATTTAGCCCATCCCACTACCCAAATCCCCTGCAGCCACCCTCAGTTTGTTCTCTGTAGTTAAGAGGCTGTTTCCTGGTTCGCCTCTATTTTTTATTTTATCATATGTTCATGTTGTGTTTCTTAAATTCCGCATATGAATGAAATCATATGATATTTGTCTTTTTTCTGACTGATTTATTTCACTTGGCATAATACTCTCTAGCCCAATCCATGTCATTGTAAATGGCAAGATTTCATTCTTTTGATCGCTGAGTAACATTCCATATATAGACCACCCCCCCACTTTTTTTTTAGTTTATTGTCAAGTTAAGTAATATAAAGTGTAGTCTTGGCTTCAGGAGTAGATTCCTATGATTCATCACTTACATACAACACCCAGTGCTCATCCCAACGTGTGCCCTCCTCAATACCCATCACCTTCCCCTCCCCCATCAACCCTCAGTTTGTCCTCTGTGTTTGAGAGTCTCTTATTGTTTGCCTCCCTCTATGTTTGTAACTTATTTTTCCTTCCCTTCCTGTCTGGTCTTTTGTTAAGTTTCTCAAATTCTACATATGAGTGAAATCATATGGTATCTGTCTTTCTCTGACTATCTTATTTCACTTAGCATAATACATTCCAGTTCCATCCACACTGTTACAAATGGCAAAATTTCATTCTTTTTCTTTGTCGAGTAGCATTCCATTGTGTATATATACCACATCTTTATTATCCATTCATTAGTTGATGGACATTTGGGCTCTTTCCATAATTTGGCTATTGTTGATAATGCTGCTATAAACGTTGGGGTACATGTGCCCCTACAAATAAGCACTCTGATATCCTTTGGATAAATTCCCAGTAGTGCTATTGCTGGGTCAGAGTTATTTTATTTTTAATTTTTTGAGGAACCTCTAAATGTTTTCCAGAGTGGCTGCACCAGTTTGCATTCCCACCAGCAATGGAAAAGAGATGCTCTTTCTCTGCATCCTCGCCAACATCTGTTGTTGCTTGAGTTGTTAATGTTAGCCATTCTGACAAGTGTGAGGTGGTATCTCAGTGTGGTTTTGATTTGTATTTCCCTGATGATGAATAATGTTGAACATCTTTTCATGTGTCAGTCAGTTGGCCATCTGGATGTCTTCTTTGGAGAAGTGTCTATTCATGTCTTCTGCCCATTCACTGGATTATTTATTATTTGGGTGTTGAATTTGTTAACTTCTTTACAGATTTTGGATACTAACCCTTTATCTGATACGTCATTTGCAACTATCTTCTCCCATTCCATCAGTCGACTTTTAGTTTTGATGATGTTTCCTTCACTGTGCAGAAGCCTTTTATCTTGATGAAGTCCCCATAGTTCATTTTTGCTTTTGTTTCCCTTGACTCTGGAGATGTGTCAAGCAAGAAGTTGCTGCAGCCAAGGCCAAAGAGGTTGCTACCTGTTTTCTCTTCTAGGATTTTGATAGTTTCCTCTTACACATTTAGGTTTTTCATCCATTTTGAATTTATTTCTGTGTATGGTATAAGAAAGTGGATCAGTTTCATTTTTCTGCAGGTTGCTATCCAGTTCTCCCAGCACCATTTGCTAAAGAGATGGTCTTTTTTTCCCATTGGATACTCTCCCCTGCTTTGTCGAGGACTATTTGGCCATACATCTGTGGGCCCATTTCTGGGTTCTCTATTCTATTCCCTTGGTCTATGTGCCTGTTTTTGTGCCAATACCTACTGTGTTGATTATAGCTTTGTAATATAGGCTAAAGTCCTGGATTGTGATGCCTGCAACTGATTTCTGTACATTGGTTATATACTCTATGACTTTGCTGAATTCATGAATTAGTTCTAGCAAGTTTTGGAGAAGTATTTTGGGTTTTCTGTGTAGAGTATCATGTCATCTGCAAAAAGTGAAAGTTTGACTTCTTTGCCAATTTGTATGCCTTTTATTTCATTTAGTGTTCTGATTTCTGAAGCTGGGACTTCAAACACTATGTTAGAAAACAGTGGTGAGAATAGACATCTCTGTCGTGTTCTTAATTTCAGGAAAAGCTTGGGGAAAGTTTTCCCCATTGAGGATGATATTAGCTGAGGGCCTTTCATTTATGGCTTTTATGAAGTTAAGGTATATTCCTTCTATCCTGACTTTCTTGAGGGTTTTTATTAGGAAAGGATATTGTATTTTGTCAAATGCTTTTTCTGCCTCTGTTGACAGGATAATATGGTTCTTATCCTTTCTTCAATTGATGTGATTTGTCACATTGATTGATTTGCAAATATTGAACCAGCACTACAGTCCAAGAATGAATCACACTTGATCATGGTGAATAATTCTTTTAATATACTGTTGAATTTGATTTGTTAGTATCTTGTTGAGAATTTTTACATCTGTCTTCATCAGGGATATTGGCCTGTAGGTCTCCTTTTTAGTAGGGTCTTTGTTTGGGAGTCAAGGTAATGCTGGCTTCATAGAACGAGTGTAGAAACTTCCCTTCCATTTCTATTTTTTTGGAACAGCTTGAGAAGAATAGGTATTAACTCTGCATTAGATGTCTGGTTATATTCCCTTAGGAATCTATCTGGACAAGAACTCTTACTTGTTGGGAGATATTTGATAACTGATTCAATTTATTCACTGGTTATGGGTCTGTTCAAGTTTTCTCTTTCTTCCCTTTTGAGTTTTGGTAGTGTGTAGGTCTCTAGGAATTTGTCCATTTCTTCCAGATTGTCCAGTTGGTTGGCATATAATTTTTAATAGTATTCCCTAATAATTGCATTTCTGTGGTGTTGGTTGTGATCTCTCCTCTTTCAATTTGTGATTTTATCTATTTGGGTCCTTTTTTTTTTCTTTTTGGGAAGTCTGCCTCGGGGGTTATCAGTTTTGTTTATTCTTTCAAAATCCAGCTCTTAGATTCATTGATCTGTTCTACTGTTTTTTGGTTTCTATTTTATTTATTTCTGCCCTATTCTTTATTATTTCTCTTCTTCTGCTGGCTTTGGGGTTTCTTTGATGCTCTGCTTCTAGTTCCTTCAGGTGTGAGTTTAGGTTCTGTATTTGGTACCTTTTTTGCTTCTTGAGATAGGCCTGGATTGCAATGTATTTTCCTCTTAGGACTGCCTTTGCTGTATCCCAAAGGGTTTGGACTGTCTTGTTTTCATTTTCATTTGCTTTCATATTTTTTAAATAATTTTTTAATGTTTATTTTTGAGTCAGCACAAATGGGGGAGGGGAAGAGAGTGAGGGAGATACAGTATCCAAAGCAGGATCCAGTCTCTGAACTGTCAACAGAGTCTGATGTAGAGCTCGAACTCCCGAACTGTGAGATCATGACTTGAGCTGGACCTTAACTGGCTGGACCACCCAGATGCCCCATCATTTGCTTTTATATATATTTTTTAAATTTTTTTCTTCAATTTCTTGGTTGACCCATTCATTCTTTAGTAGGACCCATTCATTCTTTAATCTCCATGTATTTGGGGGCTTTCTAAATTTTTTCTTGTGGTTGATTACAGGTTTCATAGTGTTGTGATTTGAAAATATGCATGGTATCATGTCCATGCTTTTATATTTGTTGAGGGCTGTTTTGTGACCCAGTATGTGATCTGTTTTGGAGAATGTTCCATGTGCACTTGAGAAGAATGTGTATTATGCTGCTTTTGGAATAAAAGTTGTGAATATATCTGTTAAGTTCATCTGGTCCAATGTGTCATTCAGAGTCGTTGTTTCCTTATTGATATTCTGCCTAGATGATCTGTCTATTGTTGTAAGTGGAGTATTAAAGTTGCCTACAATCATGGTATTATTAACTATACCTGTATTTATGTTTATAATTAGTTGATTTATATATTTGGGTTTTTCCACATTGGAGGCATAAACATTTATAATTGTTAGCTCTTCCTGATGGAGAGATGCCTTAATTATGATATAATGCCCTTCTTCATCTCTTGGTACAGGTTTTGTTTTAAAATCTAGTTTGTCTGCTGCACACCTGAAAAACAACTAATCCAGTGAATAAATGGGTAGAAGACATGAATAGCCAGTTCACTAAAGAAGACATCCAGATGGCCAACAGGCACATGAAAAGATGCTCAACGTCACTCCTCATCAGGGGAATACAATCAAAACCACACTGAGATATCACCTCACACCAGTCAGAGTGGCTAAAATGAAAAAAAAATCAGGAGACTATAGATGCTGGAGAGCATGTGGAGAAATGGGAACTCTCTTGCACTGTTGGTGGGAATGCAAACTGGTGCAGCCACTCTGGAAAACAGTGTGGAGGGTCCTCAAAAAATTAAAAAATAGATCTACCCTATGACCTAGCAATAGCACTGCTAGGAATTTACCCAAGGGATGCAGGAGTACTGATGCATAGGGGCATTTGTACCCCAATGTTTATAGCAGCACTTTCATGAATAGCCAAATCATGGAAAGAGCCTAAGTGTACATCAACTGATGAATGGATAAAGAAGTTATGGTTTATATATACAATGGAATACTACTTGGCAATGAGAAAGAATGAAATATGGCCTTTGGTGGCAATGTAATGGAACTGGAGAGTGTTATGCTAAGTGAAATAAGTCATACAGGGAAAGACAGATACCATATGTTTCCACTCTTATGTGGATCCTGAGAAACTTAACATAAGACCATGGGGGAGGGGAAGGGGAAAAAGAAAGTTAGGGAGGGAGGCAAATCATAAAAGACTCTTAAAAGCTGAGAATAAACAGAGGGTTGATGGGGGGTGGGAGATGGACATTAAGGAGGGCACCTGTTGGGATGAGCACTGGGTGTTGTATGGAAACAAATTTGACAATAAATTTCATATTAAAAAAATAAAATCTAATTTGTCTGATATAAGTATGGCTACTCCAGCTTTCTTTTGACTTCCAGTAACATGATAGATAGTTCTCCATCCCCTCACTTTCAGTCTGCACGTGTCCTCACATCTAAAATGAATCTCTTGTAGGCAGCATATAGATGGATCTTGTTTTTTTATTCATTCTGATACCCTATGTCTTTTGATTGGGGCATTTGGTCCATTTACATTTAGAGGGATTATTGAAAGATATGAATTTAGTGCCGTTGTGTTATCTGTAGGTTTCATGTTTGTGGTGATGTCTCTGGTCCTTTGTAATCTTTGCTGCTTTCCACTCACAGAGTGCCCCTTAGGATCTCTTGCAGGGCTGGTTTAGTCGTCATGAACTCCTCTAGTTTTTGTTTGCCTGGGAAAGCCTTTATCTCTCCTTCTATTCTTAATGACAGCCTTGCTGGATAAAGGATTCTTGGCTGCATGTTTTTCCTAGTCAGCACATGGAGTATTCCCTTCTGGCCTGACAAGTTTGAGTGGACAGGTCTGCTACTACCCTTATATATGTACCCTTGTAGGTTAAGGACCATTTGTCCCTAGCTGCTTTCAGAATTCTCTCTTTATCTTTGTATTTTTCCGGTTTCATTATGATATGTCATGGTGATGACCTGTTTTTGTTGATTTTGAAGGGAGTTCCCTGTGCCTCCTGGACTTGGATGTCTGTTTCCTTCCCCAGATACGGAAGCTCTCAACTATAATTTGTTCACATTAACCTTCTGCCTCTCTATCTCACTCTTCTTCTTCTGGAACTCCTATGATACAGATACTATTTTGTTTCATTGAATCACTTTGGTCTCTAATTTTCCCCTCATGGCCTAGTAGTTTCTTTTCCTTCTTTTATTTAAGCTTCATCATTTTCCATAATTTTATCTTCTATTTCATCTTGTCTGTCCTCTGCTTCTGCCACCCTTGTTGTCACTGCATCTAGTTTATTTTGCATCTCATTTACAACCATTTCTTAGATCTTTGATCTCTGCAGCAATAGATTCTCTGCTGTCTCCTATGATTTTTTGAAGCCCAGCTATTAGTCTTCATTAAGAGAGGGGCAGAGAGAGAGAGGGAGACACAGAATCCAAAGCAGACTCCAGGCTCTGAGCTTTCAGCATGGAGCCTGATGCAGGCTCAAACTCAAAAACCTCAAGATCATGACCCGAGCTGAAGTTGGATGCTTAACCAACTGAGCCACCCGGACATCCCTAATCCCCCCCAATCCCAGCTATTAGTCTTTTGACTATTATTCTAAATTATTGTTCAGATAAATTTTTCATATCTGTTTGAGCAATTCTCTGGCTGTCATTCTTCCTGGAATTTCTTTTAAGGAGAATTCTTTCATTTTGTCATTTTGGCTAGGTTTCTGTCTTTTGTGTGTTTCAATGGCTTGTTATGTGTCTTATACCTGTGAGTGCTACTATATTAAAAAAGGGTGATACACTGTCCAGGGCCTATCACTTCAGGAAAGGTTTGTGTAGCGTGTTGCATGCACTCTGTAGTTGCATCTTTGTTCTGTCCCACTGCTCATAGTGGTGGATTGTTTGGACCTTCCACCAGGTGTGCCTTGATTTGTGTGTTGAAGTAATCCTGCAAAAAAGAAAAAAGGGAGAGGGAACTTTATCCAATACAAAGAAATTAAAGGGGGGGAAACAAAAAAAAACAACCCTAAAACAAAACAAAACAAAAACCATGGAATCAAAGAAACTATAATGCTTAATCCAGAGAGAGAGAGAGAGAGAAAGAGAGAGAGGAAAATAAAAAAGAGGTACAGAAAAAGTGTAAAAAGAATAGAGTAAAAATGCCTGATTAAACAGAACAGAGAAAGAAAGAAAAAAGATATTTTATATACATATACGATATATATCATATATATATATTTTAAGAACTGACCAAAAATCAAATCAGAAACTGAGTCTGATTCCAAAGGGAAGAAGAAAAAAGGTTGAGAGAAGAAGAAGGGAAAAGAGAAGAAAAGGAAAGAGATAATCATCATCAGTATCATCATCATAATTAAAAAAAAAACACAGGACGTTTGTCTGTTGATGCCTGGGACAGGTGGCTGTGCTGGTCTGGAGGAGACGTCACCTGATTCGGTCAATGTCAATCTCGCTCCAATAGATAAGCAGTTACCAGGTATGGAGGGGCAAGGTTTGGTGTAAGGGGGTCCCACTTCCACTGGGAGTCTGCTTTCCTGTCCCTGAAGTCCCACCATGGGACATCCACAGCCTCTCTTTCTGTTCCTTTTTCTGTCTCTCCACAAAAGGGGCCCCTTCCCCTCCGTGCTTACACCACCTGTTGCTTTTTCTCTCCCATTTCACAAACACACACCTCTGTCTCAGTGCACCCTAAGTTAGCCCTGGAAACAACAGTGTTGGCAGGAATAGTGCTCTCCACCCCAAAAGGGGTGGCCCCCAGCTCCAGAGCCACATCCATGGATCCCCACTCCCCAGCTCTCACCTGAGATGGCCCTGCTCCCAGAAGATCTCAATCCCTCCAACAATGTAAGCTCCCTCCAAAATCTATACCAACCCTTCTTGATCCATTTATCTGTCGATGGACATTTGGGCTCTTTCCATAGTTTGGCTATTGTACATAACACTGCTATAAACATTGAGGTCCATGTGCCCCTTTGAATCAGTACTTTTGTATTCTTTGGGTGAATACCTAGGAGTGTAATTGCTAGGTTGTAGGGTAGTTCTATTTTTCACTTTTTGAGGAACCTCCACACTGTTTTCCAGGGTGGCTCCACCAGTTTGCATTCTAACCAACAGTGTAAAAGTGTTCCCCGTCTGTGTATCTTCACCAACACCTGTTCTTTCCTCTGTTGTTTATTTTAGCCATTCTGACAGGTGTGAGGTGGTATCTCATTGTAGTTTGGATTTGTATTTCCCCAATGATGAGTGACGTTTGGCATCCTTTCATACATACGTTACCCTTCTAGATGTCTTCTTTGGAAAAATGTCTGTTCATGGCTTCTTCCCATTTCTTCCTGGATTATTTGTTTTTTGGGTGTTGCGTTTGATAAGTTCTTTGCAGATATTGGATACTAACCCTTTATTAGATAGGTTATTTACAAATATCTTCTCCCATTCCAAAGGTTGCCTTTTAGTTTTGTTGATTGTTTCCTTCACTGTGCATAGGCTTTTTATGCCTATGCCCCTTGATGAGGTCCTAATACTTCAGGTTTGCTTTTGTTTCCCTTGCCTCAGAAGATGTATCCAGTAAGAAGTTCGTATAGCTGATGTCATAGAGGCCTATTTTCTTCTCTAGAATTTTGATGGTTTCCTGTCTTACATTTAGGTCTTTAATCCATTATGAATTTATTTTTGTGTATGGTGTAAGGAAGTGGTCCAATTTCATCCTTTAGCATATTGCTGTCCAATTTTCCTAACACTGTTTGTTGAAGAGACTGTCTCTTTTCCATTGGATATTCTTTCCTGCTTTGTCAAAGGTTAGTTTACCATATTGTTGTGGGTTCATTTCTGCGTTTTCTATTCTGTTCCATTGATCCATGTGTCTGTTTTTGTGCCAGTACCATAGTATAATGATCACTACAGCTTTGTAATATAACTTGGAGTCCGGAATTGTGAGACCCCCAGCTTTGCTTTTCTTTTTCAAGATTGCGTTGAATATTCAGGGTCTTTTGTGGTTCCATACATTTTGCATTATTGTAGCTCTGTGAAAAATGCTGGTGGTATTTTGATAGGGATTGCATTAGCTGCGTAGATTTCTTTGGCTAGTAAAACATTTTAACAATATTCTTCCAGTCCATGAGCATGGCATGGTTTCCATTTCTTTGTGCCATCTTTGATTTCTTTCCTCTGTGTTGTATAGTTTTCAGTGTACATATCCTTTATCTCTTTGGTTAGGTTTATTCCTAGGTATTTTAAGATTTTAGTACAATTGGAGACACAATAGATTCCTTGATTTCTCTTTCTGCTGCTTCATTATTGGTGTATAGAAATGCAACAGGTTATCGTACATTGATTTTGTGTCCTGTGACTTTACCAAACTCATGTATTAGCTCTAGCAATTTTTTGGTGGAATATCTAGATAGAGTATCATGTCTACAAATAGTGAAAGTTTTACTTTCCTTGCTGATTTGGATGCCTTTTATTTCTTTTTGTTGTCTGATTGCTGAGGCTAGGACTTCTCCTATGTTAAATAACAATGGTGAGAGTGGACATCCCGGTCTTTTTTCTGGCCATAAACAAAATCTCTGTTTCTTCCCATTGAGGATGATATTAGCTGTGGGTTTTTCCTACATGACCTTTATGGTATTGAGGTGTGTTCCATGTGCCCCTATTTGTTGAGGGTTTTTGTCAGCATGGGTGCTGTATTTTGTAAAATGCTTTCTTGCATTTATTGAGAGGGTCATATGGTTATTCTGTTTGTTCAAAAGTAGAATTTAGTGACTCATCATTCATGTTTAACACCCAGTGCTCATTCCAAAAAGTGCCCTGCTTAATACCCATCACCCATTTGACCCATTTGCCCACCCAATATGCCTCCAGCAACCCTCAGTTCTCTGTTTTGAGAGTCTCTTATGGTTTGCATCCCTCTGTGTTTTTATCTTAATTTTCCTCCCCCCCTTTTATATTCATCTGTTTTGTTTCTTAAATTCCACATATGAGTGAAATCCTATGATTTATCTTTCTCTGACGTTATTTCACTTAGCATAATATAATCTAGTTCCATTCATGTTGTTGAAAATGACAAGATTTCATTCTTTTTGACTACCAAGTAACATTCCATTGTATATACATACCACATCTTCTTTATCCACTCATCAGTCAATGGACATTTGGACTCTCAATACTTTGGCTATTATTGATAGTACTGCTGTAAACATCAAGGTGCATGTGCCCCTTTGAATCAGCATTTTTGTATCCTTTGGCTAAATACCTATTAGTGTAATTGCTAGGTCTTAGGGTAGTTCTATTTTTAATTTTTTGAGGAACCTCCACATTATTTTCCAGAGTGGCTGCACCAGTTTGCACTCCCACCAGCAGTGCAAAAGGGTTCCCCTTTCTCTGCATCCTTACCAATATCTGTTGTAGCCTGTGTTGTTAATTTTAGCCATTCTGACAGGCGTGAGAATGTAGTTTTGATTTGTTTTTCTCACGCAAATCATTGTGGTTTTGATTTGTATTTCTCTGATGATGAGTGATGTTGAGCCTCTTTTCATGTGTCTGTTAGCTATCTGGATGTCTTATTTTGGAAAGTGTCTATTCATCCCTTTTGCCCATTTTTTCACTGGATTATTTGTTTTTTGGGTGTTGGGTTTGATAAGTTCTTTACAGATTTTGGATTCTAACCCTTTATCTGATTTGTCATTTGCAAATACCCTCTCCCATTGCATAGGTTGCCTTTTATTTTTCTTGATTGTTTCCTTTGTTGTGCAGAAGCTTTTTATCTTGATGAGGACCCAATAGTTCATTTTTTACTTTTGTTTCTCTTGCCTCCAGATACATGTCAAGTAAGAAGTTGCTGCGGCCGAAGTCAAAGAGGTTGTTGCCTATTCTCTCCTCTAGGATTTTGATGGTTTCCTGTCCCACATTTAGGTCTTTGTTCATTTTGAGGGGTTTTTTTTAGTGTGTATTTATTTTTGGGAGCAAGAGGGTGAGCACAGAGAGAGAGAGGGAGACACAGAATCTGAAGCAGGCTCCAGACTCTGAACTGCCAGCACAGAGCCTGATGCGGGGCTTGAACTCACAGACAGACTTCATGACCTGAGCCAAAGTCAGACGCTTTACTGACTGAGCCACGCAGGTGCCCCCATTTTGAGTTTATTTTTATGTATGATGTAAGAAAGTGGTACAGGTTCATTCTTCAGCATGTTACTGTCCAGTTTTCTCAGCACCATTTGTTGAAGACATTGTCCTTTTTCCATTGGATATTCTTTTCTGCTTTGTCAAAGAATAGTTGACCAGACATTTGTGAATCCATTTTTTGGTTTTCTGTTCTGTTCCATTGATCTATGTGTTATTCTTTCTTTTATTAAAGTGGTGTATCACACTGACAGTATTGATTTGTGAATATTGAACCATCCTTGCAGTCCAGAAATAAATCCCACTTGATTGTCATGAATGAATCTTTCAATGTACTGTTGGATTTGATTTGCTAGTTGAGAGTTTTGCATCCATGTTCATTAAGGACATTGGCCTGTAGATCTCTTTTTTACTGTAGTCTTTGGTTTTGACCTCAGGGTAATGCTGGCCTCCTAGAATGAGTTTGGAAATTTTCCTTCCATTTTTATATTTGGAATACTTTGAGAGAGTTGTTATTAACTCTTCTTTAAATGTTTGGTAGAATTCTCCTGGGAAGCCATCTGGCCCGGGACTTTTGTTTGTTGGGAGTATTTGGATTACTGATTCAATTTCTCGGCCAGTTATCTGTTCAAGTTTTCTATTTCTTCCTGTTTCAATTTTGGTAGCTTATATGATTCTAGAAATTTATCCATTTCTTCTAGATTGTCCAGTTTGGTGGCATATAGTTTTTCATAATTTTCTTTTATAATTTTTTATATTTATGTGGTATTGGTTCTTTCTCCTCTCACATTTGTGACTTTATTTGGATCCTTTCTTTTTTTTTTCTTTATTAATCCTGCTAATACATTCCGATCAATTTTATTTTTTTTTCAGAGAACCAGCTCTTTATTTCATTGATCTGTTCTACTGTTTTTTTTTGTTTGTTTTTGTTTTTGTTTTGTTTTTATGTCATTTATTTCTGCTGTAATCTTCATTTCCCTTCTTTTGTTGGCTTTAGGTTACATTTGTTGTTTTTTGTCAGGCTCCTTTATGTGTAAGTTTAGGTTGTGTATTTGAGACTTTTCTTCTTGAGGTAGGCCTGTGTTACTATATACTTGGCTCTTATGACTCCTTTTGCTGCATCCCATTGGTTTGGGGACTGTCATGTTTTAATTTTCATTTGTTTCCATGTTTGTTTGCCTGTTTTTTTGTTGTTTTACTTAATTTCCTGGTTGACCCATTCATTCTTTAGTAGCATGTTCTTTAACCTCCATGTATTTGTGTTCTTTCCAAATTTTTTCTTGTTGTTGACTTCAAGTTTCTGGCATTGTGATCAGAAAAAATGCATGGTATGATCTCTGTCTTGTTGTATTTGTTGAGGCCTAATTTGTGACCCCATTTGTGATCTGTTCTGCAGAATATCCCATGTATACTTGAAAAGAATGTGTATTCTGTTTTAGGATGAAATAATCTGAATGTATCTTTTAAGTCCATCCAGTTCTGTGTGTCATTCAAAGCCATTGTTTCCTTGTTGATTTTCTGCTAAGATGTTCTGTCTATTGCTGTAAACGGGGTGTTACAGTCCCCTACTAGTATCATATTATTATCAATGAGTTCCTTTATGTTTGTTATTAATCATTTTATGTAACTGGGTGCTTTCAAGTTGGAGGCATGAATATTTACAATTGTTAGATCTTCTTTTTGGATAGTCCCCTTTATTCTGATTTAGTGGCCTTAATCCGTTGTTACAGTCTGGTTTAAAATCTAGTTTTTCTGATATAAGTAGGATACTCTTTCTTCTGACATACATTTGCATGCTAAATGATTATCCACCCCCTCACTTTCATCTGCATGTGTCTTTAGGTCTAAAATGAGTCTCTCGTAGGCAGCATATAGATGGGTCTTTTTTTTTTTATCCATTCTGAAACCCTATGTCTTTCAATTGGAGCATTTAGTCCCTTTACATCACAATAATTATTGATAGATATATATTTAGTGCCATTTTATTACCTGTTTTGTCATTTCTGGAGATTTTTTTTTCCTAGTCTGTTACTTCTGTTCATTCCTTCCCACCCAAAACCAAAACAAAATAGCTTTAATATTTCTTGTGGGGCTCATTTAGTGGTCGTGAATTCCTTTAGTTTTTATTTGTCTGGGAAACTCTTTATCTCTCTTTGTATTGTTAATGATACCCTTGCTGGATATAGTATTCTTGGCTGCATATTTTTCCCGTTCAGCACATTAAATATGCCACTTCATCTGGCTTGCCACGTTGCTGTGGAGAGATCTACTGCTAAACTTATTTGTTTTTGCTTGTAAGTTAGGGAATTCTTTTGTCTTGTTGCTTTTAGGATTTTTTTCCTTATGTCCATATTTTGTAAATTTTACTATGATATATCTTGGTGTTGGCCTGCTTTTGTTGATTTTAGTGCGAGTTCTCTGTTGCTCCTGGATTTGGATATACGTTTCCTTCTTCAGATTAGGGAAGTTTTTAGCTATTATTTCCTAAAATAAAACTTTTGCCCTCTTTTCTCTCTCTTCTTCTGGGACTCTTATGATATGAATGTTATTATGTTGGATGGAGTCACCATGTTCCTTAAGTCTACTCTCTGATCCATCATTCTTCCTTCTCTCTTTTGTTCAGTTCAATTGTTTTCCATAATTCCTATCATCTGTATCACTTATTCATTCCTCTGCTTCTTCTGTCATTTCAGTCATTACATCCAGTCAGTTTTAAACCTCAGTTATTGCATTGTTTTATTCTGCCTGATTGTTCTTTAGCTTGATTATCTCTGTGGTAAAGGTCTCCCTGCTATCTTCCATGCTTTTTTCAAGCCCAATGAGTATCCTTATGATAGTTGCTTTAAATTCTACATCAGGCACATTACTTACATCTTTTTCAGTTAGATCCCTGGCCATGATGTTTTCTTATTCTTTTTGGGGGAATGAATTTCTCTGTCTTGGAATTTTGTCTAGGTTTCTGTCTTCTTCTCTGTGTTACAAAATCCTATTATGTTTCCTGCTCCTGAGAATAATGGCTTTATGAAGACGAGATCCTATAGGTCCCAAGGCCTGGCACTTCAGGAAGTATCTCTGGTGTGTGCTGCATGCACTCTGCTGCTGTGTTTTAGCTGCTGTGTCCCTTAGGTCAATAGTCTGCAGAGGTTATCCTTGCCTGTAGTGGGCAGTGTTTGGACCTTGGACTTAGTGTGGTGAGTTTTAACCAAGTGTGCTCTGGTCGACTTATTAAATGAGACCTGATGCTACTTCCACTAGAATAGAAGTTTTGCAGAACTCTATGATCAGTAGGCATGGTGTATATAGGAGTTTGTCCTGGTCTTCTGGGGAAAGGCCCTGCTGCACTGGTCCTTAGGCACACTTGCCTGAGAAAAGCAGTTACAGCAGAGCTCAGTGGGGAGGGACTTGGGCAGGTTAGGCAGCCAGTTTTGGCTCTGTGCTGCTTTTCTGAAGTTAGTTGGTGCTGAGGGGCAGGGGAAGGAAATGGCACCAACCAGCTCCGTTTACCCCAGAGAGGGAGTTCGTTTTTGCTACTCTCAGGAAAGCCCTCCCATAAGAGCAAATTATTTCCCCTCATGCATCCTAGGCATTTTTTCAGATCGCTGTTTTCCCATTTTCTTTCTCCATGTTGCTTGCCTACCTTGGGCAGCACAGCACACATTGAGGTCTATCCTAGTCAGGCCAGCTGACTTTTCAAAATCTAAACTTCAAAGACCTGGTATGGTGAGGACCTGTACTGGTCTTCTGGTGGAGGGTCTCATTGTGCTGGGACTGGTGCAAGAGAGCACAGGGTGAAGGGATTTGGAGCAAAGCTGGCTAAGGAGTCCATGTCTGGGTTAGCAGCCATCAGCAGGTGCCTTCGCACCTACGCTGAAGGGCAAGGGAGGGAAATGGACACTGTGGGTTCTTTTGTCCATGGAGACGCAATGGTAGCTCTCACAGATATGCTCTAAGAAGAGGGAACAGTCTCTCCCCATGTGCCTTAGGTGATCCTCAGATCATGCTGTTTGTTCCAGGGTTGCTTAGGTGCCTTCTCTCCAGCAATAGGGAAGAGCTCTTAGGGTCCTATCCCAGCCAAGCCCATGGACCTCTGAAATTCCAGTCTTTGAGGCCTCCATTGCACTTGTGATCCATTTCTCCCCCATACTCTGTCTCCATACCTCCTACCTTCTTCAATGTGGCCTCTTCTCTCTAGTTGTACAGTTTGTTCTGTCAGTCCTCAGGTCTATTTCTTGGGTATTCAGATGAGTTGATAGTTTTCTGGCTGTGTTCAAGGTATGAAGCAAGCCTAGGGTCCTCCTCCTATGCTGCCATCTTAGCTTCCCCCCATTTTTTTATTCTTAAGCATGATCTGGTCCTGCCTCTCTTGGATCATAGTACTAGGAAGATGTAGTCTGCATTTGTTGTTTGATGCATCTTCTAATACATTGTCTTGGTCTTGGAGTTTAGGGTGAAGATATGATTACCTAAAAGATTTTATATACACTCCTTATTTTTGTGTTTTGGTAGATAATGTGTGTGCTTTTACAATTTTTTTTTGTAAACATACTGTCTTCAAAATTATAGTGAATAAAAATTCTCCTGGGGCACCTGAATGGCTCAGTCAGTTAAGCATCCAACTTCGGCTCAAGTCATGATCTTGCAGTTTGTGAGTTTGAGCCCCATGTTGGGCTCTGTACTGATGTCTCAGAGCCTGGAGCCTGCCTCAGGTTCTGTGTCTCCCTCTCTCTCTACCCTTTCCCCACTCATTCTCTCTCCCTCTCCCTCCATCCCTCTCTCTCTCTCTCTCTCTCTCTCTCTCAAAAATAAATATTAAAAGTACTAAAAAAATAAAAATTTTCCTTAGATGTTGTTTTTTGGACTCATATCCACTTTTCAATTGTGATATGTATTCTTTCTTCGTGTTACATAAACAGATGTAGTTTATGGGTATTCTTAGACTACCCCATCTTACCGTAACACACGTGCACCCATACATGCATGGAGACATCTTTGACCCTTTTCTGTATCTTCTCTTCCATGGCTTTTCATAGAGTCTGGCCTTGCCAGGTAGGGAACAAAAGTATCGAAGGGAAAGGAGAGAACAGTAGGATCCAGCTTTGACAAAGGTTATTATAGGAAGACAATTCTCCATGGATCTCACATTTTCGCATGTCTTCTGAATGAGGCACTCAATGTTATTTGCTCTAGACTATGTTTGAAATGTTTAGATAGTGTATAGCCTTGGTGGACATAGTGTCTCCCTCTAGAGCAAAGGGAAGGTGTGTTTAATGTCCATTAAAGTAAGATAATGTCTTTCTCTGGAGCAAAGGACAGGTGTGCATTATAAACTCTTTTAGTTCCCTAAGTTCAGTGTTCCTCTCCTATGATGCAATCCTCTGGCTTGTTATCTGGCATTCTTTGCATCACTTGCTTGGAATCGGGATTGGAGAAATGTGTGCAATGTGGACACTCTGGCTATTACTTTAGCTGTGAGTGATAAATTATTCTTTATCTCTGACCCAAGAGTCTCCCATCTTCTGCCAGCCTCCATGAAACTGTGAAGGCTAACTTTTTAGCTTGAAAGTAGGATAAAATCTGAGATGCTTTACAGTTGTTGACAGTTAAATAAAATTCTTTTGGTTGAGGAGATGAAAGAACAGGTGTAGTGTGTGAAGGCAAAAAGGAGAAATGAGAAATACTGAGGTCTGTGTTTACTTTGTAGTCACCAAGAAATACATGTAAAGGGTTTTAGTTATTTTGGGGCTACCTCTGGAGGCATGATATATATGTGTAGATCTATGTGTATGTGTTTTTTTTGAACTACAAGAACATTTCAGGAATGATTCAGTTCAGAGCTTTATAAGCATTACATGGGTATCTTCATTGGCATTTTAATGTGGAGTTGAAGAAATTAAGGTATTATTAGCTGGGTACCTTCTTAAACTAAAAATGTCATGGTTCTATTTAATATTCAATTATAGTTTCAGTAGCTCAGATTCTGTCTTCTTTCACTGTATCATTATCAGCTCAGCACTTTCTCAAAAGAAAAAAGAACTTAATCTCTCTCCAGAACTTATACATGTATACATGCATTGAGATTTCCTGTATCCTAGATCTACCAAAGGAATAACAGTCACTTAAACAGTATTTATTGAAAGAGCATTGGTATATGCAATTAAATCAGTCACTTGGAAATAATATAATAGGTTATTATCTCCTAGGGGTTTACAATCTAAAGAAGTTGTGATAAATTATTAGCATTAAAAGAATATACTAACATATTAAAACAGAGAGTTGAGAGTCATTATCACTCATTATGCATCCGACACTAAGAATGACTAAGATGAATTAGGCTGGAGACTGTCAATGCCTTTGGATTTACCAATAACCACTTATGCCACATTTAATGATTGATTTTTTAAGTGTTTTCAGAATTATAAGATGAAACAGATAATTCTCTATGGAAAATTGAATACATTCAGTCTTTGAAAGCCATTTGTGTATACAGTTTAGTGAATTTTAAAAACACTTATTCACCTGAAATACGTTTCCTCTCCCTGGAGCCTCTCCCTCCACCCACCTTCAGCCAACTGCCTTCTAATTCTTAGCTCCCTTTGGGCATCTCAGAGAAAATCTCCCCTTCCCCAAACTATCTTAGCCTTCTTCCCAGCTTCCAGAGTCCACTGTGCCTCCTACTATCATAGCATTTACCATGAGATGCTACCATTGCCACTTTATTTTTTGCTTTTTCTATTAGACCATAATATTCATGAAGGCAAGGATGTCTTGTATACCATTTAGATCCACAATATGTGTTTTTGAATTAGTTACTCTGTAATTAAACAAAAGCCATGCTAAATGCCACGTGCTTTTGTAGACTTAATCTGTGAACAGTAAAAGGGCATTAGTAGAAAAACTGATGTTTGAATAAAATCCATTAATAATAAAGTTGAGTTAATACTGTGTCAATGTTTTTTTTCTTAATTTTGATAAATATAACAGTTGAACAAGATGCTAACATTAGGGAAAGCTGCATGACAAGGATAATGTATCTAAACTAAAAAAAAGTTTATTTAAAAATATGGGAATAATAATAACAACAACTACTACAACTATTCTTACTGCTACTACTGTATCGTCAGATTGCATCCACAAAATTCCACAATCCGAATGGTCCTGCGCCTCACCTGCTCTAGCTAGAAATGAAACACGTTGCAAGTTTCTGATCTTATCTTTTATTAAATACCACTGTTCCCCCACTGAATCTATCTGGCTGTGTGTAGAAATACTCAGGGGTGATGTACAAGTGATCGCACACATTCTTGACTCATGTTGTCCATCCTGGCAGCTCATGAGCTCTTGCCGTCCAAGTTTCGGAAGGAGTCCCCTGTCTCTGCCACTGATGCAGTTTCTGATGGAAGTCTGGGTCTCTAAAGGCCCAGGGATCAGTGCTGCTGCACTCTGCAGGTATTAAGAGAAGGCTCCTCTCACTCACTCCTTGCTGTTCTTTGGTATCCGCCGTAAACATGGTTCCGTCACTGCCCTTTCTTCTCCATAGAATGTCAGATCTGGTTTGGTAGTCTAACTAGTAAACTCATACCATTCCATTCCTCTGATTCAATTTGGGATACTTTTGACCTTCCTTTATCCAAAAAAATAATAAGCCCTAAGCCTTCAATGTACCTGGAAATGGGCAGGGGCTCTGCTTGATATGCTCAGCTAGCCCACTGTGCTATGCGTCAACTTCCAAATCTAAGGTTAATAGGCAAGTGAAAGGAGATGCTAAATTTAGACTTGACTGTGGCCTGGCCTTCGGACTGGACTCTGTCCACTTGGTCATCCTGACTGGAAAACTAATGACCAGTGGCAACCATGTAATACGGTGCCTATCTGCCTGTCCATATTGTCAGAGGGGAAGAGACCTCCTTGTCCACTTTAGGAACTCTATTCAAAAAGAAATTCTGTCTAGAACATGTTGTTGACTGTAGCTGTACACATTTTAAGGAGTTCCTGAAAACTAGTGTCTTCTATCCCTGAAAATAAAGATCAATAGAGGTAATTTTGGATGTATACTTGGAAAGCTTGAAATAGCTCTGAGGTGAGTGTGGGTCATTTTCTACTTTCATGCATTTAACTGCTCTTGTCACATTCCTGTCAGTTTCTGCTGAAAGCTGAGAGCCTTTGCAAGTTTCTTGTTCCATAGACTCATATGTGTTAGCTGAACAGGACAGTGCCTGATAGAACCTTGGTTAATTTCCAGAGCTAAGAACATGGGTAAATTTGGACATCTAACTGGATATGGTCAGTGGACATAAAAAGTAATTCTTAAACCAACCTCTTTATGCATGTCTCAGCATTCTGTAGCTTAGTATTTCCCCTGGATTCATCCTACCATTCTTCATTCTTGGGTTATAATCACGTTGATTTCTCTTATCAAAAGAATTTCCATTTGGAATAATGCCAAGGGATTTAATGAATATAATTTGTTCTTAATGCCTTTTCTAATTGCCCTGGTTTCCTTAATATTTTATTCCATGTTTCAAGAAATTAAGAGGTTGTTTTATTCCATTTACATATCATCTTATTTTTCAGTGTAAAGTTTTTCATGGCAAACATAAATAGTATACAAGGCCTGAAAAATGTAGAGTAAACACAAACAGGAGAATTCTGTGGCTCATCAGAGAAGGGATGAGGATATTTAAATTGGAGCATGAGGGGCGACTGGGTGGCGCAGTCGGTTAAGCGTCCGACTTCAGCCAGGTCACGATCTCGCGGTCCGTGAGTTCGAGCCCCGCGTCAGGCTGTGGGCTGATGGCTCAGAGCCTGGAGCCTGTTTCCGATTCCGTGTATCCCTCTCTCTCTGCCCCTCCCCTGTTCATGCTCTGTCTCTCTCTGTCCCAAAAATAAAAATAAACGTTGAAAAAAAAAATTAAAAAAAAAATAAATAAATTGGAGCATGAGAATAAGAAATGAAAGAACTATATTATACCTGCTGTAAAATGACTAGAGTTTACCACACCTAACATATTGTTTGTACTCAATAAATATTAAATATTAACATTTACCAAAACGACAGTGTAATGAACCAATATGTTTATGGAACATACAAAAAGAAAAAAAACAAGAAAAATTGCCTCCAGCTATTTCATTCAATTTTGAATAAAGAGCCTGTATTCATTTGCAGAACAAGTATTTAAGACTACAAAGGAAATTAAGGAAAAATAGATTTTTCGTCCAAATTAAAAATAAAAAGTAATGAAAACTAAATTGAATTAAACCTCCCTGTATGTCAAAATAAATCTGTTTACTTTTCTTCCAAAATTATGTTTTAATCCTGACATTTTGAAGCTTTGCTCTTATATTTATTTCACATCATTCAACATTCTTATTCTCTAAAACTTCCCCTAAAGTTTTGAGATGCTTAACCAACCAAAGGCAGAGATATTCTAATTGTGTTTCCCACCCCTCAATGCATATCAGAATCATCTGAGGATTTGTTTTGTTCTGTTTCAAATACAGGTTTCCAGAGCCCTCACTTAATTTCTAAATTACAATCCCTGCCATTGGGGCACAGGAATCTGTATTTTTTTTTCCATAAGTTCCCCAGGGATTTCTAATTCATTGTAATTTGAAAATGATTACATTTATTATTATTTAAAAAAAAAGATTCAATGAATAGAGTCCCATAGTTATTAACAATTTAAAATCCGACAAAAGTGGCACTTGGGTGGCTCAGTAGGCAAGCCTCCAACTCTTGATTTTTGGCTCAGGTCATGATCTTATGGTTGTGAGATCAAGCACTGCGTTGGCCTCTGCAGTGAGTGTGGAGTGGAGCCTTTTTAAGATTCTCTCTCGCCCTCTTCCTCCCTCCCCCACTTGCTGTCTCTCTCTTTCTCAAAATAAACGTTTAGAAAAGTAAATAAAATCCAACAACAAAAAAACCCTCTCAATATACTTTAAAATAATCCAAGTCTTTTTTACTTTTTTTTTTTTCAAAAGAAGGTAGACATTTCTCTAGGTGCCCAGCCTTAGAATCCAGAATAAGCCTTTGCTTTCCCCTTCACATGCAGGCAGCCCCTCGTTCCTACTGATTCTATTGTCCTAATGTCTTCCATATCAGTCCATTCCCTTCTGTTTTCCACTAATGCTGTCCTAACTGCGGTGATCATTATAGTTCTGCTTTGACCCTTTTGATTTCCCTGTGCAGATAAGAAAATCCATATACTTTAGCTTGGCCGAGGGGTCCTTAGTAGTTTCGGCCCAGTGTTTCTCATTAGCTCTGTCTCTGAGTATTCATGTCACCTCAGCATGGCACGCTAAGCTGATTCTTTTCTTGTTTTATTTTTCTGTTAGATTTTGGTCTAAATTGTGCATGGGTACTAGCATAAGAGACATTCCTGAGGACTGTGAGAGAAAATGTGATGTAGGAATTATTTAAATTTATATAGGAAGAGTAGGATTTTCTCCTATGAGGAGGAGATAGAGAAAAGCAGTTCTATGTATGGGGCCTCCAACACTTTGTCCCTTCCGCATCAGGGACTCATCCTGGGTTGAACCTAGACCAGGTCAACAGCATTTTCCATCATAAATTCTATCTAAGTATATTGAATATGTGTAATCTCAGAGATATTTCCAACAGTAGAACAGATTAAATCTGGCAAGTACATTTTGCGAAATCTGCCAAGTTCATCTATGACCTTGTGATTGGGTGCCGATGCCCTTCCACTGGATGCAAACTTGGGCTATATTTCTGCAGAATGTCATAGTTTTCTCAGATGTAGCCTGGAATTCTTCTTTCCTAATCCTGACCCCAATATCTCTTGATATATCTAAGTAAGTGTGGTTTTTATTTCCCGATTGTGTCAGCGATCAAATTTTTACATAGCATAATTGAAAATAAGGCACAAGTATTCAACATACAACAATTTCTGACCAGAAATTCATAGGCCAAGTGAACTTAAAAAAGCAAAACAAAACAAAAAACCTGTGGCATTATCTTAAAACCCTTCATTTTAGATGAGAAATCCAGGGTATAGCCAAGCTCTGACTGGTAGCATGTTTTCTTACCTTTCAAATCTTTTCTTTTGCTTAGGGCAAAAATTTTCTCTCACCCCTTCCCTCTGAGTCAGTAGTTACTGGAACGTTTACCTTCTTTTCTCTCCACCCCATCACAGTTATATACAGCTTCGTTTCTGATTAACAACTGGGATGCTCTGAGATAGTAACACTGATCTCTCTAATTATGGTACTTAAGCTCTCTTGTTTTAGGTTCTCAGAGAATACATCCTTTCTCTGGCTGTATACCTGTATCAAAACAAGCTTGCATAAAAATGTAAACACTTGTCTACCTCATGCTACTGCTCCAGCGTAATCTTTCACTGTCAAGCATCATATTCTGCTCCTACCTAAGATGACTGACCACCTCCATTTGTCCGGAGAATGTATATTTCCTAGAGTGGTCCCTTGAAATGAGGAATGTGGATCATGCTGCTTCTACCCTACCTTCTCTCTCCCTGCCACTGCTAATATCTGGTCATGGTTTGAAAAATAAGGTGGCTTTTCTTCATGTAGCCTCCTCATTCTTCCCACTCTTCTTTTGACACAGCTTAGGCAGAACCTCCAGGAATTTGTGTCTGAGCTCTTAAATCATTTGGTATAAAATGTGCTTTCCATATACTTGCAAGGCATGGATTGTAAGCTTCTTGACTGCAAGGTCCATATTGTTCCTCAAAGTGTCATTTAGGAGTTCAGGAAATACAGTTTGTAAATAAAGTAAAGAATTTCTGTCCTTGGAGGAAAAGTAGTACTCTTGGCCTCCATACTTTCTAGCATCGCGTTAGTGATAATAGCATCCATGTAATGAGTACACAGTATGTCCCAAGCACTTTTCAACGTGACCTTGTTTACTCTCCACACATCTGTACGGTATCATTATCCTGGAGGCAAGTGGAGCTGCTTATCCAAGGTCAGGGTGTTCATAAATACAAGTATACAGAGAGAGGTCCTGCCCTTCCTCTAAACCCTTCTGGATCAATATGTTTAGGAAATCAAACTCACCCAGCTCTCAAAAATCTGCTACAGTATATATGCTTTATAATATGGAACACCCCTAAGATAGTCTGGATAAACTCTACCATTAAACACATGGCTGAATACACACAGCAAATGGCGTACAAGAAGGACTCACATCATTTCAGACTAGGTTTTGTTGCCAAATGTATTTTAGAAAAGAAAATTGCTTCTCTTTGAGACTTTATCTGGTGGTGGTGGGGTGGTCATGGACATGAGATGTATGTAGGATATGCACTCAGGACTGTCTGACACGTGAGCTTAGGACCTTTGTGGTGTGTTTCCTGCCAGTTTACTCTGCTTAACTGTCATGTTACATAGACCGTTCATTTCCCGGCACCTTAGCTCTTATTCTGTATATTTCCTGAAAAAGGAGCAACTTTTTCAACATTATAATATATTGTAAACAGATGGTCATGAAAATTATTTTTAAATATTTTTAAGTATTTTAACAGAGTTTTCTTATAAATACTAAATGAATCGGAATGTGGTATTTCTGACATTGGCTAGATGTACCCAGGAGTTTTTGGAATTTCAATACCTTCTTCATCAATAATTATTTAAACTGACAACTGCTATATAATAGTACTGTGCCACGTAATAGAATGTGTATTCTATAACTAACGGTTTCTTTGTTTAGTTTGGTGATTTCATATCCCCACGCATAGATCTGTTAACATGAATTGTATCTTCAGAATATTTTGAGGATTTCCTTACATCCTTTGGGAAAACTTACAGCTCCCTGGAGCCACAGCTCCCTGGAGCCACAGTGAGCAGGCCTCATAAACCCGAGGATTGTCTAATACGTAGCTGAGCATATGTGGAGGATTTGTCATTGGAAAGCCCAAATGCAGATTTCGTTTAGATTGTTCTCATATTTTGCTTTACTGTAACTGCTGCAGAATTTGTCATTTCATCAATCATATTTATTATGATTTCCTACCCTTAAAATATTCTCCGGTTGATCTCCAATTGCTTTAACTTCAATCTTGACTTTTTAGACCATTCCAGGGAAAATTAATACATCTTGATTAAGTAGTCATTAAAATAAAATGAGAAAACAATCCTTGAGAGAACTAGGTGGGATTATGTTGTGAAGGCTGGGTTATTTCCCTCGTTCATTCATCTTTGTCCTTGTAGCTCAGTCCTCAGTGAGTCTCCCCTTTTGTGTTTGGTAGGAATGAGATTGTGGATAAAGGATGTAGGGGGTTGGAGTATGCAATAATGTTTACCGATTCTGATTTTGTGTGAAGGATGCTTATGTGGCCTTTAGTTTATTTACATATTAAACATAAAAGTACTATATGTTAGAACTTAGGTATATGATAGTTAT